>NC_092158.1:98249753-98339753 GCF_045791955.1 Oncorhynchus clarkii lewisi | reverse complement strand
CTCTGTTTATCATCTTGTTTTATACTGTTTTAGATGGATCCTCTGTTTATCATCTTGTTTTATACTGTTTTAGATGGATCCTCTGTTTATCATCTTGTTTTATACTGTTTTAGATGGATCCTCTGTTTATTATCTTGTTTTATACTGTTTTAGATGGATCCTCTGTTTATCATCTTGTTTTATACTGTTTTAGATGGATCCTCTGTTTATCATCTTGTTTTATACTGTTTTAGATGGATCCTCTGTTTATTATCTTGTTTTATACTGTTTTAGATGGATCCGCTGTTTATCATCTTGTTTTATACTGTTTTAGATGGATCCTCTGTTTATCATCTTGTTTTATACTGTTTTAGATGGATCCTCTGTTTATCATCTTGTTTTATACTGTTTTAGATGGATCCTCTGTTTAAACATTTAAACTCTTAAATTTAAACAATTTAAACAATAACACTGTTAAAATACCAATGTGATCATTTGTTGTACGTCTTTTATGTTGAATTACAAATAGTACAATTATATATGGACATACGCTCCACATACACTGCTGATGTCGCAGAAAGGCCATAAAGATCATCAAGGACATCAACCACCCGAGCCACTGCCTGTTCACCCCGCTATCATCCAGAAGGCGAAGTCAGTACAGGTGCATCATCACCACCCGAGCCACTGCCTGTTCACCCCGCTATCATCCAGAAGGAGAGGTCAGTACAGGTGCATCATCACCACCCGAGCCACTGCCTGTTCACCCTGCTATCATCCAGAAGGCGAGGTCAGTACAGGTGCATCAAAGCTGGGACCGAGAGACTGGAAAAACAGCTTCTATCTTAAGGCCATCAATGTTTATCAGCCACCACTAACATTGAGTGGCTGCTGCCAACATACTGACTCAACACCAGCCACTTTAATAATGGGAATAGATGGAAAATGAAGGAAAAATTTTCATCACTAGCCACTTTACAATGCCACTTAATATAATGTTTACATACCCCACATTTCTCATCTCATATGTATATACTGTACTCGATACCATCTACTGCATCTTGCCTATGCCGCTCTGTACCATCACTCATTCATGTATGTTTATGTACATATTCTTTATCCCTTTACACTTGTGTATATAAGGTCATTGTTGTGAAATCGTTAGGTTAGATTACTCGTTGGTTATTACTGCATTGTCGGAACTAGAAGCACAAGCATTTCGCTACACTCGCATTAACATCTGCTAACCATGTGTATGTGACAAATAAAATGTGATTTTAGTTTATTCAGTTGTACAAGTATACAAGAAGATATTGTATTTTTCATAATAAAACATAATTGAAACAAGAAAAGGCATGTTAATTGTGAAAACAATTTCATTTTTGATTTTACATTGCCTTCTCCCAGTTGCAGGTTGATGTTTGTCATGAATCTTGACCTGGAGGCAGAACTGCGTGATTTCCTCCAGATATTTAGAACCTGTTGATGCTAGGGGGCAGCATTTTCACTTTTGGATGAAAGGCGTGCCCAGAGTGAACTGCCTCCTATTCAGTCCCAGATGGGAATATATGCATAATATTATTACTGGTGGATAGAAAACACTCTGAAGTTTCTAAAACTGTTTGAATTATGTCTGTGAGTATAACAGAACTCATGTGGCAGACAAAAACCTGAGAAGAATTCCAAACAGGAAGTGAGAACTCAATTTAGAAAACAGTGCCATTGGATGTCCACCTTAGATATGGATGAGCATGCACTTCCTAGGGCTTCCACAAGATGTCACCGTCTTTAGATTCTGGTTTCATGATTCTACTATAAAGGTGGGGCTCATAATAGCTCTTTGAGTGGGTGGTCTGGCAGAAAGCCTCGGTCTCGTTACACGCGGTCACGAGAGAGTGTCCTCCCGTTCCTATGCTTTTCTTCAGACAATGAAATTCTCCGGTTGGAACCTTATTGCTGATTAATGTTTAAAACATCCTAAATATGGATTGCATACATCATTTGACTTGTTTCTACGACCTGTAACGGAACTTTTTTGAGTTTTGGTCTGGAGGAATTGCTCGTGCTTTTTGAGGATTGAATGCTGGGCTGAACAAGCTAACAACAAGTGGCTAAATTATGGGCTTTTTGGAACTTTATGGAACAAATCAGTCATTTATTATTGAACTGGGATTCCTGGAACTGCCTTCTGATTCAAAGGTAAGTGAATATTTATAGTGTTTTTTGTAGCTTCTGTTGATGCCAAAATGGCGGCTATTTCTTTGGGTTCTGAGAGCCGTTCTCAGATTATTATTTTTCCATACAATTAAAAAAAAATTCTAACACAGTGAGCATAGAGGATACATTTATCTTTAATTCTGTGAATAACACTTGCATCTTTTATCAATGTTTATTGTGAGTATTTCTGCAAAATCACTGAATGTTTTGGAATCAAGACATTACTGCACGTAACGCGCCAATGTAAACTGTGATTGTTTTATATATATATGCACATTATCGAACAAAACACACAATACATTTATAACATGATGCCCTATGAGTGTCATCTGATCGAGATAATCAAAGGTTAGGGATTCATTTTATCTATATTTATGCTTTTGTGACTGAAAAATCGCTGTGTGTGTTTTTGAATTTGGTGGTCATCTAACGTAAATATATGTTGTGTTTTCGCTGTAAAAATCGGACACGATGGGTAGATTAACAAGATGTTTATCTTTCATTTGCTGTATTGGACTTGTTAATGTGTGAAAGTTAAATATTTCTAAAGAATATTTTTTCAGCTGAATGGGAGGGGGTGTTCCCTTTAGGGAACTCCTTGTGCCCCCTAGCCCCAGCTCCGAAGTAAAAATTGGCTGTAGGATTAAAATCAGATTGTATTACTTTGTGCCTGTGTCAGCTAGTGACCACTTTGCTGAACTGCCTCCAGGGCAAGATTCATGACAATAAATGCCAACCTGCCTCCCAGTCATCCCCTCCTTATCTTTACAAGGCTGTAGAACATACAAGTTAGTGATGTGGGGGTTCTCTCATAACCCTCAGTCCCCAGGTGGGTAGATGGCAGGTTGGATAAAGAGAAGCTAGTGATGTGGGGGTTCTCTCATAACCCTCAGTCCCCAGGTGGGTAGATGGCAGGTTGAATAAAGAGAAGCTAGGGATATGGGGTGTTACGAATCCCTTTTGGCCCGACAGTCTAGGGGGGGGATGGTAGTGAGACCCGTAACATAACTCGTGCAAATTATAATTGTGAGAAAGTAAAAGTGAGAACAAAATAACCACGACTACTGAAATCTAGCGTCAAACTCAGGGTTTATTAATAAACACACGGTAATGGGGGGAGCAGGAAAAGGGGCTGAGCTGGACCCAAGGAAATAAACAATAAGTATTCAAAAACACCCCTAAACTAGACTAGTCTACTTTAACAACAGCTAACTAACTAACCAAAAATACAGTGGGTGGTCCGCCCAGTTCTAACTAGTGTATTTAACAAAGTCTACCTACGGGTAGTGTATGCCCATGGGCGACTTGTCTTGGTTCCCCCTTTTTCCACCAGCAAACAAACACCATAACCAAAACTCACAGGTGATGACAAAGTGCTATGGAGGTGCTCAAACAAAAGAGAGGTTAATACACAACGAGAGACTGAAACAGAGACCTACAGACATGGCATTTACAGAGAGATTGAGATCTAGAGCAAACAACTGCCAGGGTTTTTAAACCAAGGGAAAGGAACTGTGATAGGGTAGGAAAAAGGAGGAGGTGTGTCTTCTGATTGATGATTGATTGGTGACTGATTGGGGAGTGATGATTTTCACCTGTGAGGGGAGAAGGAGAGAAAAGAAACACACACACAGGATACACACACAGGATACTTGTATCCATAACACTCCCACCCTTAAAAGAGCAACCCTAGGGGGGATTGTGACCACAGTATTACAATTAATACTCACAATAATAACTAAGTCAACCTTGCAAAACATACAAAAATCATTTACACACGAGACAAAGCATCTGCCAACACATTATCTGAACCCTTTTTGTGGCGGATCTCCAAATTATAATTTTGTACAATCAGCGCCCAACGCATAAGGCGTTGGTTCTGGTTGTACATCCGGTGGAGAAACACTAAGGGGTTATGGTCAGTATACACAATCACTGGTAGGGCACTGGAACCAATGTATACCTCAAAGTATTGCAGAGCCAACAACAAAGCAAGAGCTTCTTGTTCTATTGTCGCATAGTTCGTTTGACATTTATTAAATTTAGGGGAAAAATAACAAACGGGATGATCCACTCCACTCTTGTCCTGCTGCAGTAGAACAGCACCAGCACCTCTGGCACTAGCATCTACCTCAAGTTTGAACGGTTGTTCAAAACCTGGAGCAGCAAGTACAGGGGTACTACATAAGAGTGCTTTCGCTGATTCAAAAGCTCTCTTTTTTTAACCTGTGAGGGGAAAAGGAGCGAAAAGAAACACACACACACAGGATAATGGTATCCGTAACACATACACACACACATGATAACATATACACACACATGATAACATACACACTATACACACACACATGATAACATACACACTATACACACACACATGATAACATACGCACTATACACACACACATGATAACATACACACTATACACACACACACATGATAACATACACACTATACACACACACATGATAACATACACACACACATGATAACATACACACTATACACACACACATGATAACATACACACTATACATACACACATGATAACATACACACACACATGATAACATACACACTATACACACACACATGATAACATACACACTATACATACACACATGATAACATACACACTATACACACACACATGATAACATACACACTATACACACACACATGATAACATACACACTATACACACACACATGATAACATGCACACTATACACACACACATGATAACATACACACTATACACACACACACATGATAACATACACACTATACACACACACACATGATAACATACACACTATACACACACACATGATAACATACACACTATACACACACACATGATAACATACACACTATACACACACACATGATAACATACACACTATACACACACACATGATAACATACGCACTATACACACACACATGATAACATACACACTATACACAAATGTACTCATGGAGTTTTCATTGTAGATATGTGGTAGTGGAGTATGGACCTGAGGACTTAGTATGTTGTGAATTCTGTAATGAATGTATTGTGCTGTTTTTAAATTTGTATAAATTAATTAATTTTATCTTTATTAAATATTTATTAAAATTATCTTAATTTTGCCAGAACCCAGGAAGAGTAGCTGCTGCCTTGGCAGTGCTGAACTACCAGCTCATCTGTCAGCTCAGGCTGCACAACTGTTTGCTCTTACTAGAGCATTTATTTAGGCTTCGGTACATTCTGGAAGCAATGTGGGTTCCTCACCTCATCTGCTAAATTGGTTGAAAACTTGTTGGAGGCTATTTTGTTAGCACTTCCCATCTCTGTTAAAAACATGTTTTCTCACCAGGATGTTTCTGATCTGCAAGGGCCTGGGGAAATGAGAATGGAGAAATAAGTGTTCTTGGCACATGACCAAGACCATGTGTAAAATGGGAGGAGTTGTGGTTTGTATGACTAACAATGTAGGCAGAGGAAGGCTGAGACCGGATTGTCATAGGTAACAGTAACGCCTCTGTCTCTGATGAACCTGCATTGCACCTATCATACTACTTTGACTGACCCTGTACAACAACACCTATCATACTACTATGACTGACCCTGTAAAACAACACCTATCATACTACTATGACTGACCCTGTAGAACAACACCTATCATACTACTATGACTGACCCTGTAAAACAACACCTATCATACTACTATGACTGACCCTGTACAACAACACCTATCATACTACTATGACTGACCCTGTACAACAACACCTATCATACTACTATGACTGACCCTGTAAAACAACACCTATCATACTACTATGACTGACCCTGTAAAACAACACCTATCATACTACTATGACTGACCCTGTAGAACAACACCTATCATACTACTATGACTGACCCTGTAAAACAACACCTATCATACTACTTTGACTGACCCTGTACAACAACACCTATCATACTACTATGACTGACCCTGTACAACAACACCTATCATACTACTATGACTGACCCTGTAAAACAACACCTATCATACTACTATGACTGACCCTGTAAAACAACACCTATCATACTACTATGACTGACCCTGTAAAACAACACCTATCATACTACTATGACTGACCCTGTAAAACAACACCTATCATACTACTATGACTGACCCTGTACAACAACACCTATCATACTACTATGACTGACCCTGTAAAACAACACCTATCATACTACTATGACTGACCCTGTAAAACAACACCTATCATACTACTATGACTGACCCAGTAAAACAACACCTATCATACTACTATGACTGACCCTATAAAACAACACCTATCATACTACTATGACTGACCCTGTAAAACAACACCTATCATACTACTATGACTGACCCTGTACAACAACACCTATCATACTACTATGACTGACCCTGTACAACAACACCTATCATACTACTATGACTGACCCTGTACAACAACACCTATCATACTACTATGACTGACCCTGTAAAACAACACCTATCATACTACTATGACTGACCCTGTAAAACAACACCTATCATACTACTATGACTGACCCTGTAAAACAACACCTATCATACTACTATGACTGACCCTGTAAAACAACACCTATCATACTACTATGACTGACACTGTAAAACAACACCTATCATACTACTATGACTGACCCTGTAGAACAACACCTATCATACTACTATGACTGACCCTGTAAAACAACACCTATCATACTACTATGACTGACCCTGTAAAACAACACCTATCATACTACTATGACTGACCCTGTAAAACAACACCTATCATACTACTATGACTGACCCTGTAAAACAACACCTATCATACTACTATGACTGACCCTGTAAAACAACACCTATCATACTACTATGACTGACCCTGTAGAACAACACCTATCATACTACTATGACTGACCCTTTAAAACAACACCTATCATACTACTATGACTGACACTGTAAAACAACACCTATCATACTACTATGACTGACACTGTAAAACAACACCTATCATACTACTATGACTGACCCAGTAAAACAACACCTATCATACTACTATGACTGACCCAGTAAAACAACACCTATCATACTACTATGACTGACCCAGTAAAACAACACCTATCATACCACTATGACTGACCCTGTACAACAACACCTATCATACGACTATGACTGACCCAGTAAAACAACACATTTCACTGAACCAATCTGATGTCTTTAAAAGCTAACCAACATAAAGAAAATTACAGCATAGATGTGTTTTTATTACAACAGTTAATATAACAATGCTGTTTATAAATCTAGTTGAAATTCATCCCAGGACACCTTGACTTGCATTACACTCACTGCAGAAAAATATTCTCATGAAATCACATGACTTTTAGTTAGAGAAGAGGATTCCTGTTAACACGACCTGCTACAAGCAGGAAACAAGTTATGGACGAACCAGAAATGTGACATGTCTGTTTGAGAGTTACCCTGAAAGATGCATGTGTGAACTATCTTGTAACCTCTTTGGGTGACCACATTGGAACATTCTAGTCTTTAAGGACATGAACTGGCAGAACAGGTTTCAGCAAAGAATGGAGTCATTGTTTTCAGGAAGGTGTAACCATGCCGATGGGAGGGACAACAGGCAGACTAAGTGCAAGGGCAGCCACCTGAACTACTGTCCTACAAAGACAAACATCCACCTGAACTACTGTCCTACAGAGACAAACAGCATCTACACAAACAGCCACCTGAACTACTGTCCTACAAAGACAAACAGCCACCTGAACTACTGTCCTACAAAGACAAACAGCCACCTGAACTACTGTCCTACAAAGACAAACAGCCACCTGAACTACTGTCCTACAAAGACAAACAGCCACCTGAACTACTGTCCTACAGAGACAAACAGCATCTACACAAACAGCCACCTGAACTACTGTCCTACAAAGACAAACAGCCACCTGAACTACTGTCCTACAAAGACAAACAGCATCTACACAAACAGCCACCTGAACTACTGTCCTACAAAGACAAACAGCCACCTGAACTACTGTCCTACAAAGACAAACAGCATCTACACAAACAGCCACCTGAACTACTGTCCTACAAAGACAAACAGCCACCTGAACTACTGTCCTACAAAGACAAACAGCCATCTGAACTACTGTCCTACAAAGACAAACAGCCACCTGAACTACTGTCCTACAAAGACAAACAGCATCTACACAAACAGCCACCTGAACTACTGTCCTACAGAGACAAACAGCCACCTGAACTACTGTCCTACAAAGACAAACAGCCACCTGAACTACTGTCCTACAAAGACAAACAGCATCTACACAAACAGCCATCTGAACTACTGTCCTACAGAGACAAACAGCCACCTGAACTACTGTCCTACAAAGACAAACAGCCACCTGAACTACTGTCCTACAAAGACAAACAGCCACCTGAACTACTGTCCTACAAAGACAAACAGCATCTACACAAACAGCCACCTGAACTACTGTCCTACAAAGACAAACAGCATCTACACAAACAGCCACCTGAACTACTGTCCTACAAAGACAAACAGCATCTACACAAACAGCCACCTGAACTACTGTCCTACAAAGACAAACAGCCACCTGAACTACTGTCCTACAAAGTGTTATGTAGTTGTGTTGTCATGTTGTATTGTAGTAACCCTCAACTGAATTTAATGGTGTTATGTAGTTGTGTTGTCATGTTGTATTGTAGTAACCCTCAACTGTATTTAATGGTGTTATGTAGTTGTGTTGTCATGTTGTGAATGTTTTATTATAGTGTGCCTAAACCTCAACATTTTCTGGTGATGGAGAGAGACACAGAGAATACACAGAGACAGCAACAGAGCAATAGGATATGACGGAGAGAGACACCAGACAAGACACAGAGACAGCAACAGAAGAATAGGATATGACGGAGAGAGACACCAAACAAGACACAGAGACAGCAACAGAAGAATAGGATATGACGGAGAGAGACACCAGACAAGACACAGAGACAGCAACAGAAGAATAGGATATGACGGAGAGAGACACCAAACAAGACACAGAGACAGCAACAGAAGAATAGGATATGATGGAGAGAGACACCAGACAAGACACAGAGACAGCAACAGAATAATAGGATGTGATGGAGAGAGACACCAGACAAGACACAGAGACAGCAACAGAATAGGATATGATGGAGACACCAGACAAGACACAGAGACAGCAACAGAAGAATAGGATATGACGGAGAGAGACACCAGACAAGACACAGAGACAGCAACAGAAGAATAGGATATGACGGAGAGAGACACCAAACAAGACACAGAGACAGCAACAGAAGAATAGGATATGATGGAGAGAGACACCAGACAAGACACAGAGACAGCAACAGAATAATAGGATGTGATGGAGAGAGACACCAGACAAGACACAGAGACAGCAACAGAATAGGATATGATGGAGACACCAGACAAGACACAGAGACAGCAACAGAGGACACAGAGAAAGTGATGGGGAGAGACAGAAGAATAGAGTTCCAGACAGTTGTAGAATGTATGCCAAGACACATTGTAAGAGCTATAAAGAGAGAGGGAGTGGGAGAGAAAACAGGCAGAACCTGATATGTAAATGAGGAGAGCAAATGAAACTAACTTTTGACGACCTGATGATCATCCAGACTGTGTTTCTATTGAGAGATAAAAGGTAAGACGACGATTGTTATGTATATTCATATAGTTGATGATATTGTTATGTGTATTCATATAGTTGATGATATTGTTATGTATATTCATATAGTTGATTATATTGTTATGTGTATTAATATAGTTGATGATATTGTTATGTGTATTCATATAGTTGATGATATTGTTATGTGTATTCATATAGTTGATAATATTGTTATGTGTATTAATATAGTTGATGATATTGTTATGTGTATTCATATAGTTGATGATATTGTTATGTGTATTCATATGGTTGATGATATTGTTATGTGTATTCATATAGTTGATGATATTTCTGGTGGACAGTATTATAATAGTCCTACTCTCCTTAAAATGTTTTCAATATAAATTAGATGAATTTGTTCTGTGCTCATCTGTGTGCCCCAAGGTGATCACTCCTACACTATCTAGAATCTAAAAGGGTTATTTGGCTGTCCCCATAGGAGAACCGTTTGTAGAACCCTTTTTGGTACTAACCACAGAGGGTTCTACATGGAAGCCAGAACGGTTCTACCTGGAACCCAAAAGCGTCTCCTATGGGGACAGAAGGAGGACCTGTTTGGAACCCTTCATTCTAAGAGTGTATCATAGGTCTATAGACCAGGGTGATCTCCTACTGTATCATAGGTATATAGACCATGGTGATCTCCTACTGTATCACAGGTCTATAGACCAGGGTGATCTCCTACTGTATCATAGGTCTATAGACCAGGGTGATCTCCTACTGTATCATAGGTCTATAGACTTGTTTTCTCAAAACAGACTTAAAACACAACAAGCAACAAACAAACATGTTCTCTTTCTAATCTACTGTTAACACTTTTTACTCAGGGAGGTATTTTGTGTGAAACAGAGACTAATAAATATTGTGGAGAGACTAACAACAACTTACACTTCCTCAAACAGGTTGTGTGTATTCATCAGTGCCCACCGTAACAAAACCTAAACAGAAACCGTTTAGGTCACATTGTACAGCATTTAGAGAACAGTTTATGTTTTATGCAACATTTTAATACTGTTGGCTGTGGAGTAAACTAATGAACACAACCCAGGTTGTAGCCTATGACTCGGCATGTTGATGCCTGCCTGATGCTGAAACCTGATTGTAGCCTGGGGGGTAAACTATGATGCAAACTAGATATACTGGTTTTCTAAAAATAGCCAACTTCAGTTAGCTTCACATTCCAGACCCTTAAGAATATACAGAACAGAACAGAAAATATCTCAATGACTTGACATGTTCTGGTTGTGAATTCAGGCTACAAGGTGAGAATCCTGCCAGGGATTATTGTAAAGTGTGTAGGGACATTAAATGTCTGGTGTAATGTTAGTATAGTGAAGTATAACACTCCTAACAGTAGATACATTAAATGTCTGGTGTAATGTTAGTATAGTGAATGACAGTATAACACTCCTAACAGTAGAGACATTAAATGTCTGGTGTAATGTTAGTATAGTGAATGGCAGTATAACACTCCTAACAGTAGATACATTAAATGTATGGTGTAATGTTAGTATAGTGAATGACAGTATAACACTCCTAACAGTAGATACATTAAATGTCTGGTGTAATGTTAGTATAGTGAAGTATAACACTCCTAACAGTAGATACATTAAATGTCTGGTGTAATGTTAGTATAGTGAATGGAAGTATAACACTCCTAACAGTCTACTTCTACTGAGACAGGTTGGTGTCAGTTTAATCATACAACATGGAGCTGACTGGACGAGGTCAAGTCAAATTCAATATATCAATATTCATATATTATAGCCTCGGTTTTTCTGATGACTGCCTTGCCTGGTTCACCAACTACTTTGCAGACAGAGTTCAGTGTGTCAAATCGGAGGGTATGCTGTCCGGTCCTCTGGCCGTCTCTATGGGGGTGCCACAGGGTTCAATTCTCGGGCTGACTCTTTTCTCTGTATATATCAATGATGTTGCTCTTGCTGCGGGCGATTCCCTGATCCACCTCTACGCAGACGACACCATTCTATATACTTCCGGCCCGTCCTTGGACACTGTGCTATCTAACCTCCAAACGAGCTTCAATGCCATACAACACTCCTTCCGTGGCCTCCAACTGCTCTTAAACGCTAGTAAAACCAAATGCATGCTTTTCAACCGTTCGCTGCCTGCATCCGCACGCCTGACTAGCATCACCACCCTGGATGGTTCCGACCTTGAATATGTGGACTTCTATAAGTACCTAGGTGTCTGGCTAGACTGTAAACTCTCCTTCCAGACTCATATCAAAAATCTCCAATCGAAAATCAAATCTAGAGTCGGCTTTCTATTCCGCAACAAAGCCTCCTTCACTCACGCCGCCAAACTTAACCTAGTAAAACTGACTATCCTACCGATCCTCGACTTCGGCGATGTCATCTACAAAATTGCTTCCAACACTCTACTCAGCAAACTGGATGCAGTTTATCACAGTGCCATCCGTTTTGTCTCTAAAGCACCTTATACCACCCACCACTGCGACTTGTATGCTCTAGTCGGCTGGCCCTCGCTACATATTCGTCGCCAGACCCACTGGCTCCAGGTCATCTAGGTAAAGCTCCGCCTTATCTCAGTTCACTGGTCACGATGGCAACACCCACTCGTAGCACGTGCTCCAGCAGGTGTATCTCACTGATCATCCCTAAAGCCAACACCTCATTTGGCCGCCTTTCGTTCCAGTTCTCTGCTGCCTGTGACTGGAACGAATTGCAAAAATCGCTGAAGTTGGAGACTTTTATCTCCCTCACCAACTTCAAACATCTGCTATCTGAGCAGCTAACCGATCGCTGCAGCTGTACATAGTCTATCGGTAAATAGCCCACCCAATTTACCTACCTCATCCCCATACTGTTTTTATTTATTTACTTTTCTGCTCTTCTGCACACCAATATCTCTAAATAAAGGTGTTCTCAACTAGCCTTCCTGGTTAAATAAAGGTGTTCTCAACTAGCCTACCTGGTTAAATAAAGGTGTTCTCAACTAGCCTACCTGGTTAAATAAAGGTGTTCTCAACTAGCCTACCTGGTTAAATAAAGGTGTTCTCAACTAGCCTACCTGGTTAAATAAAGGTGAAATAAATAAATAAAATAAGCATAGTTCCTCTACATTTCATATGATAATGTAATTGTATCATAGGTCCTCTATAGTCTAGTGATCCTCTACATTTCATATGATAATGTAATTGTATCACAGTTCCTCTATAGTCTAGTGATCCTCTACATTTCATATGATAATGTAATTGTATCATAGTTCCTTTATAGTCTAGTGATTCTCTACATTTCATATGATAATGTAATTGTATCACAGTTCCTCTATAGTCTAGTGATCCTCTACATTTCATATGATAATGTAATTGTATCATAGTTCCTTTATAGTCTAGTGATTCTCTACATTTCATATGATAATGTAATTGTATCATAGTTCCTCTATAGTCTAGTGATCCTCTACATTTCATATGATAATGTAATTGTTTCATAGTTCCTCTATAGTGTAGTGATCCTCTACATTTCATATGATAATGTAATTGTTTCATAGTTCCTCTATAGTGTAGTGATCCTCTACATTTCATATGATAATGTAATTGTATCATAGTTCCTCTATAGTCTAGTGATCCTCTACATTTCATATGATAATGTAATTGTATCACAGTTCCTCTATAGTCTAGTGATCCTCTACATTTCATATGATAATGTAATTGTATCATAGTTCCTTTATAGTCTAGTGATTCTCTACATTTCATATGATAATGTATTGTATCATAGTTCCTCTATAGTCTAGTGATCCTCTACATTTCATATGATAATGTAATTGTTTCATAGTTCCTCTATAGTGTAGTGATCCTCTACATTTCATATGATAATGTAATTGTATCATAGTTCCTCTATAGTGTAGTGATCCTCTACATTTCATATGATAATGTAATTGTATCATAGTGCCTCTATAGTGTAGTGATCCTCTACATTTCATATGATAATGTAATTGTATCATAGTGCCTTTATAGTGTAGTGATCCTCTACATTTCATATGATAATGTAATTGTATCACAGTTCCTCTATAGTCTAGTGATCCTCTACATTTCATATGATAATGTAATTGTATCGTAGTGCCTCTATAGTGTAGTGATCCTCTACATTTCATATGATAATGTAATTGTATCACAGTTCCTCTATAGTCTAGTGATCCTCTACATTTCATATGATAATGTAATTGTATCATAGTTCCTCTATAGTGTAGTGATCCTCTACATTTCATATGATAATGTAATTGTATCATAGTGCCTCTATAGTGTTGTGATCCTCTACATTTCATATGATAATGTAATTGTATCACAGTTCCTCTATAGTCTAGTGATCCTCTACATTTCATATGATAATGTAATTATATCATAGTTCCTCTATAGTGTAGTGATCCTCTACATTTCATATGATAATGTAATTGTATCATAGTTCCTCTATAGTGTAGTGATCCTCTACATTTCATATGATAATGTAATTGTATCATAGTTCCTCTATAGTGTAGTGATCCTCTACATTTCAGATGATAATGTAATTGTATCAAAGTTCCTCTATAGTGTAGTGATCCTCTACATTTCATATGATAATGTAATTGTATCATAGTTCCTCTGTAGTGTAGTGATCCTCTACATTTCATATGATAATGTAATTGTATCATAGTTCCTCTATAGTGTAGTGATCCTCTACATTTCAGATGATAATGTAATTGTATCATAGTTCCTCTATAGTGTAGTGATCCTCACTATATGAGCCACGTCACAATTCTAACCAAGTAACCCAATTGATGCCAATGGCGTGATGCGAAGGTTGTTCACCTTTAACACATGCAACCTGGGTTCACTTCCCTGCTCCGCTGTTTGCTACATTGGTGTCTGAGACCTGCTTTTGTGTGAGCCAGGTAACAATTCCCACCATGTGGGTTAACCCTATTGGTGCAATACGTAGGGTGTTGACCTCCCTGCCAGCTGTTTTCAACTATATTAACAGCACAGGCTGCCCGTAGGGTGTTGACCTCCCTGCCCGCTGTTTTCAACTATATTAACAGCACAGGCTGCCCGTAGGGTGTTGACCTCCCTGCCCGCTGTTTTCAACTATATTAACAGCACAGGCTGCCCGTAGGGTGTTGACCTCCCTGCCTGCTGTTTTCAACTATATTAACAGCACAGGCTGCCCGTAGGGTGTTGACCTCCCTGCGAAAGGATTTTAGGATAATATCATTAAGTGTTGATTTAGAGTTGTCTTAATAATAATTTTTCTGCTTCAGTAAACTGTCACAAATGAAGATCCTACATCTGTAACAATATATATATATATATATATATATTCCTCTTTCATGTCCTTTGACCGATTGACATCTTATATTTACTGTTGTTTAGGCTGGTTGAATGAGTTGTCTATGAAAGCTACTTCATCTGTAAGGAAACAGGCGTCTGCACCAGTGACTGTAAGTTATGTGATTTCCTCATATGAAATTAAAAGTATGTTTGTAGCCTACGCAGTTATAACATGGCTGTTGAAACTGTGACACATATTTCTCAGTACATTAGAAGTCAGATAAATGTGTTGAGACGTAGGAAAGATGGGCAAACTCTCGTTGGTCTTGGCTTTCTACACACTATTATAAGGTTAGTCGATGTCAGACATTAAATAGTCAGAGTAGGTTTGAGCTATGATCACTTATCATTCTGACAAACCTGATGGTCTCTGTGAACTGATCTGAACATGTTTAGGCTGGTCATCTATGATATGTAGGTTATATACAGTACATTCTCTGTCCTGCTACTGGTAGGACTATAACATTATGTGAACTGATCTGAACAGGTTTAGACTGGTCATCTATGATATGTAGGCTGTAGCCGAGGTATAGACCTTGATCTGCATATCACTAACAAACTGCTATTATACATTATAACCTAGTCTACTTTACATAATATAACATCTACATATCACTAACAAACTGCTACTATACATTATAACCTAGTCTACTTTACATAATATAACATCTACATATCACTAACAACCCACTACTACATTATAACCTAGTCTACTTTACATAATATAACATCTACATATCACTAACAAACAACTACTATACATTATAACCTAGTCTACTTTACATAATATAACATCTACATATCACTAACAACCCACTACTACATTATAACCTAGTCTACTTTACATAATATAACATCTACATATCACTAACAAACTGCTTGTATACATTATAACCTAGCCTACTTTACATAATATAACATCTATATATCACTAACAACCCACTACTATACATTATAACCTAGTCTACTTTACATAATATAACATATCACTAACAACCCACTACTATACATTATAACCTAGTCTACTTTACATAATATAACATATCACTAACAACCCACTACTATACATTATAACATAGTCTACTTTACACAATATAAAATCTCTTACTTATTGCAAATAAACGTTCTGAATGGATCAATAATTTCCCCTCAGATCAATCACTCCAGTTTTAGCCTTTCTGTCTACATTCTCAGATACGTTTAGAAAAGAAAGAACAGACTGAAAGACAATAAACAGCCACTTTTGGTGAATAAAAACAAGTGTGAGACATGGCCTTGTGTTGCTGTACTGTCTATAACTACCTTAACAAACAGTGACTTGTTATTATTATTATTATTATTATTATTATTGTTGTTGTACTGTCTAGAACTACCTTAACAAACAGTGACTTATTATTATTACAGACTGTTACAATGGAGATGAAATGTCACAACTACGTTTTCATGTGATTGCATTAAATCATCTGATTGTTTCTGTCTGTTAGTAAATGTTTATAAGAGAAAATGAATAAATGATAACAATTGACATTAAAGAATTACTGTGTTAACCACAACTAACATGCTGGATCTCTGTTTAGGGGTCAGTGCTTTAAAATGAGTGTCTCTGGGGAGAGAAGGGAGGGGGGCCCTGCCTCTAAAATGAGTGTCTCTGGGGAACATGATACCAAAGCTAAGAGGTGAGATGACAATTTTTGATATCATTATTATGAGTTTATTTCCAAAATGTTCACATTTGTTTTTTAATCAGAAATGGTTGCTTATGGGTACCTTCAATATTACTGTTCTCAGATTTTTAACAAATAGATTTTAGATGGCTATATATTTTTTATTTTTTTATTGCAAAACGCTATATATCCAATGTTTAGCTGGAATGGAATATTCGTATCTTGTATATTTGAATGTGATATGTGGTTGTCTCACTTAGCTATCTTAATTAAGATGAAAGCACTTACTGTAAATCACTCTGGATAAGAGCATCTGCTAAATCAGGGTTCTCAATCCGGGGTCTGTGGAGGTACTGCAGGGGTTCCACGGCACCCTGACTGTACTCATTGCAATGCTAGACATTTGATCGAATTTTCAAATGACACGACCACTTTGCCTGCTGTTAATTATTGCTAATATAATGGAATGCATATTTTTTACAATATAACCGTTATATCAACACACTCTTCACACACGTTTAAGTTAAAACCTTTTAAGGAGGCTGCGAATTTTCGCAGCTTTTTGTTAAAAATCGCGCAAAATTTCAACGTCCTGCTACTCATGCAAGGAATATAGTATATGCATATGATTAGTATATGTGGATAGAAAATACTCTGAAGTTTATAAAACTGGTTAAATAATGTATGTGACTATAACATAACGTGTTTAGCAGGCAAAATCCCAAGGAAAACTGTTCACAAAAAAAAATAAAAAATATCCTTCCGCCAGTCTCTGTATTGTCTATGGCAAGGGAAAATAGATAGCGCCCAGTTTACAGTGCCTACAGCTTCCACACGATGTCGCCAGTCTTGGCAATTGGGTTGAAGTTAATCCTTGGTGAAATGAGAAATAGGCACTTCCTGTCATCGGGTACACCGGGGAAGTTATAAAAGAGAGAATATCGACCATGATTTCAAGACTTGCTGCTATTGAATACAGATCGCCTCGTGATCAATTTGATCGATTATTTTGATAGATTATAAACGTTTACAAATACCTAAAGTTGGATTACAAAAGTAGTTTGAAGTGTTTTGGCAAAGTTTCTAGGCAAATTTTTTAATTTAAAAAAATGACGTTGCGTTTTGGAAAGGTGCTTTTTCATGGATCAGACGGGCTTCATAAATGGACATTTTGGGTATACATGGACGGATTTAATCGAAAAAAAGACCCAATTGTGATGTTTATGGGACATATAGGAGTGCCAACAAAGAAGCTCGTCAAAGGTAATGAATGTTTTATATTTTATTTCTGCGTTTTGTGTAGCGCCGGCTACGCTAATTCCTTTGTTTGCGTCCCCTTTAGGTATTTCGGGGGTTGCATGCTATCAGATAATAGCTTCTCATGCTTTCGCCGAAAAGCATTTTAAAAATCTGACATGTTGGCTAGATTCACAACGAGTGTAGCTTTAATTGAGTACCCTGCATGTGTGTTTTAATGAAAGTTTGAGTTGTATCGAGTACTATTAGTTGTCGCTCTGAAATTTCCGCTGATGTTGATCCCTGTACAGGGACAGCAGCCATAACAGGTTTTAACAACTCTAAATAGCTTTGGCATAGCAGGCATCACGTCCCTTGTCAATAATGTTGCCTACAACGTTGCATACAATGTTCATTTTCATTGAACACATATTACACCCTAGATGCCTTCAATTGCCCAATTTATAGCCATGCCCAATTTATAGCCACGCCCAATTTAGGATTATTATTTAACAACATGATATTGTGCTCCAAAGGGAGAACGTGAAATAACATGATGTAGATAATTAAATAATCAGAAGAACAACATGTTTATTATTATACACTCTTAGAACAGAAGGTTCCTTCTAGAACCAAAAAGGCTTCTATCACTTCCTTAATATATGGAACCACTGAAATGAATGAAATATTATTATTAAATACTTTTTTCTTTACATAGTTGAATGTGCTGACAACAAAATCACACAAAAATGATGAATGGAAATCAAATTTATCAACCCATGGAGGTCTGGATTTGAAGTCACACTCAAAATTAAAGTGGAAACCCACACTACAGGCTGATCCAACTTTGATGTAGTCCTTAAAACAAGTCAAAATGAGGCTCAGTAGTGTGTGTGGCCTCCACGTGCCTGTATGACCTCCCTACAACGCCTGGGCATGCTCCTGATGAGGTGGAGGATGGTCTCCTGAGGGATCTCCTCCCAGACCTGGACTAAAGCATCCGCCAACTCCTGGACAGTCTGTGGTGCAACGTGGCGTTGGTGGATGGAGCGAGACATGATGTCCCAGATGTGCTTGGATTCAGGTCTGGGGAACGGTCGGGCCAGTCCATAGCATCAATGCCTTCCTCTTGCAGGAACTGCTGACACACTCCAGCCACATGAGGTCTAGCATTGTCTAACATTAGGGGGACCCCAGGGCCACCCCGCACCAGCATATGGTCTCACAAGGGGTCTGAGGATCTCATCTCGGTACCTAATGGCAGTCAGGCTACCTCTGGCGAGCACATGGAGGGCTGTGCGGACCCCAAAGAAATGCCACCCCACACCATGACTGACCCACCGCCAAACCGGTCATGCTGGAGGATGTTGCACGCAGCAGAACGTTCTCCACGGCGTCTCCAGACTCTGTCACGTCTGTCACATGTGCTCAGTGTGAACCTGCTTTTATCTGTGAAGAGCACAGGGCGCCAGTGGCGAATTTGCCAATCTTGGTGTTCTCGGGCAAATGCCAAACGTCCTGCACGGTGTTGGGCTGTAAGCACAACCCACACCTGTGGACGTCGGGCCCTCATACCACCCTCATGGAGTCTGTTTCTGTTTGAGCAGACACATGCACATTTGTGGCCTGCTGGAGGTCACTTTGCAGGGCTCTGGAATTGCTCCTCCTGCTCCTCCTTGCAAAAAGGCGGAGGTAGCGGTCCTGCTGCTGGGTTGTTACCCCCCTACGACCTCCTCCACGTCTCCTGATGTACTGGCCTGTCTCCTGGTAGCGCCTCCATGCTCTGGACACTACGCTGACAGACACAGCAAACCTTCTTGCCACAGCTCACATTGATGTGCCATCCTGGATGAGCTGCACTACCTGAGCCACGTGTGTGGGTTGTAGACTCCGTCTCATGCTACCACTAGAGTGAAAGCACTGCCAGCATTCAAAAGTGACCAAAATATCAGGAAGCATAGGAACTGAGAAGTGGTCTGTGGTCACCATCTGCAGAACCACTCCTTTATTGGGGGTGTCTTGCTAATTGCCTATAATTTCCACCTGTTGTCTATTCCATTTGCACAACAGCATGTGAAATGTATTGTCAATCAGTGATGCTTCCTAAGTGGACAGTTTGATTTCACAGAAGTGTGATTGACTTGGAGTTACATTGTGTTGTTTAAGTGTTCCCTTTATTTTTTTGAGCAGTGTATAATCATAGGAAGTCAAAAGTCAGTGAAACATGGCCAAATGGCATAAGAAATGTCCAAATGCCATATATAAGTATTGAAAGTGCTAAATCAGGATGTTATGTTCATTTGCCATATACAGTGCCTTGCGAAAGTATTCGGCCCCCTTGAACTTTGCGACCTTTTGCCACATTTCAGGCTTCAAACATAAAGATATAAAACTGTATTTTTTTGTGAAGAATCAACAACAAGTGGGACACAATCATGAAGTGGAACAACATTTATTGGATATTTCAAACTTTTTTAACAAATCAAAAACTGAAAAATTGGGCGTGTCAAATGTCATCATTTTCGCGATGGTCAAAATGAATTGAACTTATTTCAAATGCATAAGGCTGTTTCTCGGCCTCTAGAGCTAAATAACTCATCGTGCACTATCAAATTAAGCTCTAGAAACGGTTTCTAAAATTTCAGAGATCTAGGTCTGATGGTTCTTTGATAATTATATATATATTTGGGTTCAGTGATGAAGAACCTCTAGAGTTCTGATCAACGGAAGGTTAATGTTTAGAGGATGTGAATCATGCAGCCTTCCAGTCATCAGATCACTTCTGGTGTTTTTTTCCCGGCCCGGGATTTGAACCAGCCACCTTTCGGCCACAGCACCAACTCTTTAGCCGCTGAGCGAAAACCTGAGGTAAAATGAAGACAATGCTATGCAGATATAAATGGTATGACTTATCATAATTATTATACATAAATCATAGCCAAGAGCACAAGATATACTGTTGCATGTAGGTCTACATTATTATTTTTCCAGCTCCCGGCCCGGGATTCGAACCAGCCACCTTTTGGTCACAGCTCCAATTCCAACCTGAGTTAATCTTCAGAAATAAGATAATTAGTTAATCTGCCAAAATGAAGACAAATTGCTATGCAGTTATACATGGTATCACTTGTTATACATAATTATTATACAGAACTCATTGCCAAAAGCACAAGACATACTGTTGCATGTAGGTCTATATTATTAATGTATTGATCATATAGAAATATAAAACATTATTTTAACTACTACAAAGCAATTACATGTGGAACAGGAACCACTGATTCACTGCATTATTCTATAGTATTATCAAGACACCTGCTGTTAACTCTTAACTACTTAGGACAGCTCACGAGGTGTCCTAAATATCTGCCGACTAGGTGGGACTAGAGACTTCATGCATAGCTTTAATTTATACCCATAAGTGTAAACTGTCTTTATTCTCAGCACTTATACGACCAATTTTCTACTCTGAGATGCTTTGTGGATATGGTCCCAGATCTCAACATATTGTTCTAAAAAAAACGTAGAATTTTTGTTTTACATAATAATAACAAATTAATATTACTAATGTAACCCACTGTAAAGACTGGGTTTAGTTGATTGTGTTGCACGGCTCATGTCCGCGGTCTGGAACTGTCCGCGTCCCCGTACAGAACTGTCCGCGTCCCCGTACAGAACTGTCCCCATACAGAACTGTCCCCGTACAGAACTGTCCGCGTCCCCGTACAGAACTGTCCGCGTCCCCGTACAGAACTGTCCACAACCCCGTACAGAACTTTCTGCGTCCCCGTACAGAACTGTCTGCGTCCTCGTACAGAACTGTCCACGTCCCCCTACAGAACTGTCCGCGTCCCCGTACAGAACTGTCCGCGTCCCCGTACAGAACTTTCCGCGTCTCCGTACAGAACTGTCCGCGTCCCCGTACAGATGTCCGCGTCCGCGTTCTGGAGCTGTCCGCGTCCCCGTACAGAACTGTCCGCGTCCCCGTAAAGAACTGTCCGCGTCCCCGTGCAGAACTGTCCGCGTCCCCCTGCAGAACTGTCCGCGTCCCCGTACAGAACTGTCCGCGTCTCCGTACAGAACTGTCCGCGTCCCCGTACAGAACTGTCCGCGTCCCCGTACAGAACTGTCCGCGTCCACGTTCGGTGTGGCGCCAAGGATATTGTCCGGTTACGCGCAGAGTTGGCTGAGGTGATCTTGGGGAATAACGATGGAGTTTGTTACAGTGTCCAGCCCTCTAATAAATTACATAATTCAACCCTCCCGGTTAGTAAATTTACCTCAACATGCCCCCGGAGAAGGCAGAGTAACGACACCAGCCTTTTAGCGGGGCTGACAGGCTGACTACATCGCGTCGGCAAATTATTTTCGTAATTATAAATGACACACTGCTCGAGCAAGCCAACAAGCGTCTAGAAGTCAGTTCTATGTGTGACGCAGACCGCACTGCATCTCCTCATTGGTTTATAGAAGCAGGTACCCACATGCCATCTCCTCATTGGTTTATAGAAGCAGGTACCCACGTGCCATCTCCTCATTGGTTTATAGAAGCAGGTACCCACGTGCCATCTCCTCATTGGTTAATAGACGCAGGTACCCACGTGCCATCTCCTCATGGGTTTATAGAAGCAGGTACCCACGTGCCATGTCCTCATTGGTTTATAGAAGCAGGTACTCTTATTTAGCCATTTTTTTAAAGCAAAAAACATAACTTAACATAAAAATAACTACTTTAAACAATAAAAGCTAATTTACGAACATTTATGAAAATGGATGGGCAGCGTTTTGGAAGGAAACTCTTATGTTTCCCCATCTGAGCTCAGAGTTTATGAGAGATGTAATGTTTGTCTCTGTTGTGTTGAAGTCCAATCAAGCAGGAGAGTCCAGCCTCCCCTGTACCTAGCTGTGTGTCCATGAAGAGTGACCGGTCTATGGACTATCCTATAGAGTTTAGAAAGGGAGACTTTTCTACTGAACAAAGGTAAGAAGAACTCATGGGTCATGGTCAGTGAGTTAAACAACACTGTCTTTAGTCATTTCTCTCCCATTTTCCCATTTAGTGTTGTTGTTTTCATAATCCATAGGCTAATCATTTTGTCAATTTTCATAGTCCTAAAACAATATTAAACAAACACAACATTCCCTCCCTGTGTGACTGTGAGTGTGTGTGTGTGTGTGTGTGTGTACTCCCTGGATGAGGAGATGTAATCTCATGTTTTGTCCATGTTTTGTCCACAGAAACCAACAGAAGAGATCAGAGTCAGAGATTCTCAGTGGTCAGTCTTCCCAGAGTGATCAAACAGACCTGGCCTCCATATTCAGTGTATGTGGTCCTGTTATGTACATTTGTTTTTGTTTACCTCAAGTAAAGTTGATCTGTCAATCATTCATTAATGTGTTAATGAGAAAGCATTTAGTATCTTGCTTAACTTATTTATTTACTTGATTTATTTCAGTTGCTTGAAGAGAAAATTCTGACATTTGTGAAGAACGAGCTGAAGACGTTCAAGAGGATTCTTAGTCCAGAACTCCCAGAAGGCTTTGAGAGTCAGAAGCAGGAAGTGGTGGACCCTGAAGATGAGAAGCAGGAGAGCAGTGCCAGAGAGGGGGCTCTGAAGATCACACTGCACATCCTGAGGAAAATGAACCAGAAGCTCCTTGCTGACACACTGGAGAAATGTAAGAGCTGTCTGCCTCATGTTGAATGCTGTTTTATAACATTTAAAAGCTGTAGCTAAAGTACAGCTAAAGTAGCTGTGTAACTCAATGATATTGTAGCAGCCTGAACACAACACCAAGTGACCTCATCAAGTAGCAGCAGGGATGTGTTGTGTTGATTAATTTAGAGAGAGAGAGAGAGAGACAACATCAATAATACCAATAATAATATAATCAATCACACCAGTCTATAATGCATTATGAAAACATTTACACATTGATACAGTCAGTTAAGAGAATAAATTGTTATAATTTAAGACTTTATAACAGTCCTACAATACTGTAGACATTAAAACAGACGTAATATTAATATCCTCTGTGGAATTTCTTCATTCAGATGAGCTTGCTGTGATTTGCCAACGTGAACTCAAATCTAATCTAAAGAAGAAGTTTCAATGTGTATTTGAGGGGATCGCTAAACAAGGAAACCCAACACTTCTCAATAAGATCTACACAGAGCTCTACATCACAGAGGGTGGAACAGGAGAGGTCAATAATGAACATGAGCTGAGACAGATTGAGACAACAACCAGGAAACAAGCAAGACCAGAGACTGCAATCAAATGTAATGACATCTTCAAACCCTTAACTGGACAAGACAAACTTATCAGAACTGTGCTGACAAAGGGCGTCGCTGGCATTGGAAAAACAGTCTCTGTGCAGAAGTTCATTCTAGACTGGGCTGAAGGAAAAGCAAATCAGGATGTCCAATTTGTATTTTCCTTCCCTTTTCGGGAGCTGAATTTGATGAAAGCGGACCAACACACTTTCATTGAACTTCTCAATCACTTCTCAATGGAAACCAAACAATCAAGAATCTCCAACTATGACAAGTACAAAGTTTTGTTCATCTTTGATGGTCTGGATGAGTGCCGACTGCCCCTAGACTTCCAGAAGAACAAGATCTGTTGTGACGTCACAGAGTCAACCTCAGTGGATGTTCTGCTGACAAATCTCATGAAGGGAAATCTGCTTCCCTCTGCTCTCCTCTGGATAACTACCCGACCTGCAGCAGCCAATAAGATCCCTTCAGAGTGGGTTGACCAGGTGACAGAGGTGCGAGGGTTCAATGACCAACAGAAGGAGGAGTACTTCAGGAAGAGATTCAGTGATGAGGACCTGGCCAGCAGAATCATCTCACACATAAAGACATCAAGGAGCCTCCACATCATGTGCCACGTTCCAGTCTTCTGTTGGATTTCTGCAACAGTCCTTGAACACATGCTGAAACATAAAAGAGAAGAGATGCCCAAGACTCTGACTGAGATGTACACACACCTTGTGGTGTTTCATACCAAACAGAAGAATGAAAAGTATCTTTGGAAGGAAGAGACAGATCCACACTGGAATAAAGAGAGCATTCTGTCACTGGGAAAACTGGCTTTTCAACAGCTTGTGAAGGGCAATCTGATTTTCTATGAAGAGGACCTGAAAGAGGCTGGCATTGATGTCAATGAAGCCTCTGTGTACTCAGGATTGTGCACACAGCTCTTTAAAGAGGAATGTGGGCTGTACCAGGACAAGGTGTACTGCTTTGTGCATCTGAGCATTCAGGAGTTTCTGGCTGCTGTTTATGTGTTCCTCTCATTCATCAACAACAATGAGAATCTAATGGACAAACTGCAATCAACGCCCAGGAACTTTTTTGCACTGTTCAGAGACAAGCCTGCAGTTGCTTTCTACAAGAGTGCTGTGGAAAAAGCCTTACTAACTAAGACGGGAAACCTGGACCTGTTCCTCCGCTTCCTTCTGGGCCTCTCACTGGAGTGCAATCAGAAGCACTTACGAGGTCTACTGACAACGACAAGAAGCAGCTCACAGAGCCATGAAGAAACAGTCAAGTACATCAAGGAGAAGATCAGGGAGAATCCCTCTCCAGAGAGGTGCATCAATCTGTTCCACTGTCTGAATGAACTGAATGACCATTCTCTAGTGGAGGAGATCCAAAGCTTCCTGAGATCTGGAAGTCTCTCAAAACCCAACCTGTCACCTGCACAGTGGTCAGCTCTGGTCTTTGTGTTGCTGACTTCAGAAAAGGAGCTGGATGTGTTTGACCTGAAGAAATACTCCAGATCAGAGGAAGGTCTTCTGAGGCTGCTGCCAGTGGTCAAAGCCTCCAGAGCTGTTCTGTGAGTAAATACAATGACATTTAAGAACTAATCATCAGGAAGAAATATTCAGTTTAGAGAAAAATATGTATTATAATATGTATTTAATATTATATTGAAAAACACATTAGTATAACATTGTGACCATACAATTCTAGGAGACGGAAGATTAATCTTTGTTTTTTGAGAGAATAAACCAAATGCATCTGCCATCGTCCTTCTACACTACTGGTGTTAAATTAACAGTGTGTTTGTGAAGTCATGATGATCTTTTTGTCAGGCTGTCAGGCTGTGGAGTCACAGAGGAAGGCTGTGCTTCTCTGGTCTCAGCTCTGAGGTCAAACCCCTCACACCTGAGAGAGCTGGATCTGAGTAACAATGACCTGAAGGATTCAGGAGTGAAGCTGCTCTCTGCTGGACTGGGGAATCCCCACTGTAAACTGGAGACTCTGAGGTCAGTAGTCCTGTAGTTGGTCAACAAGTGATAACTGGTCACCAGATCCACATGTGTTTACCAGACACACATAGTCCACACCATATGTGTTTGGACAGTGAAGCTTACAGTTTTACATTTGGTGCTATTATCCAGCATTTTGGATTTGAGATAGAATGTTTCATATTATGAGACAGTACAGAATGTCACCTTTTATTTAAATGTTTTCATAAATTTTTTACAAATGTAAGTACTTACTTATTTTATCTTGTTATGCCTAGGAGTCCCTCTAAAGGTGCACCTCCCCCCATTCAGCTGAAAAGGTGGCGCGGGAAATTCTAAACACATTTTTGGGAAATATTTAACTTTCACACATTAACAAGTCCAATACAGCAAATGAAAGCTAAACACCCATCGTGTCCGATTTTTAAAATGTTTTACAGTGAAAACACAACATATATTCACGTTAGATCACCACCAAATCCAAAAACACACACAGCGATTTGTCACAGTCACAAAAGCATAAATATAGATCAAATGAATCACTAACCTTTGATTATCTCCATCAGATGACACTCATAGGACATCATGTTATAAATGTATTGTGTGTTTTGTTCGATAATGTGCATATATATATATATATAAAATCTCAGTTTACATTGGCACGTTACATGCAGTAATGTTTTGATTTCATTACTAATATCACAATAAACATTGATAAAAGATGTTATTCACAGAATTAAAGATAAATGTATCCTCTATGCAACCGCTGGTCTAAACCGCTAGAGGTTTAGAGGAGCTGGCTGCTAAACAACTCCCAAAATACTAATCTAGTGGCTAGAGGTTTAGAGGAGCTGGCTGCTAAACAACTCCCAAAAGACTAATCTAGTGGCTAGAGGTTTAGAGGAGCTGGCTGCTAAACAACTCCCAAACGACTCATCTAGTGGCTAGAGGTTTAGAGGAGCTGGCTGCTAAACAACTCCCAAACGACTCACTGACATGTACCTCAGAGTCACTCAAATTGCTGCTGACATCACTCTACTGGTACAGCAAAGTCAAGGCAACAGTGCTGAGTACAGGTGGAGAAACGTCACAAGTGGATCCTGCAATTTTCTATTGGCTTGACTGGAGTACTTGCCTGTCATGTTGATGACTTCATCTGGGGTGGCTCACAGACCTTCGCTACAACTGTGATTCCACACCTCAAAGCTGTTTTCCTGGTCCACCACAAAGTGGCAGCTTGCTGACTGTCTGACTACAAAGGGAGCATCAGGTCTTGTGCTGCTAAAGACACTCAGTAATGGAAAGTGGCAGCTTGCTGACTGTCTGACTACAAAGGGAGCATCAGGTCTTGTGTTCCTAAAGGCACTCAGTAATGGAAAGTGGCAGACTAACACAAATATAAACTGAGTCACACAACCCATTTGTAATGAAGAACTTAAATAGTACTCGGGACATTTCATTATTTAGTTGTTTTATTTGTCTTTAAAGAAGTGGGAGATTGTTAAGTTCATGTTTTAAGTCTCCCTATATTTCTGTCATTACGGTGATATTACTCTGTTATTAGTACACCTGGGAGCGTCAGTGTTGATGGACTTGGCCTGAGTGTCATGGTAACCATGCATTGTGGTAATACAGTTTAGTAAACGTTGTTGAACTGGAACATAGACGTTGTGTCATTTTGAGTGAACACTTGGTTCAGGGGATCTATGTGGACTGTTTACTCAATACAATCTAAATCTGATACCTCACTGTCTAAATAGATATGGTGTGGACTGTATCCTCAATACAATCTAAATCTTATACCTCACTGTCTAAATAGATATGGTGTGGACTGTATACTCAATACAATCTAAATCTGATACCTCACTGTCTAAATAGATATGGTGTGGACTGTATACTCAATACAATCTAAATCTGATTCCTCACTGTCTGTCTTCTGACTGATACTGCTTTTTAAACTGGTCTGGTCAGTCTACTATAATATTTGTACTATACATGTTTCTATCTACATTTTTCATTTTATGATTTGTCATTTCTAATAATGAACCATTCATTTATGAATAGACATGGCAGGTTTCAGGACACTGATGTATCTGAAAATGTTGAAAAAATATACTGCCAGTATTTTCACCACCAAAGAATAGCAGTGTGATTTTAATATGATTTGACTCTTTGCAGGCTGTCAGGCTGTCTAGTCACAGACGAAGGCTGTGCTTCTCTGGTCTCAGCTCTGAGGTCAAACCCCTCACACCTGAGAGAGCTGGATCTGAGCTACAATCACCCAGGAGACTCAGGAGTCAGACTGCTCTCTGCTGGACTGGAGGATCCACACTGCAGACTGGAGAAACTCAAGTATGTAGAGGGTTTATGTCAATGTTCATATCAGACATGTTTGACTTATCAGGCTAGTTAAGACAAACATTCTTACCGTCACTTCGACAAAGTTATATGATGACTGTGAGTCCAGTGTGTGTGTGTGTGTGTGTGTGTGTGTGTGTGTGTGTGTGTGTGTGTGTGCGTGTGTGTGTTTCCTCTGTGTGTGAGGGTCCGGATTGTGTGCAGTGTGTGTGTGTCCAGTGACAATCTCTCAATGACATACACACGCACACACACACACAGGACACACACACACACTCTGGACACACACACTGAACTGTGTGGCCTGTGTGTGTGTGTGTGTGTGTGTGTGTGTGTGTCTCCAGTGTGTGTGTGTGTGTGTGTGTCTCCAGTGTGTGTGTGTGTGTCCAGTGTGTGTGTGCGTGTGTGTGTGTGTGGTGTGTGTGTGGTGTGTGTGTGTGTGTGTGTGTGTGTGTGAGTTCAGGTGTATCCCTCAATGACTGTCTGTTCTTCTGCTTACCGCTACAGTGTGGAACATGGTGGAGAGAACAGAATGAAACCTGGGCTTAGAAAATGTGAGTTTTGACTGCTGTGAAGAATATGACTAAGAATAAGTCTTAATTCAAGTTAAGTCAAAGTCAAAGACCACCATCATTACTTACTTGGTCATATTAAATATCAGCTGTCGTTCTACAGAAGCAGAAATCAGGGACACCAAAGTTTACAAAGAGTTGCTTTGACAGTGTATGTGTGTGTGTGTGTGTGTGTGTGTGTGTGTGTGTGTGTGTGTGTGTGTGTGTGTGTGTGTGTGTGTGTGTGTGTGTGTGTGTGTGTGTGTGTGTGTGTGTGTGTGTGTGTGTGTGTGTGTGTGTGTGTGCGTGCGTGTGTAATTAATGGGAATAAGTGTGTTTTATATTACCATACAGTATAACATATGATCATTCAACAAGTCTCAAGTTACCTTAACTTCTCCTTTTGATACCTAGAAACATCTACATTAAATGAATTAGTGAAAAGTGAGATAACATTCTAATGTGAATGATGATGATTTCTAATATTGTGTCTGGTTTCATCCATCAGATGTCTGTGATTTCACACTGGACCTAAACACAGTAAACAGACAACTCTCTCTGTCTGAGGAGAACAGAAAGGTGACATGGAGGACAGAGAAGCAGCCGTATCCTGATCACCCAGAGAGATTTGAGGACCATAGCCAGGTGCTGTGTAGAGAGGGTCTGACTGGGCGATGTTACTGGGAGGTTGAGTGGAGTGGGATAATGGGGGCTGTTATAGGAGTGACATGTAAAGGAATTAGCAGGAGAGGAGGGGGTGTTGACTGTTGTCTTGGATGGAATGACAAGTCCTGGAGTCTGTTCTGCTCTGACAACAGTTACACTGCCAGGCACAATAATAATCTCACTACTATAGACGTCCCCTCCTCCAGCCCCCACAGAGTAGGAGTGTATCTGGACTGGCCAGCCGGCACTCTGTCCTTCTATAGAGCCTCCTCTGACACACTGACCCACCTGAACACATTCACATCCACATTCACTGAGCCCCTCTATCCAGGGTTTGGGGTTTTTGTCGAAGACTCCTCAGTGTCCCTGTAAATAATAACCTGACACACACACACAGACACAAACACACACATACTGAACACACACACACACACTGAACACACACTGAACACACACTGGACACAAACACTCACACACAGGACATACACACACACACACACACAGGACATACACACACACATGACATACACACACACACACACACATGACACCCACACACTTGACACACACACTTGACACACACACACTGGACACACAAACACTGGACACACACACACACTGGACACAGACCGGGGACACACACACATACACACTGGAAGCACACACTGGACACAAAAACTGGACACACACACACACACACCCTGGATACACACACACACACACACACACACACACACACACAATGGACGCACACACATACACTGTACACAAACACACTGTACACACTGGACACACACACAAACTTGACACACACACACACTGGACACACACACCCTGGATACACACACACACACACACACACACTGTACACACACACACACTGTACACACACACACTGGACACACACACTCTTCACACACACACACACACACACACACACACACACTGGACACACAGACACACACAAATATTACAGGAATATTCTGCAAATGTTGATGAAGACGTCACTCAATCCCCCCAAAACAACATGCAGTCTTTCCACAAGACTCCCATGAAGTTATAGTGTGACGTTATGAGTTGACGTTAAAGTAACATTCTCAGAACATACTGCACTTGTTTTATACTGTTTTAGATGCATCCTCTGTTTATCATCTTGTTTTAGATGGATCCTCTGTTTATCATCTTGTTTTATACTGTTTTAGATGGATCCTCTGTTTATCATCTTGTTTTATACTGTTTTAGATGGATCCTCTGTTTATCATCTTGTTTTATACTGTTTTAGATGGATCCTCTGTTTATCATCTTGTTTTATACTGTTTTAGATGGATCCTCTGTTTATCATCTTGTTTTATACTGTTTTAGATGGATCCTCTGTTTATCATCTTGTTTTATACTGTTTTAGATGGATCCTCTGTTTATCATCTTGTTTTATACTGTTTTAGATGGATCCTCTGTTTATCATCTTGTTTTATACTGTTTTAGATGGATCCTCTGTTTATCATCTTGTTTTATACTGTTTTAGATGGATCCTCTGTTTATCATCTTGTTTTACACTGTTTTAGATGGATCCTCTGTTTATCATCTTGTTTTATACTGTTTTAGATGGATCCTCTGTTTATCATCTTGTTTTATACTGTTTTAGATGGATCCTCTGTTTATCATCTTGTTTTATTCTGTTTTAGATGGATCCTCTGTTTATCATCTTGTTATATACTGTTTTAGATGGATCCTCTGTTTATCATCTTGTTTTATTCTGTTTTAGATGGATCCTCTGTTTATCATCTTGTGTTATACTGTTTTAGATGGATCCTCTGTTTATCATCTTGTTTTATACTGTTTTAGATGGATCCTCTGTTTATGATCTTGTTTTATACTGTTTTAGATGGATCCTCTGTTTATGATCTTGTTTTATACTGTTTTAGATGGATCCTCTGTTCATCATCTTGTTTCATACTGTTTTAGATGGATCCTCTGTTTATGATCTTGTTTTACACTGTTTTAGATGGATCCTCTGTTTATGATCTTGTGTTATACTGTTTAAGATGGATCCTCTGTTTATGATCTTGTTTTATACTGTTTAAGATGGATCCTCTGTTTATCATCTTGTTTAATACTGTTTTAGATGGATCCTCTGTTTATCATCTTGTTTTATACTGTTTTAGATGGATCCTCTGTTTATCATCTTGTTTAATACTGTTTTAGATGGATCCTCTGTTTATCATCTTGTTTTATACTGTTTTAGATGGATCCTCTGTTTAAACATTTAAACTCTTACAATAACACCGTTAAAATACCAATGTGATCATTTGTTCTATGTTTTTTATGTTGAATAACAAATTGTACAATTATATATATATATATATATATGCTCCATAGTTGTACAAGTATACAAGGATATATTGTACTTTTCATAATTAAACATACTTGAAACAAGAAAAAGCCTGTTCATTGTTACTTGTGAAAACAGTTTGGTTATCGATTCTTCATTGCCTCTGCCAGTCGCAGGTTGATGTTTGTCATGAATCTTGACCTGGAGGCAGGTTTATGTTTGTCATGAATCTTGACCTGGAGGTAGGTTGATGTTTGTCATGAATCTTGACCTGGAGGCAGGTTTATGTTTGTCATGAATCTTGACCTGGAGGTAGGTTGATGTTTGTCATGAATCTTGACATGGAGGCAGGTTGATGTTTGTCATGAATCTTGACCTGGAGGCAGGTTGATGTTTGTCATGAATCTTGACCTGGAGGCAGAACTGTGTGATTTCCTCTAGATATGCCAGCTACAAAGTCACAATTGGCTGTGGAAAATAATGTTGTTTTATGGTCTTAATTTAGGGGAAGGATTAGCAGTGTGGTTAGGATTGAGGTTAGGATTAAAATCTGATTTTATTACTTTGTGCCTGTGCCAGCTAGTGACCACTATGCTGAACTGCCTCCAGGTCAAGATTCATGACAATAAATGCCAACCTGCCTCCCAGTCATCAACTCCTTATCTTTACAAGGCTGCAGAACATGCAATCTAGTGATGTGGGGGTTCTCTCATAACCCTCAGTCCCCAGGTGGGTAGATGGCAGGTTGAATAAAGAGAAGCTAGTGATGTGGGGGTTCTCTCATAACCCTCAGTCCTCAGGTGGGTAGATGGCAGGTTGAATAAAGAGAAGCTAGTGATGTGGGGGTTCTCTCATAACCCTCAGTCCCCAGGTGGGTAGATGGCAGGTTGAATAAAGATAATCTAGAGATGTGGGGGTTCTCTCATAACCCTCAGTCCCCAGGTGGGTAGATGGCAGGTTGAATAAAGAGAAGCTAGTGATGTGGGGGTTCTCTCATAACCCTCAGTCCCCAGGTGGGTAGATGGCAGGTTGAATAAAGAGAAGCTAGTGATGTGGGGGTTCTCTCATAACCCTCAGTCTCCAGGTGGGTAGATGGCAGGTTGAATAAAGAGAAGCTAGTGATGTGGGGGTTCTCTCATAACCCTCAGTCCCCAGGTGGGTAGATGGCAGGTTGAATAAAGATAATCTAGAGATGTGGGGGTTCTCTCATAACCCTCAGTCCCCAGGTGGGTAGATGGCAGGTTGAATAAAGAGAAGCTAGTGATGTGGGGGTTCTCTCATAACCCTCAGTCCCCAGGTGGGTAGATGGCAGGTTGAATAAAGATAATCTAGAGATGTGGGGGTTCTCTCATAACCCTCAGTCCCCAGGTGGGTAGATGGCAGGTTGAATAAAGAGAAGCTAGTGATGTGGGGGTTCTCTCATAACCCTCAGTCCCCAGGTGGGTAGATGGCAGGTTGAATAAAGAGAAGCTAGTGATGTGGGGGTTCTCTCATAACCCTCAGTCCCCAGGTGGGTAGATGGCAGGTTGAATAAAGAGAAGCTAGTGATGTGGATAGGATACATATAACAATCCATAAATATATAATTATTGTGTAATTTACACAAAACATTAAGGACACCTTTCTTTCCATGACAAACTGACCAGGTGAATCCAGGTGAAAGATTATTGATGTCACTTGTAGGGGACTTGACAGGTTAAAAGAGGATTTTTAAACTTGGAGACAATAGAGACATGGATTGTGTCTGTGTGCCATGCAGTGGGTGAATGACCAAGACAAAAGTTTTAAGTGCCTTTGAACGGGGTATGGTAGTAGGTGCCAGGCGCACTGGTTTGTGTCAAGAACTCCAAAACTGCTGGGTTTTCACGCTCATGTTCGACCACCCAAAGGACGTCCAGCCAACTTGACAACTGTGGGAAGCATTGGAGTCAACATGGGTCATCATCCCTGCGGAACTCAATGTTAGGAAGGTGTCCTTAATTTCTAGTCCACTCAGTGTATAACCTATAGACTACACTGCTCAGTTAGAGTAATATCTAGTCCACTCAGTGTATAACCTATAGACTACACTGCTCAGTTAGAGTAATATCTAGTCCACTCAGTGTATAACCTATAGACTACACTGCTCAGTTAGAGTAATATCTAGTCCACTCAGTGTATAACCTATAGGCTACACTGCTCAGTTAGAGTAATATCTAGTCCACTCAGTGTATAACCTATAGACTACACTGCTCAGTTAGAGTAATATCTAGTCCACTCAGTGTATAACATGTAGACTACACTGCTCAGTTAGAGTAATATCTAGTCCACTCAGTGTATAACCCATAGACTACACTGCTCAGTTAGAGTAATATCTAGTCCACTCAGTGTATAACCTGTAGGCTACACTGCTCAGTTAGAATAATATCTAGTCTACTCAGTGTATAACCTATAGACTACACTGCTCAGTTAGAGGCCGTCTGTTAAGGTGCCTCTTTATCAGATTCATAAATGCTGATAGTTTTTCAACCACATCAAATATACATCCAAGTCAAACTGAAATATTTTCAGAAACATGTTGGGCCTTTTACAATGAAGATTGGCCACTACATTATTACCAGTTTATATTCATAACTAAAACTTCCCATCATTCTGACATTCTGTCATAAAGAACACATTCTAACATTCTGTCATAAAGAACACATTCTAACATTCTGTCATAAAGAACACATTCTAACATTCTGTCATAAAGAACACATTCTAACATTCTGTCATAAAGAACACATTCTAACATTCTGTCATAAAGAACACATTCTAACATTCTGTCATAAAGAACACATTCTAACATTCTGTCATAAAGAACACATTCTAACATTCTGTCATAAAGAACACATTCTAACATTCTGTCATAAAGAACACATTCAAATGAGTAACTAAAATAAAAAACTGTTTTCCATCTCAAAAGGTTCAATAAAGAAATGACTATAATAAGAGCATATTAAGTGCCAAATAACATTTGTGACAATTTGTGGAAATAGGAAGACAAATGTGAATAACTGTTGTTATCAACAACCGTGAATAATGTTGGTAAGGTGTGTTATCAACAACAGTGAATAATGTTGGTAAGGTGTGTTATCACAGTGAATAATGTTGGTAAGGTGTGTTATCAAAGTGAATAATGTTGGTAAGGTGTGTTATCAACAACAGTGAATAATGTTGGTAAGGTGTGTTATCAACAACAGTGAATAATGTTGGTAAGGTGTGTTATCAACAACAGTGAATAATGTTGGTAAGGTGTGTTATCAACAACAGTGAATAATGTTGGTAAGGTGTGTTATCAACAACAGTGATATTTGAGGTATAACACTGGTAGAAGACATGAGGTCTCCCATATTCTCCAGTAATACATTAACAGACACTATAGTTTTGGTTCTAATACAATAATACTGTAAAGTGGGACTAGAGGAAGATATAAACACCCTGGACACCGTCAGGAGAGGTTTCAGAATAATAACTACTGAAATGGAGACAGAAGGACCAGATTCTCCCTGTAAAGTGGGACTAGAGGAAGAGAAGAAACACCCTGGACACCGTCAGGAGAGGTTTCAGAATAATAACTACTGAAATGAAGACAGACGGACCAGATTCTCCCTGTAACGTGGGACATTTTAATGGCATCGGACCGAGGCTCTGCATCTGTCCTCGTGCTCCTAGACCTTAGTGCTGCTTTTGACACCATCGATCACCACATTCTTTTGGAGAGATTGGAAACCCAAATTGGTCTACACGGACATGTTCTGGCCTGGTTTAGATCTTATCTGTCGGAAAGATATCAGTTTGTCTCTGTGAATGGTTTGTCCTCTGACAAATCAACTGTAAATGTCGGTGTTCCTCAAGGTTCCGTTTTAGGACCACTATTGTTTTCACTATATATTTTACCTCTTGGGGATGTTATTCGAAAACATAATGTTAACTTTCACTGCTATGCGGATGACACACAGCTGTACATTTCAATGAAACATGGTGAAGCCCCAAAATTGCCCTCGCTAGAAGCATGTGTTTCAGACATAAGGAAGTGGATGGCTGCAAACTTTCTACTATTAAACTCAGACAAAACAGAGATGCTTTTTCTAGGTCCCAAGAAACAAAGAGATCTTCTGTTGAATCTGACAATTAATCTTAATGGTTGTACAGTCGTCTCAAATAAAACTGTGAAGGGCCTTGGCGTTACTCTGGACCCTGATCTCTCTTTTGAAGAACATATCAAGACCATTTCGAGGACAGCTTTTTTCCATCTACGTAATATTGCAAAAATCAGAAAGTTTCTGTCCAAAAATGATGCAGAAAAATTAATCCATGCTTTTGTCACTTCTAGGTTAGACTACTGCAATGCTCTACTTTCCGGCTACCCGGATAAAGCACTAAATAAACTTTAGTTAGTGCTAAATACGGCTGCTAGAATCCTGACTGGGACCAAAATATCTGATCATATTGCTCCAGTGCTAGGCTCTCTACACTGGCTTCCTGTCAAAGCAAGGGCTGATTTCAAGGTTTTACTGCTAACCTACAAAGCATTACATGGGCTTGCTCCTACCTATCTCTCTGATTTGGTCCTGCCGTACATACCTACACGTGCGCTACGGTCACAAGACGCAGGCCTCCTAATTGTCCCTAGAATTTCTAAGCAAACAGCTGGAGGCAGGGCTTTCTCCTATAGAGCTCCATTTTTATGGAACGGTCTGCCTACCCATGTCAGAGACGCAAACTCGGTCTCAACCTTTAAGTCTTTACTGAAGACTCAGGAGTGGGAAGGTGGCCCAGGAGTGGGAAGGTGAACGGAAAGGCTCTGGAGCAACGAACCGCCCTTGCTGTCTCTGCCTGGCCGGTTCCCCTCTTTCCACTGGGATTCTCTGCCTCTAACCCTATTACAGGGGCTGAGTCACTGGCTTACTGGGGCTCTCTCATGCCGTCCCTGGAGGGGGTGCGTCAACTGAGTGGGTTGATTCACTGTTGTGGTCATCCTGTCTGGGTTGGCGCCCCCCCCCCTTGGGTTGTGCCGTGGCGGAGATCTTTGTGGGCTATACTCAGCCTTGTCTCAGGATGGTAAGTTGGTGGTTGAAGATATCCCTCTAGTGGTGTGGGGGCTGTGCTTTGGCAAAGTGGGAAGGGTTATATCCTTCCTGTTTGGCCCTGTCCGGGGGTGTCCTCGGATGGGGCCACAGTGTCTCCTGACCCCTCCTGTCTCAGCCTCCAGTATTTATGCTGCAGTAGTTCATGTGTCGGGGGGCTAGGGTCAGTTTGTTATATCTGGAGGACTTCTCCTGTCCTATTCGGTGTCCTGTGTGAATCTAAGTGTGCGTTCTCTAATTCTCTCCTTCTTTCTTTCTTTCTCTCTCTCGGAGGACCTGAGCCCTAGGACAATGCCCCAGGACTACCTGACATGATGACTACTTGCTGTCCCCAGTCCACCTGGACATGCTGCTGCTCCAGTTTCAACTGACCTGAGCCCTAGGACCATGCCCCAGGACTACCTGACATGATGACTCCTTGCTGTCCCCAGTCCACCTGGCCATGCTGCTGCTCCAGTTTCAACTGTTCTGCCTTACTATTATTCGACCATGCTGGTCATTTATGAACATTTGAACATCTTGGCCATGTTCTGTTATAATCTCCACCCGGCACAGCCAGAAGAGGACTGGCCACCCCACATAGCCTGGTTCCTCTCTAGGTTTCTTCCTAGGTTTTGTCCTTTCTAGGGAGTTTTTCCTAGCCACCGTGCTTCTACACCTGCATTGCTTGCTGTTTGGGGTTTTAGGCTGGGTTTCTGTACAGCACTTTGAGATATCAGCTGATGTACAAAGGGCTATATAAATAAATTTGATTTGATTTGATTTGATTTGACTAGAGGAAGATAAACACCCTGGACACAGTGCTTGGAGCTAGGGTTGGGTTAGGGTTGGGTTGGGTTAGGGTTGGGTTGGGTTAGGGATGGGTTAGGGTTAGGGTATGGTATGGTAGGGTAGGGTTGGGTTGGGTTAGTGTTGGGTTGGGTTAGGGTTGGGTTGGGTTAGGGTTGGGATGGGGTTGGGGTTGGGTTGAGTTGGGTTAGGGTGCGGTTAGGGTTGGGTTAGGGTTTGGGTGGGGTTGGGGTTTGGATGGGTTAGGGTTGGTTTAAGGTTAGGTTAGGGTTGGTTTAGGGTTGGGTTAGGGTTGGTTTAAGGTTAGGTTAGGGTTGGTTTAGGGTTGGGTTAGGGTAAGTGTTGGGTTAGGGTTGGGTTGGGTTAGGGTGGTTATGGGGGCTTGGTACTGTATTTAGCTTGGATGAGGATGTCTTTGAGGCTCTTATTCCTCCTAAATGCTGAGATTATTCTATACGGCCGGAGGGGTGTGTGTGCCTGTTGGGTGATGGGAAAATTGTGTTTGAACACCTGATGTAACGGTCTGATCCTATGTGAGAATGTAGTAACTAGGGGGATGAGGATTGTCTGCTGCTCGGAAGGGGAATGAGAGGAGGAAAGAAGATTGTGGTTCCGAGGGGGGTCAATTTCCAAATCGGTTGTTCTAGGAGGGGTAAGGTTAGGGGTAGGGTTATGATTAGGATTAGGGGTGGGGTTAGGGTTAGTGGTGGGGTTAGGGTTAGCGATGGGGTTAAGGGTGGGGTTATGGTTAGGGTTAGAGTTAGGATTAGGGTTAGTGGTGGGGTTAGGGTTAGAGGTGGGGTTAGGGGTGGGGTTAAGGTTAGGGTTAGAGTTAGGATTAGGATTGTGGTTAGTGGTGGGGTTAGGGTTAGAGGTGGGGTTAGGGGTGGGGTTAAGGTTAGGGTTAGAGTTAGGATTAGGATTAGGGTTAGTGGTGGGGTTAGGGTTAGAGGTGGGGTTAGCGGTGGGGTTAGGCGTAGGGTTAAGGTTAGAGTTAGGCTTAGTGGTGGGGTTAGGGTTAGAGGTGGGGCTAGGGATGGGGTTAAGGTTACTGTTAGAGTTAGGGTTAGCAGTAGGGTTAGGGGTGGGGTTAAGGTTAGGGTTAGAGTTAGGGTTAGCGGTGGGGTTAAGGTTAGGGTTAGCGTTGGGGTTAGTGGTGGGGTTAGTGGTGGGGTTAGTGGTGGGGTTAGGGGTGGGGTTAGGGGTGGGGTTAGTGGTGGGGTTTGGGGTGGGGTTAGGGTTAGAGGTGGGGTTAGTGGTGGGGTTAGGGGTGGAGTTAGGGGTGGGGTTAGGGGTGGGGTTAGGGTTAGAGGTGGGGTTAGAGGTGGGGTTAGGGTTAGCGTTAGGGTTAGAGGTGGGGTTAGGGGTGGGGTTAGGGTTAGAAGTGGGGTTAGGGGTGGGGTTAAGGTTAGGGTTAGCATTAGCGTTAGGGGTGGGGTTAGGGTTAGAGGTGGGGTTAGGGGTGGGGTTAAGGTTAGGGTTAAGGTTAGGGTTAACATTAGCGTTAGGGGTGGGGTTAGGGTTAGAGGTGGGGTTAGGGGTGGGGTTAAGGTTAGGGTAAGCATTAGCGTTAGGTGTTGGGTTATGGTTATGGGCAGGAGCAGGATACGAACCCGAATTAGGGTAAGGGTTAAGGGTTAGGGTTAGGGTTAGGGTTAGGGTTAGTGGTGGGGTTAGAGGTGGGGTTAAGGTTAGGGTTAAGGTTAGGGTTAGCATTAGCGTTAGGGGTGGGGTTAGGGTTAGCGGTGGGGTTAGGGGTGGGGTTAAGGTTAGGGTTAAGTTTAGGGTTAACATTAGCGTTAGGGGTGGGGTTAGGGTTAGAGGTGGGGTTAGGGGTGGGGTTAAGGTTAGGGTTAGCATTAGCGTTAGGTGTTGGGTTATGGTTATGGGCAGGAGCAGGATACGAACCCGAATTAGGGTAAGGGTTAAGGGTTAGGGTTAGGGTTAGGGTTAGGGTTAGGGTTACGGGTTAGGGTTAGAGTTAAGGTTAAGGTTAGGGCTAGTGGTGGGGTAAGAGGTGGGGTTAAGGTTAGGGATAAGGTTAGGGTTAGAGTTAGGGTTAGTTGTGGGGTTAGGGGTTGGGTTATGGTTATGGGCAGGAGCAGGATACGAACCCAAATTAGGGTAAGGGTTAGGGTTAGGGTTAGGGGTTAGGTTTAGGGTTAGGGTTGTGGTCAGGGTTGAAATCAGGGGAAGGGGAGGATTTGGAAATGTCTCCGGAACCTCTATAATGGAGGTTGGGGTCCAAAAGAGTGATTGACAGACTTGTGTTATGTGAGTGTGTAGGTTGAATGGGAGAGAGGGCCCCCAAGGTGCTGTATTTTATGGTTCTGAGATATCGTTTAGAGTGACCTCTCTGAGTGCATGAAATAATGTTTGAATTGCTTTTCCCGGGTCCTGTTTGCAGGAAGAAATCCTATGAAACCATATAATTTGTGATTTAACGATGCCTCTAAATGTATGTTTGGGGTGATGTTAAGGGAATTTTTATCAATAATGACTAATTATGTATACATTTCAATCAGGACTGACTAATCAGAATACTATTATGTTACTGTATAGATGTATGAATTTTCTTTTAACCTTAGTACTGAATATAATGTGTGTAAATATAATTAAGAATTAGAACAATGACTGTCTGTTCCTTGGTAGAAATGACTGAACTTCTAGCCAGACTGGCTAGAATTCTTATCTACACAGGCAGACCTTGGCTCGGATCATAAATTATCTAAGTCTTGAGAACCATACAGCCATTGTACTGGAGCGGAGATGAGACGGGGTAGTACGAAAACGAATGACGTCATTTTCAGTTTATAATCTGTGGTAAACGGTATCATGTTCAGTACTCTCGAGAATAAACGCTGCTGATAGATTTTGAGACTGGTCTCTGTCCATTTCATGCAAATAAGAGTCTTACATATTCTTAGGAATTGACAGAGTGTTTAATTTTAATTGGGTATTAAAACATATAGGAATTGAATTCCTGTAACAATAAAATACCCCTCTCTGCCATCTGAAGGTCGTACGTCGAAAATCGTGCACGAGCGCGCCGGGTCCCGTTATTTAAGACCTGGCCTCTGAATTGAGGGTGAAAAGACCAGGCCGGTGTACACCCCAGACCGACAGGGACGGTGACTAGATCCAACGAACAATGCTTTTCCCAGTCGGCGGGAAGGTCAGTAGCCTATATTCTCGATTCTGGGGGGATTTGAGTTCTTTGATTTGATGTTCTAATTTTTTTTTAGAATTGATCAATAATGGGAGCTTTGCTATTCCCACAGGGAATGTATGACCAACATACACTGGGTTTTGTATAACCGATATACACTGGGTTTTGTATGACCATCATACACTGGGTTTTGTATAACCGATATACACTGGGTTTTGTATGACCATCATACACTGGGTTTTGTATAACCAATATACACTGGGTTTTGTATAACCGATATACACTGGGTTTTGTATAACCGATATACACTGGGTTTTGTATAACCGATATACACTGGGTTTTATATGACCAACATACACTGGGTTTTGTATAACCGATATACACTGGGCAGGTAAAAAAAAAAACTGCGGTAATGTGCACTACCGTAAATAAACTAAACTTAATCATGAGAGGCATGTTCGCCCAAGATTAAGAAGGGATATTAAATAGGTGCTGGGGGATAGGACGTTGATCTTGTACAAATATGATATTTACTAAGCGTGGGGAGACAGGAAGGGAATTCTATGCGGACAAGATAACTTGAATGGTCAATTGAATTGTGGGAGTATTGACCATCGTTCCGATTCAACAAATAGTACTGAAATAAAGTCCAAATGAGAAGGAGAGGGAAACCAAAATCTAGAGGAATGGGATAAAAGCCAAATCTATAGACAAGAGGTTCTAGGCGAGAAAATAGTGGCGTGAGATTAACAATATTATTGTCTTTAAAAGCCCTCTGACACAACCGGCAAATAAGATGTTAACTAGGGATTTACGACCCCTGGGCTTATAGTTGTGTAGGTAAGACCTAATATCCGATTCAACAGTCAAAGCTATTGACAATGTTTCCACAAAGGAGAAAACGAAGGAGAGAATACACACCATAAAAAAAACTAGCTTGATAGATCCGGGTGCCTTGGAGGCCAGAGGGGTTATTAATCAATGATTAAACAAATAAATAGTGTTAGTGGAGAAAAGACAGATAAACAACGGGCAGAGGGGCTAAATACAGCTAGGATATGGTTAGCCGAGGCGAGGAAGGGAGCTGAGAACAAAGGAAAAGGAAGGGAGGCGTTCAAAATCTGACTCGGACAAAGACTCTGAATAGAAGCTGATATTACTAAAATAGTCAGGAAGGGTTTAACCTGATGACGGGTGAGGGTTCCCTTTTGAGAACGACCCCTCCCACGTTCAGCTGGAACGCAAAAATATTCTTAGAAATATTTAACCTCCACACATTAACAAGTCCAATAGCTCAAATGAAAGATAAACACCTTGTTCATCTACCCAGCATGTCAGATTTTTAAAATGTTTTACGGCGAAAACACACCACATACTTATATTAGACCACCACCGAAACCAAGACAAGAGGCAGCCATTTTGTCCCAGAAAATATAAAATTATAAAAGCAGGATTAAAAAATAAATCATTCACTAACCTTTTGAAAATCTTCATCAGATGACAGTAATAGGACATGTTACACAGTACATTTTTTTTTCAATAATATGCCATTTATATCCATAAATGTCAATTTACATTGAATTCATGTTCAGAAAATACTGAAAAATGTCAGCAGAAAATATAGATAGCGCCGCAAGATAACGTAAATAGACATCATAAACTTTGACTAAATATACATGTTCTACATATAGTTAGAAAGATACACTGCTTCTTAATGCAATCGCTTTGTTACATTTCTTTTTAACGTTAAAGAAATCGCTCACTATTCAATATTCTGAGACGGCGCTCAGACATAAGCAATATTTCTCCGCTATGTTGGAGTCAACAGAAACACACAATTTCAGCATAAATATTCCCTTACCTTTGATGGTCTTCGTTCAGAATGTACTGGAAGGGTTCATACTTACCCAAAACATTGTTTGGTTTCAAGTCTTGTGTCTTTGTATTAGCATCTGCTAACAATATCAGCTGAAATGCTCCCAAAATGTCCTCTGGTCCCGAAAAGTTGCGCATCAAAACTTCAAAATTACATATTATATGTCGACTAAACAGGTCAAACTAAGTGCAGAATCAAGCTTTAGGATGTTCTAAAGGTACAAAACAATTTTCAATTCAACCGGTCATTGTTAGTTCTCCTCCGGAGTGCTGGAACAAAGGAATGGATGGGACCAATTCACGCACTCAATTCACTCCCATAGGGCCAAAACTCGCGGGATTTGAACGATTAAACGCTCTACTGAATGAGGACATCTAGTGGAAGACATAGAAAGTGTCCCCAGATCCATAGCTGGTTGGGAAGGGTGGGGGCGATCACGTCAAATTTGCCCCAACTTTCATGATCCCAAAACTAGTTTGGAAGAATGCCTGCCCTGTGAGTTCTGCTATACTTACAGACATAATTCCAATGGTTTTAGAAGCTTTAGAGTGTTTTCTGTCCAATAATAATTATTATATGCATATATTAGCAATTTTGGACAGATTTCTTTTCAATTTACTATGGGCACGCAATTCCTCCAAAGGGGGCAGTATTCTGCCTAGCCTTAAGAGGTTTTTAAATTAGGACTATTTCCTGGGAATTCTCGTGCCGGAGTTTGCGACTACAGACAATTATAATAATTTAATTATTGGCGGGGAAACTCAATCATTTCAATAGCGGAAACACCAAGGTTCGTATCTCAGCTTTGAAACCGATAGACTAAAATTGATTTTAGATTGTAATTCATCTATTTGTATGTTTTGCCTGAAAAAATATGGTCGCTAGTGTTTGTATAAGATATGAACTGAACGTTTAATATGTTGTTTAGATTGAATTGAAAGAAGAATTCATTCAAAATAATGGCGAGACAATTTTGATGTAATACGCTATTTTGCCCAAAATTATCTGCTAGAATAATGTATTGAGAGTCATATTTAAATAAAAGTATCATAGAAGAGAATGTCACCTAAACCTGATTAATTTTAGGGAATAACGGAGAGATACGATACAGTTTTGTGCCACCAGGATGATATATTTTTTTATGTATCGACTGACATACGATAAATTTAGCACAGAACATGGTACGTTTAAATGTTAGGGTATAGAAAGTTGAGAAGTTTGGTTGGTTTTACTTTGTCGATAGAATTTAAAGCAGAACTCAATCTGAATAGGGAATATATATTTTAAAGAGGCAGGCTGACTTGAATAATTTTGCACTCCCAATTTTTCAGTTTTTGATTTGTTAAAAAAGTTTGAAATATCCAATAAATGTCGTTCCACTTCATGATTGTGTCCCACTTGTTGTTGATTCTTCACAAAAAAATACAGTTTTATATCTTTATGTTTGAAGCCTGAAATGTGGCAAAAAGTCGCAAAGTTCAAGGGGGCCGAATACTTTCGCAAGGCACTGTAGCAACAGAATTACTAGGCGTTCCATTGGGCTCTATTTGGCTATAATATAGGTAGGTAAGAATAGTTGAATCGTAAAAACTTGTGGTTATTTCCCGAGTATTGATTTTTGGTTAGGTAACGGCAGTGAATTTGAACAAGAAGTTAACATATTCTAAAAACATTATCTGTTTTCATTACGGGGAACAAGTAAATGTCTTATCTTAAAGGGACAGTGCACATTTATCACAGTGGTTTGAGTGTATGGCAGTGTATAAAATACTTTGGGGCGACAATTTGGAGATAGACTGAATGAGTTACATGAAACATCGAGGAAATTTATCAGAAAATGGTTTGATGGGATTATCATAATTATTAGGTTTCGTTGTTGTAGTAAACGTTTGGGTTAAGGGGATTTCCCTGTTCCCAGAGACAAGATATCTTAAAGGGGTACACTCACATATGGATTATTATGAGTTTTAATTAGACAAGTGAATAACGTATTGCGAAGAGTCGTAATTAAAATGCTGTCAAAGACGAGACAGTTACTTAAATCAAAATGAATTCTAAATAATAACGAAGAGACAATTACGATAGATTTATGCCCATCGAAATGTTCTTATAAATTTAGCGAATTGAGAGATGAGAGATGTTGATTGATGTTGTAAATTCTAATTCAGGATTCAACAGATGTGATAAATTAGGTTTGGTTTCTCGAACCCGTACTACTGTTGCTGCAGACAGCCAACAATTATTTACTATTCATTGAAAGTCGTTGCGGCTCGGCTCTAGGTTGAGCGTTTGTTGATGACATCACTCAAGGCACTTTTGTCGTCACGAAAATGTCTCTGTCCATTTCATGCAAATAAGAGTCTTACAAATTCTTAGGAATTGACAGAGTGTTTAATTTTCATTGGGTATTAAAGCATATAGGAATTTAATTCCTGTAACAGATGATAACTATGTTTGTGGAGTGAAATATGTGCATCTGTTGGTTTGAAATAAACTTTAGTGAAAATAGTTTTTTGAGATTTATGTGATTAAAGAAAACTGTAGTATCCAAGAAGTGTACTTCACATGGATGTATTATGTATTTAACCTTAATGGATGGGTGGTGACTGTTGAGAATGATAATGAATTCAGTGAATAGTTGGATATCATGAGGCCAGGCTCCTATAATGTCGTCTAGAAGTCTGGAATAGAATGTAGGTTGATGTGGGCACTTGGCCAATGCCTCTCTCTCCCATTCAGCCATGTAAATGTTTGCATATGCCGGGGCAAATTTCTTGCCCATAGCTGTTCCCTCCACCTGTAAGTAGTGCTTATCATTGAATATAAAGTCATTGTGTGTGAGGCTGATTTCTAATAATTGTAGTATTTCATTGTCTGATCTATTGCTATCTGGGTGTGCATGGAAAATATTTCTGACTGTCTGTACTCCTGTTGCTGTATTCATGTTAGTGTATAAGCTATCAATGTCTATAGTGAATATATATGTTTGGGAGGGAACAACTATGGGCTTGATCTTCTCAAGAAAGTGATAAGTGTCTCTGAGGTAGCTGGGGTGTCTAGTGGAGAGAGGGTTGATATAATGATCTATATAGTGGGCTATGTTGTATAATTCGCTATTACAGTCTGATACGATTGGCCTGCCAGGAGGAACTTCATAGGGAATAGTCCAGGTTTCTGGTTCTTTATGAATGTTGCAAATCAGGTAAAACAGTCTAGGTGGTGGAGTGTCTGGTCCAAATAGAAAGTCTGGTTGTTTTTTCGTGATGTGCCGTTTTTCATAAAGTGTTTGTATGATTCTACGTCATTTAGTCTGGGTCTGTGGTTGTAGGCTGTTTCCTATTGGTACATAATACTTGGTGTTGGATAACTGTCTATTTGCCTCGTATATGTATTGATGTTTATCTAGGATCACTGTTTTAGATCCCTTATCTGCCGGTTTCAATATTATGTGAGGGTTGTTTATAAGTTATTTTATGGCTTGTCTTTCGATGCGGGTGATGTTGTTCTCTCTATCTGCCTGGGTGTGATAGTTGTGAAGGGTGTCTTGGTCGGTTCTGATTAGGTTCTTTACCCTCCTATCTATCTGGGACAGTTTGGGTTCCCAGATTGAAGGAAGGGTGAATGGTAAATGGGTGTCATTTGTCTGATAGTCAAAGTAGTCTAGAAGTTTAAGTCATCTATGATATTTATGTGTGTCCCTATGAAGTTCTTCCCAGTCAAATTTACCAGGGCGGGGAATGAAAGACAACCCCCTCTCCAAAAGTTGGGTCTGTGCTGTTGTGAGTTGAAAAGACTTGGATAAATTCATGATGTTTGATGAGAGGGGGTCAACTACCCCCTCTGCTGGGTAATCTAAGAAAGCAACTGGGGGAGGAAAGGGGGGAGAGAGTACAGGGGGTTGGGGGGAAAAGTTGTTGTTGTGTGGAATTCATCATGGGGTATCTCCAAGAGAAATGGGCCATGTGTGGTGATCTAACCGTTAATGACCGTTAACCGTCTCTTCCAAGATCGCATAGCAGTTCAGACGTCTTTTGTCCTCGTCTTATCGTGTCCTGTATATATATATATATATATTTACAACTTTTTTCACATACATTTTATTTTTATTTTCCATCAACTCATCTTCTAAACACTCTCCTGCAACCCGCCTCACCAATTTATATTTATAAAAAAAGTATTATTTACCTCAGATCTGTAATCCTCCAAGAAGCTAGCCAGAAACTCCAAGAAGCTAGCCAGAAACTAGCCAGAAGCTAGCCAGGAGCTAGCCCAGAAGCTAATCAGAAGCTAGTTAGCTTCTTTACTGGCAAATCGTTAGTATTCATCTAACCACGGTTTGTGGTCATCAGCTATCCTTTAGCTCGAAAATCTATCGAAAATCTATCGCCAGTTTTGTACGGCGCAGCGCGGCTCGGAACGGAACATACCGGACCAATTTTTCTCTTCATGTCCCTGGATTTCAACTGCTCTCTGGACATTCATACCCGGATCTCACAGCTAGCTAGCTGCTATCCGTGTGACAGTCGGCTTTCGTCGATTCCGGAGCAAACATCGATTGTTCCGGTGCTAACCAGCTCCGGGAGTTCCATCATTCACTCCTGGGCTGCAGTCACCTATCCGGACCCGTTTTACTGCCTACGCGGAGCCCCACCGGGCCTTCACAACTGGACTGCCGACGTTATCTACCTGAAGGAGTTCCGGCTGGCTCCTCTGTCGCGACGTTACCTAAACGCCCATCTGCGGCCCACTAACCGTTAGCTGTCTTACCGGCTGTTATCTGAATAGACTATCGGACAATTTATTTATTTTTATTATTATTATGTTTTCTTCTCGGGCCTCTATAACTATATCTATTGTTCTTATTTTTGTTGTTGTTGTGTGATTTGGATTAATCCCCTCTACCACACGGAACCCCACTAATCTACTGACCGAACGCAAGAGGTGGCTAACAACATACCTCCATCATATGCTAGCTTGCTACCGATGGCCTGGCTAGCTGTCTAAATCGCCGTGACCCTCAACCAACCTCTCCACTCACTGGACCCTTTTGATCACTCGACTAAGCATGCCTCTCCTTAATGTCAATATGTCTTGTCCATTGCTGTTCTGGTTAGTGTTTATTGGCTTATTTCACTGTAGAGCCTCTAGTCCTGCTCACTATACCTTATCCAACCTATTAGTTCCACCACCCACACATGCAATGACATCTCCTGGTTTCAATGATGTTTCTAGAGACAATATCTCTCTCTTCATCACTCAATACCTAGGTTTACCTCCACTGTATTCACATCCTACCTTACCTTTGTCTGTACATTATACCTTGATGCTATTTTATCGCCCCCAGAAACCTCCTTTTACTCTCTGTTCCAGACGTTCTAGACGACCAATTCTTATTGCTTTTAGCCGCACCCTTATTCTACTCCTCCTATGTTCCTCTGGCGATGTAGAGGTGAATCCAGGCCCTGCAGTGCCTAGCTCCACTCCTATTCCCCAGGCGCTCTCTTTTGACAACTTCTGTAACCGTAATAGCCTTGGTTTCATGCATGTTAACATTAGAAGCCTCCTCCCTAAGTTTGTTCTATTCACTGCTTTAGCACACTCTGCCAACCCGGATGTTCTAGCTGTGTCTGAATCCTGGCTTAGGAAGACCACCAAAAATTCAGACATTTTAATTCCAAACTACAACATTTTCAGACAAGATAGAACTGCCAAAGGGGGCGGTGTTGCAATCTACTGCAAAGATAGCCTGCAGAGTTCTGTCCTACTATCCAGGTCTGTACCCAAACAATTTGAACTTCTACTTTTAAAAATCCACCTCTCTAAAAACAAGTCTCTCACCGTTGCCGCCTGCTATAGACCCCCCTCTGCCCCCAGCTGTGCTCTGGACACCATATGTGAACTGATTGCCCCCCATCTATCTTCAGAGCTCGTGCTGCTAGGCGACCTAAACTGGAACATGCTTAACACCCCAGCCATCCTACAATCTAAACTTGATGCCCTCAATCTCACACAAATTATCAATGAACCTACCAGGTACCTCCCCAAAGCCTTAAACACGGGCACCCTCATAGATATCATCCTAACCAACTTCCCCTCTAAATACACCTCTGCTGTCTTCAACCAAGATCTCAGCGATCACTGCCTCATTGCCTGCATCCGTAATGGGTCAGCGGTCAAACGACCTCCTCTCATCACTGTAAAACGCTCCCTGAAACACTTCAGCGAGCAGGCCTTTCTAATCGACCTGGCCGGGGTATCCTGGAAGGATATTGACCTCATCCCGTCAGTAGAGGATGCCTGGATATTTTTTTTAAATGCCTTCCTAACCATCTTAAATAAACATGCCCCATTCAAGAAATTTAGAACCAGGAACAGATATAGCCCTTGGTTCTCCCCAGACCTGACTGCCCTTAACCAACACAAAAACATCCTATGGCGTTCTGCATTAGCATCGAACAGCCCCCGTGATATGCAGCTGTTCAGGGAAGCTAGAAACCATTATACACAGGCAGTTAGAAAAGCCAAGGCTAGCTTTTTCAAGCAGAAATTTGCTTCTTGCAACTAACTCAAAAAAGTTCTGGGACACTGTAAATGTCATGTATTGTCATGTTGTGTCTTGTTCCTGTTCTTTCTCTTCACCCTGTCTCCCTCTGCTGGTCGTATTAGGTTACCTTTTCTTCCCCTCTTTCCCCCAGCTGTTCCTTGTCTTCTCTAACTACCTCGTTCACCCCTTTTCCCACCTGTTCCCTTTTTCCCTCTGATTAGGTCTCTATATCTCTCTCTGTTCCTGCTCCTGTCTTTGTCGGATTCTCGTTTGTGTTTCTCATGCCTGAACCAGACTATCGTCGTGTTTGCTGCAACCTTGTCCTGTCCTGTCGGAATCTGCCTGTCCATCTGAGCCTACATGTGTTTCGTCATTAAAGAAACTCTGTTTTGTTAATTCGCTTTTGGGTCCTCATTCACGCACCCCTGACAGAAGAATCCGACCAAGAATGGACCCAGCGACTTCGGATCCTCTCCACTCAGCCGTCGAGATCCAGGGAGCGATGCTAGGCAGACACGAGCAGGAATTGTCTGCTGCTCGACATGCCGTTGAGACCCTGGCCTCCCAAGTCTCCAACCTCACAGAACAGGTTCACCATCTCCGCCTCGATCCACCGGCCACTTCCAGGGCTTTCGAATCTCCGGAGCCCAGAATCAATAACCCGCCGTGTTACTCTGGGGAGCCCACTGAATGCCGCTCGTTCCTCACCCAGTGTGATATTGTGTTTTCTCTCCAGCCCAACACTTACTCCAGGAGCACTGCTCGTATCGCCTACGTCATATCTCTCCTTACTGGACGGGCTCGTGAGTGGGGCACGGCAATCTGGGAGGCAAGGGCTGAGTGTACTAACCAGTATCAGGACTTTAAGGAGGAGATGATACGGGTTTTTGATCGATCTGTTTTTGGGGAGGAAGCTTCCAGGGTCCTGTCTTCCCTATGTCAAGGTAATCGATCCATAACAGACTACTCTATTGAGTTTCGCACTCTTGCTGCCTCCAGTGACTGGAACGAGCCGGCTTTGCTCGCTCGTTTTCTGGAGGGTCTCCGCGCGGAGGTAAAGGATGAGATTCTCTCCCGGGAGGTTCCTTCCAGCGTGGATTCCTTGATTGAACTCGCTATTCGCATAGAGCGACGGGTTGATCTTCGTCACCGAGCTCGTGGAAAGGAGCTCGCGTTCTCCGTTGCCCCCCTCTCCGCATCACTACCATCTTCCTCTGCCGGCTCGGGTGCTGAGCCTATGCAGCTGGGAGGTATCCGCATCTCGACTAAAGAGAGGGAACGGAGAATCACCAACCGCCTCTGTCTCTATTGCGGTTCCGCTGGTCATTTTGTCACTTCATGTCCAGTAAAAGCCAGAGCTCATCAGTAAGCGGAGGGCTACTGGTGAGCGCTACTACTCCTGTCTCTCCTTCAAGATCCTGCACTACCTTGTCGGTCCATCTACGCTGGACCGGTTCGTCAGCTTCCTGCAGTGCCTTGATAGACTCTGGGGCGGAGGGCTGTTTTATGGACGAGACCTGGGCTCGGGAACATGACATTCCTCTCAGACAGTTAAGGGAGCCCACGGCCTTGTTCGCTTTGGATGGTAGTCCTCTCCCCAGGATTCAGCGTGAGACGCTACCTTTAACCCTCACTGTCTCTGGTAATCATAGCGAAACCATTTCTTTTTTGATTTTTCGTTCACCTTTTACACCTGTTGTTTTGGGCCATCCCTGGCTAGTTTGTCATAATCCTTCTATTAATTGGTCTAGTAATTCTATCCTCTCCTGGAACGTCTCTTGTCATGTGAAATGTTTAATGTCTGCTATCCCTCCTGTTTCCTCTGTCTCTTCTTCACAGGAGGAGCCTGGTGATTTGACAGGGGTGCCGGAGGAATATCACGATCTGCGCACGGTGTTCAGTCGGTCCAGGGCCACCTCTCTTCCTCCACACCGGTCGTATGATTGTAGTATTGATCTCCTTCCGGGAACCACTCCCCCCCGGGGTAGACTATACTCTCTGTCGGCTCCCGAACGTAAGGCTCTCGAAGATTATTTGTCTGTAGCTCTTGACGCCGGTACCATAGTCCCCTCCTCCTCTCCCGCCGGAGCGGGGTTTTTTTTTGTCAAGAAGAAGGACGGGTCTCTGCGTCCCTGCATAGATTATCGAGGGCTGAATGACATAACAGTGAAGAATCGTTATCCGCTTCCTCTTATGTCTTCAGCCTTCGAGATCCTGCAGGGAGCCAGGTTTTTCACTAAGTTGGACCTTCGTAACGCTTACCATCTCGTGCGCATCAGGGAGGGGGACGAGTGGAAGACGACATTTAACACTCCGTTAGGGCACTTTGAATACCGGGTTCTTCCTTTCGGCCTCGCTAACGCTCCAGCTGTCTTTCAGGCATTAGTCAATGACGTCCTGAGAGACATGCTGAACATCTTTGTTTTCGTTTACCTTGACGATATCCAGATTTTTTCACCGTCACTCCAGATTCATGTTCAGCACGTTCGACGTGTCCTCCAGCGCCTTTTAGAGAATTGTCTTTTTGTGAAGGCTGAGAAGTGCACTTTTCATGCCTCCTCCGTCACATTTCTCGGTTCTGTTATTTCCGCTGAAGGCATTAAGATGGATCCCGCTAAGGTCCAAGCTGTCATTGATTGGCCCGTCCCTAAGTCACGCGTCGAGCTGCAGCGCTTTCTCGGCTTCGCGAACTTCTATCGTCGTTTCATCCGTAATTTCGGTCAGGTGGCAGCTCCTCTCACAGCCCTTACTTCTGTCAAGACGTGCTTTAAGTGGTCCGTTTCCGCCCAGGGAGCTTTCGATCTCCTCAAGAATCGTTTTACTTCCGCACCTATCCTTGTTACACCTGACGTCTCTAGACAGTTCGTTGTCGAGGTTGACGCGTCAGAGGTGGGCGTGGGAGCCATTCTTTCTCAGCGCTCCCTCTCTGACGACAAGGTCCACCCTTGCTCATATTTTTCTCATCGCCTGTCGCCGTCGGAACGTAACTATGATGTGGGAAACCGCGAACTGCTCGCCATCCGCTTAGCCCTAGGCGAATGGCGACAGTGGTTGGAGGGGGCGACCGTTCCTTTTGTCGTTTGGACTGACCATAGGAACCTTGAGTACATCCGTTCTGCCAAACGACTTAATGCGCGTCAGGCTCGTTGGGCGCTGTTTTTCGCTCGTTTCGAGTTTGTGATTTCTTATCGTCCGGGCTCTAAGAACACCAAGCCTGATGCTTTATCTCGTCTCTTCAGTTCTTCAGTAGCCTCCACTGACCCCGAGGGGATTCTCCCTGAGGGGCGTGTTGTCGGGTTGACTGTCTGGGGAATTGAGAGGCAGGTAAAGCAAGCACTCACTCACACTCCGTCGCCGCGCGCTTGTCCTAGGAACCTTCTTTTCGTTCCCGTTCCTACTCGTCTGGCCGTTCTTCAGTGGGCTCACTCTGCCAAGTTAGCCGGCCACCCTGGCGTTCGGGGTACGCTTGCTTCCATTCGCCAGCGTTTTTGGTGGCCCACCCGGGAGCATGACACGCGTCGTTTCGTGGCTGCTTGTTCGGTCTGCGCGCAGACTAAGTCCGGTAACTCCCCTCCTGCCGGCCGTCTCAGGCCGCTTCCCATTCCCTCTCGACCGTGGTCTCACATCGCCTTAGATTTTATCACCGGACTGCCTTCGTCAGCGGGGAAGACTGTTATTCTTACGGTTGTCGATAGGTTCTCTAAGGCGGCTCATTTTATTCCCCTTGCTAAGCTTCCTTCTGCTAAAGAGACGGCACAAATCATCATCGAGAATGTTTTCAGAATTCATGGCCTTCCGTCAGACGTCGTTTCGGACAGGGGTCCGCAATTCACGTCTCAATTTTGGAGGGAGTTTTGCCGTTTGATTGGGGCTTCCGTCAGTCTCTCTTCCGGCTTTCACCCCCAGTCTAACGGTCAAGCAGAACGGGCCAATCAGACTATTGGTCGCATCTTACGCAGTCTTTCTTTTCGTAACCCTGCGTCTTGGTCAGAACAGCTCCCCTGGGCAGAATACGCCCACAACTCGCTTCCTTCGTCTGCGACCGGGCTATCTCCTTTTCAGAGTAGCCTCGGGTACCAGCCTCCGCTGTTCTCGTCTCAGTTCGCCGAGTCCAGCGTCCCCTCCGCTCAGGCTTTTGTCCAACGTTGCGAGCGCACCTGGAAGAGGGTCAGGTCTGCACTTTGCCGTTATAGGGGGCAGACTGTGAGAGCCGCTAATAAGCGTAGAACTAAGAGTCCTAGATATTGTCGCGGTCAGAGAGTTTGGCTCTCCACTCAGAACCTTCCCCTTAAGACAGCTTCTCGCAAGCTGACCCCGCGGTTCATTGGTCTGTTCCGTATTTCTCAGATCATTAATCCTGTCGCAGTGCGACTTCTTCTTCCGCGATATCTTCGTCGCGTCCACCCGGTCTTCCATGTCTCCTGTGTTAAGCCCGTTCTTCGCGCTCCCGCTCGTCTCCCCCCCCCCCCCCCCCCATCCTTGTCGAGGGCGCACCTATCTACAGGGTCCGTAAGATTTTGGACATGCGTCCTCGGGGCCGTGGTCATCAGTACCTAGTGGATTGGGAGGGGTACGGTCCTGAGGAAAGGAGTTGGGTTCCCTCTCGGGACGTGCTGGACCGTTCGCTGATCGATGATTTCCTCCGTTGCCGCCAGGTTTCCTCCTCGAGTGCGCCAGGAGGCGCTCGGTGAGTGGGGGGGTACTGTCATGTATTGTCATGTTGTGTCTTGTTCCTGTTCTTTCTCTTCACCCTGTCTCCCTCTGCTGGTCGTATTAGGTTACCTTTTCTTCCCCTCTTTCCCCCAGCTGTTCCTTGTCTTCTCTAACTACCTCGTTCACCCCTTTTCCCACCTGTTCCCTTTTTCCCTCTGATTAGGTCTCTATATCTCTCTCTGTTCCTGCTCCTGTCTTTGTCGGATTCTCGTTTGTGTTTCTCATGCCTGAACCAGACTATCGTCGTGTTTGCTGCAACCTTGTCCTGTCCTGTCGGAATCTGCCTGTCCATCTGAGCCTACATGTGTTTCGTCATTAAAGAAACTCTGTTTTGTTAATTCGCTTTTGGGTCCTCATTCACGCACCCCTGACAGTAAAGTCCATGGAGAATAAGAACACCTCCTCCCAGCTGCCCACTGCACTGAAGATAGGAAACACTGTCACCACTGATAAATCCACCATAATTGAAAATTTCAATAAGCATTTTTCTACTGCTGGCCATGCTTTCCACCTGGCTACTCCTACCCCTGTCAACAGCACTGCACCCCCAACAGCAACTCACCCAAGCCTTCCCCATTTCTCCTTCTCCCAAATCCATTCAGCTGATGTTCTGAAAGAGCTGCAAAATCTGGACCCCTACAAATCAGCCGGGCTAGACAATCTGGACCCTTTCTTTCTAAAATTATCTGCCGAAATTGTTGCCACCCCTATTACTAGCCTGTTCAACCTCTCTTTCGTGTCGTCTGAGATTCCCAAAGATTGGAAAGCAGCTGCGGTCATCCCCCTCTTCAAAGGGGGGGACACTCTTGACCCAAACTGCTACAGACCTATATCTATCCTACCATGCCTTTCTAAGGTCTTCGAAAGCCAAGTCAACAAACAGATTACCGACCATTTCGAATCTCACCATACCTTCTCTGCTATTCAATCTGGTTTCAGAGCTGGTCAGCCACACTCAAGGTCCTAAACGATATCTTAACCGCCATCGATAAGAAACATTACTGTGCAGCCGTATTCATTGATCTGGCCAAGGCTTTCGACTCTGTCAATCACCACATCCTCATCGGCAGACTCAACAGCCTTGGTTTCTCAAATGATTGCCTCGCCTGGTTTACCAACTACTTCTCTGATAGAGTTCAGTGTGTCAAATCGGAGGGTCTGTTGTCCGGACCTCTGGCAGTCTCTATGGGGGTGCCACAGGGTTCAATTCTTGGACCGACTCTCTTCTCTGTATACATCAATGAGGTCGCTCTTGCTGCTGGTGAGTCTCTGATCCACCTCTACGCAGACGACACCATTCTGTATACTTCCGGCCCTTCTTTGGACTTCTGTGTTAACAACCCTCCAGGCAAGCTTCAATGCCATACAACTCTCCTTCCGTGGCCTCCAATTGCTCTTAAATACAAGTAAAACTAAATGCATGCTCTTCAACCGATCGCTACCTGCACCTACCCGCCTGTCCAACATCACTACTCTGGACGGCTCTGACGGCTCTGACAAATACTTAGGTGTCTGGTTAGACTGTAAACTCTCCTTCCAGACCCATATCAAACATCTCCAATCCAAAGTTAAATCTAGAATTGGCTTCCTATTTCGCAACAAAGCATCCTTCACTCATGCTGCCAAACATACCCTTGTAAAACTGACAATCCTACCAATCCTCGACTTTGGCGATGTCATTTACAAAATAGCCTCCAATACCCTACTCAACAAATTGGATGCAGTCTATCACAGTGCAATCCGTTTTGTCACCAAAGCCCCATATACTACCCACCATTGCGACCTGTACGCTCTCGTTGGCTGGCCTTCGCTTCATACTCGTCGCCAAACCCACTGGCTCCATTTCATCTACAAGACCCTGCTAGGTAAAGTCCCCCCTTATCTCAGCTCGCTGGTCACCATAGCATCTCCCACCTGTAGCACACGCTCTAGCAGGTATATCTCTCTAGTCACCCCCAAAACCAATTCTTTCTTTGGCCGCCTCTCTTTCCAGTTCTCTGCTGCCAATGACTGGAACGAACTACAAAAATCTCTGAAACTGGAAACACTTATCTCCCTCACTAGCTTTAAGCACCAACTGTCAGAGCAGCTCACAGATTACTGCACCTGTACATAGCCCACCTATAATTTAGCCCTAACAACTACCTCTTTCCCAACTGTATTTAATTTATTTATTTATTTTGCTCCTTTGCACCCCATTATTTTTATTTCTACTTTGCACATTCTTCCATTGCAAAACTACCATTCCAGTGTTTTACTTGCTATATTGTATTTACCTTGCCACCATGGCCTTTTTTGCCTTTACCTCCCTTCTCACCTAATTTGCTCACATTGTATATAGACTTGTTTATACTGTATTATTGACTGTATGTTTGTTTTACTCCATGTGTAACTCTGTGTCGTTGTATCTGTGGAACTGCTTTGCTTTATCTTGACCAGGTCGCAATTGTAAATGAGAACTTGTTCTCAACTTGCCTACCTGGTTAAATAAAGGTTAAATAAATAAATAAATAAAATGACTGAGGTTTCGTTTTCGAACTAGTGAAAGGAGGTGTGAGTGGTTAATAATGGGGATGTAAATAATTGCATTAGGGAAAGTGACTCTTGCTTCCTTGTGCATTGATGTAATATGTTTGATTGATGTTTTGTATGGGTCATTATCCATATTGTTTATGCCCACCGAGAGAACCACTATGCTGGTGTCTAAATGAACCGCTGTTTTCTCCAGAACCTTTGTAAAATGGTAAAATGTTGCTCCAGGGTAACTGTCCACTTGTATGTTTGGGTTATGAAATGGAGGGATTATATTAACATTTGAGTCTCCCAAGACTAGTATTGGTTTATTTCCTATAAAATTCCAATCCGCCACCTTGCCTTTTGGTCTGTCTTTATGGTACGATTTTTTCTGAAGGGTTGCTGGGGTTGGGGTTGATGCTGGGGCTGAGGCTGGGGTTGGGGGTTGATGCTGGGGCTGAGGCTGGGGTTGGGGTTGATGCTGGGGCTGAGGCTGGGGTTGGGGTTGATGCTGGGGCTGGGGCTGAGGCTGAGGCTGGGGTTGGGGGTTGATGCTGGGGCTGAGGCTGGGGTTGGGGTTGGTAAAATCACAATAATTCTACATTTATAGTATGAACCTGGATCATCATAATGATTCTACATGTTATAATATGAACCTGGATCATCATAATGTTTCTACATTTATAGTATGAACCTGGATCATCATAATGATTCTACATGTTATAATATGAACCTGGATCATCATAATGATTCTACATGTTATAGTATGAACCTGGATCATCATAATGATTCTACATGTTATAATATACCATGGCCTTTACTGGCCAAAGGTTAAACTGCTGTTATGGTTATGATATACTATGGTGTTGTGTCACTAGACTTTGACCAGATATTATTGCATCCAGAGATCAACTGAACCTAGAACATAGATACAGAGACACTTGTCATCAGGAAGGTTCTCTCTCAGCACAACGGAAAATATCTCAATGACTTGACATGTTCTGGTTGTGAATTCAGGCTACAAGGTAAGACTCTTCCCAGGGATTATTGTAAAGTGTGTAGAGACATTAAATGTCTGGTGTTATTTTAGTATAGTGAATGACAGTAAAACACTCAGATCTAACAGTCCATTTCACCTGGGACAGCTACGTGACAGTTCAATCATACAAAATGGCGCTAACTGGGTGTAGTCAAGTCACATTCAAAAACATGTTGTTCATATAGCTAACTGGGTGCAGTCAAGTCACATTATAACATGTTGTTCATATAGCTAACTGGGTGTAGTCAAGTCACATTATAACATGTTGTTCATATAGCTAAATGGGTGTAGTCAAGTCACATTATAACATGTTGTTCATATAGCTAACTGGGTGTAGTCAAGTCACATTATAACATGTTGTTCATATAGCTAACTGGGTGTAGTCAAGTCACATTATAACATGTTGTTCATATAGCTAACTGGGTGTAGTCAAGTCACATTATAACATGTTGTTCATATAGCTAACTGGGTGTAGTCAAGTCGCATTATAACATGTTGTTCATATAGCTAACTGGGTGTAGTCAAGTCACATTATAACATGTTGTTCACATAGCTAACTGGGTGTAGTCAAGTCACATTATAACATGTTGTTCATATAGCTAACTGGGTGTAGTCAAGTCACATTATAACATGTTGTTCATATAGCTAACTGGGTGTAGTCAAGTCACATTATAACATGTTGTTCATATAGCTAACTGGTTGTAGTCAAGTCACATTATAACATGTTGTTAATATAGCTAACTGGGTGTAGTCAAGTCACATTATAACATGTTGTTCATATAGCTAACTGGGTGTAGTCAAGTCACATTATAACATGTTGTTCATATAGCTAACTGGGTGTAGTCAAGTCACATTATAACATGTTGTTCATATAGCTAACTGGGTGTAGTCAAGTCACATTATAACATGTTGTTCATATAGCTAACTGGGTGTAGTCAAGTCACATTATAACATGTTGTTCATATAGCTAACTGGGTGTAGTCAAGTCACATTATAACATGTTGTTCATATAGCTAACTGGGTGTAGTCAAGTCACATTATAACATGTTGTTCATATAGCTAACTGGGTGTAGTCAAGTCACATTATAACATGTTGTTCATATAGCTAACTGGGTGTAGTCAAGTCACATTATAACATGTTGTTCATATAGCTAACTGGGTGTAGTCAAGTCACATTATAACATGTTGTTCATATAGCTAACTGGGTGTAGTCAAGTCACATTATAACATGTTGTTCATATAGCTAACTGGGTGTAGTCAAGTCACATTATAACATGTTGTTCATATAGCTAACTGGGTGTAGTCAAGTCACATTATAACATGTTGTTCATATAGCTAACTGGGTGTAGTCAAGTCACATTATAACATGTTGTTCATATAGCTAACTGGGTGTAGTCAAGTCACATTATAACATGTTGTTCATATAGCTAACTGGGTGTAGTCAAGTCACATTATAACATGTTGTTCATATAGCTAACTGGGTGTAGTCAAGTCACATTATAACATGTTGTTCATATAGCTAACTGGGTGTAGTCAAGTCACATTATAACATGTTGTTCATATAGCTAACTGGGTGTAGTCAAGTCACATTATAACATGTTGTTCATATAGCTAACTGGGTGTAGTCAAGTCACATTATAACATGTTGTTCATATAGCTAACTGGGTGTAGTCAAGTCACATTATAACATGTTGTTCATATAGCTAACTGGGTGTAGTCAAGTCACATTATAACATGTTGTTCATATAGCTAACTGGGTGTAGTCAAGTCACATTATAACATGTTGTTCATATAGCTAACTATTTGTAGTCAAGTCACATTATAACATGTTGTTCATATAGCTAACTGGGTGTAGTCAAGTCACATTATAACATGTTGTTCATATATCTAACTGGGTGTAGTCAAGTCACATTATAACATGTTGTTCATATATCTAACTGGGTGTAGTCAAGTCACATTATAACATGTTGTTCATATAGCTAACTGGGTGTAGTCAAGTCACATTATAACATGTTGTTCATATAGCTAACTGGGTGTAGTCAAGTCACATTATAACATGTTGTTCATATAGCTAACTGGGTGTAGTCAAGTCACATTATAACATGTTGTTCATATAGCTAACTGGGTGTAGTCAAGTCACATTATAACATGTTGTTCATATAGCTAACTGGGTGTAGTCAAGTCACATTATAACATGTTGTTCATATAGCTAACTGGGTGTAGTCAAGTCACATTATAACATGTTGTTCATATAGCTAACTGGGTGTAGTCAAGTCACATTATAACATGTTGTTCATATAGCTAACTGGGTGTAGTCAAGTCACATTAAAACATGTTGTTCATATAGCTAACTGGGTGTAGTCAAGTCACATTATAACATGTTGTTCATATAGCTAACTGGGTGTAGTCAAGTCACATTATAACATGTTGTTCATATAGCTAACTGGGTGTAGTCAAGTCACATTATAACATGTTGTTCATATATTCCTATATTCTGGTTATTTTACAATTTGTGTATTTTTTATGTATAAATTGTAAATCTTCTTTCAGAATATCAGAACATTTGTTGTTTTCTAAATTTCAATGAGCTCCTGCTTCCTGTGTAATTTGGTATGAAACCACTGAACAGACTTTTCTTAACATTGTTATTATGAACTGAATTCAGTAACAGCATCATAATATCATACCTGTTGAACAAAGCAACACACTAGAATGAGAGAAATTATTAAAAGAGAAAGTGAGACATTATTATTATTATATATTATATTATTATATTATTAGTTCCACTAGATGGACAAAAGGTGAAAAATATAAATCACGACTACATATTCATGTGATGCATTAAATCACCTGACTGTTTGGATGTGTCTGTTAGTAAATGTTTTATTTCTAAGAGACAATGAATAAATGAGAACATCTGACCTTCAAGAATTACTGTGTTAACCACAACCAACATGTTGGATCTCTGTTTAGTTGTCACTGTGTTAACCACAACCAACATGTTGGATCTCTGTTTAGTTGTCACTGTGTTAACCACAACCAACATGTTGGATCTCTGTTTAGTTGTCACTGTGTTAACCACAACCAACATGCTGGATCTCTGTTTAGTTGTCACTGTGTTAACCACAACCAACATGTTGGATCTCTGTTTAGTTGTCACTGTGTTAACCACAACTAACATGTTGGATCTCTGTTTAGTTGTCACTGTGTTAACCACAACCAACATGTTGGATCTCTGTTTAGTTGTCACTGTGTTAACCACAACCAACATGCTGGATCTCTGTTTAGTTGTCACTGTGTTAACCACAACCAACATGCTGGATCTCTGTTTAGTTGTCACTGTGATAACCACAACCAACATGTTGGATCTCTGTTTAGTTGTCACTGTGTTAACCACAACCAACATGTTGGATCTCTGTTTAGTTGTCACTGTGTTAATCACAACCAACATGCTGGATCTCTGTTTAGTTGTCACTGTGTTAACCACAACCAACATGTTGGATCTCTGTTTAGTTGTCACTGTGTTAACCACAACCAACATGTTGGATCTCTGTTTAGTTGTCACTGTGTTAACCACAACCAACATGTTGGATCTCTGTTTAGTTGTCACTGTGTCAACCACAACCAACATGTTGGATCTCTGTTTAGGGGGCTCTGCCTCTAAAATGAGTCTCTCTGGGGAGAGAGAGGAGGGCGGCCCTGCCTCTAAAATGAGACTCTCTGGGGAACATGACACCAAAGCTAAGAGGTGAGATTACAATGTTGTTTGTTTCTAAAACGTGTTTCCACCATTTTTTCACATTTGTTATTTATCAGACAGTATTGCTCAGGGGAACCTTGTCTGTAAAATATTGTTGTTCTAAGATTTTAATTCATAGTTTTTTGTGGATTAATTTTTGTTTTTCAAAACGCTATATAATGGAATGTTTGTATCCTGTATATTAGACTGTGATATGTGGTTGTCTCACCAACACACACACACACACACACACACACACACACACACACACACACACACACACACCTCTATAAAATTGTAGCATGACACAATCATTTAGCCTCTTAATTATTATCTAATATGTTGGCAGGCATAACTTTATAGTTTTTATTCTGATTGTTGTTACAAGCTGAATTCTGACAATATATCCGTTATATCAACACACTCTTCACTCCTGTTGAAACCAAAAGGGTTCTATCTTCCTACATATACAGAACCACTAAAGTTCTATATAGAACCCTTTATAGGAGGTTAGGAAGTGTCTGAGTATACAGTATATATAGAATATATATAGAACCCTTTATAGGAGGTTAGGAAGTGTCTGAGTATACAGTATATATAGAACCCTTTATAGGAGGTTAGGAAGTGTCTGAGTATACAGTATATGTAGAATATATATATAGAACCCTTTATAGGAGGTTAGGATTAGCCTCAAATAGGCTGGAAACATGACATTTACAACAATGTTAATTTCTGATAACTAGTTCATTGCATCCGCCATGGAGCCCAGTTTCATAACATTACGTTGTGTTATATAAAAAACAGGCCTTATTTTAGGTCATTCTTCTTCCTGCCAGCTCCTATTAGTTTTATTGAGCTCCGTGGAATCAACGCACCTTCTGAACGTTCTCTCTTCCCAGCTCATTGTTCTGCGTCACAATGGCAGCTTCACTCTTGTATCAATGACACCTGCCGGCATAGCTACTTGGTGAACGTGATCACTGTTCGCCTGGATACACGTTGTGGTGACCCACAGTGCTAAACCTTAAACCTTTTCTGGTCATGGTTAACCATATTTGTTTTCAGAAAAAGGTATACCACCTAACTAAAACGTATGTCCCTGTCCTCTTTTTCAAGACGTGGCAGATTTAAACAGCCAGAAGACATTTTTTAAATGAAGAAACACTTTTTTTGATGACTTGTTGTTTCTAAATGGCTGCTGGGTAATTTGATATGCATCGAAATGTTCGTTCGTAGTCATCGGATTGAGTGAAAGCTGCGCAGTTTCACTGAGTTAGAAAACAAATGGACAGATATAGCTCGTTGATTTGTAGATCCAACGCGGTTGCTACTTCAGATTATGAGCCGAGTAGGTGTCGTGAATTAGTTATGTAGTACCCACAGAAGGCCACAGGGAGGAGCAAGAGAGCTATATAAACTCATACTGTTTTTTACCTTAAAATCCCTCAACCTAACAATCAATCAAATGTATTTATAAAGCCCTTCTTACATCAGCATCTAACCCTACGTATCACCTATTTAGCATTAACCTTAACCCTAATTATTTTAGAAACTGTTTTAGTAATAATATTACGTTAGTAAATACCATTATGGTACTAAATAGCATTTAGATTATTTTGTTAATCAAAACCTGTTTCAGCATTTGGCTGTTTTTGTTTTGTTATTTCATTATATTTATTATTGCAAGGCAGAACACTTGATCAACAAGCCACATTAGTTTTATTTTTCAAATGTAGTTTGAACTGGGTGACCTAGTAACCTCTATGTGAAAGTCTAGCAATTGACTTGGGAAAGGTGGGGCAGGTTTGAGATCTAAGGAATTAACCAGAAAGTTAGCCAGCAGTTAGCAAATAGCACATTTTCCAGCACCCGGCCTCACCGGGATTCGAACCAGCCACCTTTAGGCCACAGGTCCAACTCCTTAGCCACTGGGTGAAAACCTGAGTTAATCTTGGGGAATAAGCATGAGTTAATCTGCCAAAATGAAGACAAAACGCTTTAGAGACATACATGGTATCACTTGTTATACATAATTATTAATTATTACACATAAATCATTGTCAAAAGCACAAGACATATATTATTAATGGATTGATCATATCAAATATCAAAACGTTATTTTTATCTGCTCCAAAACAATTACATGTTGCGCAGGAACCACTGACTCACTGCATTATTCTATAGTATTATCAAGACACCTGCTGTTAACGCTTAACTACTTAGGACACCTGCTGTTAACTCTTAACTACTTAGGACAGCTGCTGTTAACTCTTAACTACTTAGGACACCTGCTGTTAACTCTTAACTACTTAGGACACCTGCTGTTAACTCTTAACTACTTAGGACAGCTCACGAGGTGTCCTAAATATCTGCTGACTAGAGACTTCATGCATAGTTACCCTACTTATACCCATAAGTGTAAAATGCCTTTATTCTCAGCACTTATACGACCCATTTTCTACTCTGAGACACTTTGGCGATATGGTCCCAGATCTCAACATATTGTTATAAAATGTTTGTTTCACATAATAATAAAAAAATGAATATTACTAATGTAACCCACTGTAAAGACTGGGTTTAGTTGATTGTGTTCCACTGCTCATGTCAGTGTTCTGGAACTGTCCGAGTCCCCGTACAGAACTGTCCACGTCCCCGTACAGAACTGTCCGCGTCCCCGTACAGAAGAGTCCGCGTCCCCGTACAGAAGAGTCCGCGTCCCCGTACAGAACTGTCCGCGTCCCCGTACAGAACTGTCCACATTCGGTGTGGCGCCAAGCCGGTTACGCGCAGAGTGGACTGAGGTGATCTTGGGGAATAACGACGGAGTTTGTTACAGTGTTGAGACACCGAAGTTTACTGTTCAATTTGCTTTTTTCTTTACGGTCAGGGACAGTGTGAGTGTAGCCAGATCATTTTCACTCTCTATCCTTGTTTCAATTTGTGTTTCACCGGATTCATCATCGAGATGAGGTATAGAACGACCAGCTAGTCGGTACAGCTCGGTAAGCTAGCTAGCTACTCTACCAGCAGCATCCTAGTTATCCTAGCTAGTCGGTACAGCTCGGTAATCTAGCTAGCTACTCTACCAGCAGCATACTAGTTATCCTAGCTAGTCGGTACAACTCGGTAAGCTAGCTAGCTACTCTACCAGCAGCATCCCAGTTATCCTAGCTAGTCGGTACAGCTCGGTAATCTAGCTAGCTACTCTACCAGCAGTATCCTAGTTATCCTAGCTAGTCGGTACAGCTCGGTAAGCTAGCTAGCTACTCTACCAGCAGCATCCTAGTTACCATAGCTACCACTACATCATCACCGGCTGTCTGCATTTCTTGTGGACCGATGGAGCTCCCCGGTTGTTTCTTCCACCTGTTAAATCCCGGTGAGGCTTCTCCCTCTCTCGTTGACGGATGCTGGCTACCTCTGTCCGGTTCTCCTCTCTTCACTAGATGGACGGTAACTTTAGTGTTTAACCCGTCTGTGTCCAAGGACCGAACTTTTGAATATTATTTTCAGTTGGCCTCAATAGCAGGTATTGAACCCCGGGTAAATAATCACTAGTCAGAACCTCAACCTCAGTATACATTCATTATAAAAATCATCTTAATATCTGATATTGTGAGTAAACAACCTCGAGAGTGCGTCTTCCAGCCCTCCAATAAATTACATCATTCAACCCTCCCGGTTCGTAAATTTACCTCAACATGCCCCCGGAGAAGGCAGAGTAACGACACCAGCCTTTTAGCAGGGTTGACAGACTGACTACAACGCTCGCGACGCTAAATTAATTTAGTTTTTAAAAATGACACACTGCTCGCGCGCCGTTAACTAACGTCTGGAAGTTCTATTTGTGAAACTCTTCTTATGTTTCCCCATCTGAGCTCAGAGTAGATGAGAGATGTAATGTTTGTCTCTGTTGTGTTGAAGACCAATCAAGCAGGAGAGACCAGCCTCCCCTGTTCCCAGCTGTGTGTCCATGAAGAGTGACTGGTCTATGAAACAACCTATACAGTTTAGAGAGGGAGACTTTTCTACTGAACCAAGGTAAGAAGAACTCATGGGTCCTGGTCAGTGAGTTAAACAACACTGTCTCTAGTCATTTCTCTCCCATTTTCCCATTTATTGTTGTTGTTTTCATAATCCATAGGCTCATCCTTTTGTGCATTTTCATAGTCCTAAAACAATATTAAACAAACACAACGTTCCCTCCGTGTGTGTGTGTGTGTGTGTGTGTGTGTGTGTGTGTGTGTGTGTGTGTGTGTGTGTGTACTCCCTGGATGAGGAGATGTAATCTCATGTTTTGTCCACAGAAACCAACAGCAGAGATCAGAGTCAGAGTTTCTCAGTGGTCAGTCTTCCCAGAGTCATCAAACAGACCTGGCCTCCATATTCAGTGTATGTGGTCCTATTATGTACATTTGTTTTTGTTTACCTCTAGTAACGTTGATCTGTCAATCATTCATTAATGTGTTGATGAGAAAGCATTTCTTCTCTTGCTTAACTTATTTACTTTATTTATTTCAGTTGCTTGAAGAGAAAATTATGACATTTGTGAAGAACGAGCTGAAGACGTTCAAGAGGATTCTTAGTCCAGAACTCCCAGAAGGCTTTGAGAGTCAGAAGCAGGATAAGGAAGTGGTGGATGCTGAAGATGAGAAGCAGGAGAGCAGTGCCAGAGAGGGGGCTCTGAAGATCACACTGCACATCCTGAGGAAAATGAACCAGAAGGAGCTTGCTGACACACTGGAGAAATGTAAGAGCTGTCTGCCTCATGTTGAATGCTGTTTTATAACATTTAAAAGCTGTAGCTAAAGTACAGCTAATGTAGCTGTGTAACTCAATGATATTGTAGCAGCCTTAACACAACACCTAGTGACCTCATCAAGTAGCAGCAGGGATGTGTTGTGGTGATTAATTTAGAGAGAGAGAGAACATTAATAATACCATCAATAATACCAATAATAATATCAATCAGTCACACCAGTCTGTAACGCATTATAAACACTTTTACAGATTTATACAGTCAGTTAAGAGAATACATTATTATAATGTACAACTTTATAACAGTCCTTCAATACTGTAGACATTAAAACAGGCGTAATATTAATACCCTCTGTGTTATTTCTAGATTCAGATGAGCTTGCTGTGATTTGCCAACGTGAACTCAAATCTAATCTAAAGAAGAAGTTTCAATGTGTATTTGAGGGGATCGCTAAACAAGGAAACCCAACACTTCTCAATAAGATCTACACAGAGCTCTACATCACAGAGGGTGGAACAGGAGAGGTCAATAATGAACATGAGCTGAGACAGATTGAGACAACAACCAGGAAACAAGCAAGACCAGAGACTGCAATCAAATGTAACGACATCTTCAAACCCTTAACTGGACAAGACAAACTTATCAGAACTGTGCTGACAAAGGGAGTCGCTGGCATTGGAAAAACAGTCTCTGTGCAGAAGTTCATTCTGGACTGGGCTGAAGGAAAAGCAAATTAGGATGTCCAATTTGTATTTTCATTCCCTTTTCGGGAGCTGAATTTGATGAAAGAGGACAAACACACTTTCATTGAACTTCTTAATCACTTCTCAATGGAAACCAAACAATCAGGAATCTCCATCTACAACATGTACAAAGTTCTGTTCATCTTTGATGGTCTGGATGAGTGCCGACTGCCCCTAGACTTCCAGAAGAACAAGATCTGTTGGGACGTCACAGAGTCAACCTCAGTGGATGTTCTGCTGACAAATCTCATCAAGGGAAATCTGCTTCCCTCTGCTCTCCTCTGGATAACTACCCGACCTGCAGCAGCCAATAAGATCCCTTCAGGGTGTGTTGACCAGGTAACAGAGGTACGAGGGTTCAATGACCCACAGAAGGAGGAGTACTTCAGGAAGAGATTCAGTGACGAGGATCTGGCCAGCAGAATCATCTCACACATAAAGACATCAAGGAGCCTCCACATCATGTGCCACATTCCAGTCTTCTGTTGGATTTCTGCTACAGTCCTTGAACACATGCTGAAACATAAGAGAGAAGAGATGCCCAAGACTCTGACTGAGATGTACACACACCTTGTGGTGTTTCATACCAAACAGAAGAATGAAAAGTATCTTGGGAAAGAAGAGACAGGTCCACACTGGAATAAAGAGAGCATTCTGTCACTGGGAAAACTGGCTTTTCAACAGCTTGTGAAGGGCAATCTGATTTTCTATGAAAAAGATCTGAAAGAGTCTGGCATTGATGTTAATGAAGCCTCAGTGTACTCAGGATTGTGCACACAGCTCTTTAAAGAGGAATGTGTGCTGTACCAGGACAAGGTGTACTGCTTTGTTCATCTGAGCATTCAGGAGTTTCTGGCTGCTGTATATGTGTTCCTCTCATTCATCAACAACAATAAGAATCTAATGGGCAAACCTCAATCAACGACCAGGAACCTTTCTGTCTACAAAAGTGCTGTGGATAAAGCCTTACAAAGTGAGACAGGAAACCTGGACCTTTTCCTCCGCTTTCTTCTGGGCCTCTCACTGGAGTCCAATCAGAAGCACTTCCGAGGTCTACTGACAAAGACAAGAAGCAGCTCACAGAGCCATGAAGACACAGTCAAGTACATCAAGGAGAAGATCAGGGAGAATCCCTCTCCAGAGAGGAGCATCAATCTGTTCCACTGTCTGAATGAACTGAATGACCATTCTCTAGTGAAGGAGATCCAAAGATACCTGAGATCAGGAAGTCTCTCAGAACCCTACCTGTCACCTGCACAGTGGTCAGCTCTGGTCTTTGTGTTGCTGACTTCAGAAAAGGAGCTGGATGTGTTTGACCTGAAGAAATACTCCAGATCAGAGGAAGGTCTTCTGAGGCTGCTGCCAGTGGTCAAAGCCTCCAGAGCTGCTCTGTGAGTAAATAAAATGACATTTAAGAACTAATCATCAGGAAGAAATATTCAGTTTAGAGAAAAATATGTATTATAATATGTATATAATATTATATTGAAAAACATATTGAATAAATTCATTGATTTTCACATTAGTATAACAACATGACCATACAATTCTAGGAAACGGAAGATGAATCTATATGTTCTTTGAGAGAATAAACCAAATGCATCTGCCATTGTCCTTCTACACTACTGGTGTTAAATTAACAGTGTGTTTGTGAAGTCATAATGATCTCTTTGTCAGGCTGTCAGGCTGTGGAGTCACAGATGAAGGCTGTGCTTCTCTGGTCTCAGCTCTGAGGTCAAACCCCTCACACCTGAGAGAGCTGGACCTGAGCTACAATCACCCAGGAGACTCAGGAGTCAGACTGCTCTCTGCTGGACTGGAGGATCCACACTGCAGACTGGAGAAACTCAAGTATGTAGAGGGTTTATGTCAATGTTCATATCAGACATGTTTGACTTATCTGGCTAGTTAAGACAAACATTCTTACCACCACTTGGACAAAGTTATATGATGACTGTGAGGCCAGTGTGTGTGACTGTGTGTGTGTCCTGTGTGTGTGTGTGTGTGTGTCCTGTGTGTGTGTCCTGTGTGTCTGTGTGTGTCCTGTGTGTCTGTGTGTGTCCTGTGTGTATGTGTGTGTATCCCTCAATGACTGTCTGTTCTTCTGCTTACCGCTACAGTGTGGAACATGGTGGAGAGAACAGAATGAAACCCGGACTTAGAAAATGTGAGTGTTGACTGCTGTGAAGAATATGACTAAGAATAAGTCTTAATTCAAGTTAAGTCAAAGACCACCATCATTACTGACTTGGTCATATTAAATATCAGCTGTAGTTCTACAGAAGCAGAAATCAGGGACACCAAAGTTTACCAAGAGTTGCTTTGACTGTGTGTGTGCGTGCGTGTGTGTGTGTGTGTGTGTGATTAATGGGAATATGTGTGTTTTGTATTACCAGACAGTATAACATATGATCATTCAACAAGTCTCAAGTTACCTTAACTTCTCCTTTTGATACCTAGAAACATCTACATTAAATGAATTAGTGAAAAGTGAGTTAACATTCTAATGTGAATGATGATGATTTCTAATATTGTGTCTGGTTTCATCCATCAGATGTCTGTGATCTCATACTGGACCCAAACACAGTAAACAGACGCCTCTCTCTGTCTGAGGAGAGCAGAAAGGTGACATGTAGGAGAGAGGAGCAGCCGTATCCTGATCACCCAGAGAGATTTGTGGACTGTAGACAGGTGCTGTGTAGAGAGGGTCTGACTGGGCGCTGTTACTGGGAGGTAGAGTGGAGTGGAAGAGGGCCCGGAATAGGAGTGACATATAAAGGAATCAACAGGAGAGGAGGGGGTGATGACTGTTGTCTTGGATGCAATGACAAGTCCTGGAGTCTGTTCTGCTCTGACAACAGTTACATTGCCAGGCACAATAATTATCCCACTACCATAGACGTCCCCTCCTCCAGCTCCCACAGAGTAGGAGTGTATCTGGACTGGCCAGCCGGCACTCTGTCCTTCTATAGAGCCTCCTCTGACACACTGACCCACCTGATCACATTCACCTCCACATTCACTGAGCCCCTCTATCCAGGGTTTGGGGTTTGGTATGATGGCGACTCAGTGTCTCTGTGTCAGTGATACACACACACACACGCTGGACACACACACGCTGGACACACACACACACTGGACACACACACAGACTGGACACACACACACGCTGGACACACACACACGCTGGACACACACACACACTGGACACACACACAGACTGGACACACACACACAGTGGACTAACATTACACACACACTGGACACATACACACACACACACACACACACACACACACTGGACACACACACACAGACTGGACACACACTCACACATACACACTCACACACATACACACTGGACACACACACACACAAACATACACACTGGACACATACACACTGGACACACACACAAAGACTGGACACACACACTCAGACTGGACACACACACATACACACTGGACACAGAAACAGACTGGACACACACACACACGGACACACAAACACACTGGACACACACACACTGGACACACACACACTGGACACACAAACACACACACATTGGACACACACACACACTGGACACACACACACTGGACACACACACACACTGGACACACACACACACTGGACACACACACACTGGACACACACACACACTGGACACACACACACACACACACACACACACTGGACACACACACACACTGGACACACACACTGGACACACACACACACACTGGACACACACACACTGGACACACACACACTGGACACACAAACACACATACATGATACATACTCACACAGGACACACACACACACACAGGACACACACACTGAACACACACACAGGACACATACTCACACAGGACACACACACACACACTGGACACACACACACTGGACACACAAACACACTGGACACACACACTGGACACACACACACACACTGGACACACACACACTGGACACACACACACTGGACACACAAACACACATACATGATACATACTCACACAGGACACACACACACACACTGGACACACACACACACAAACACACACACAGGACACATACTCACACAGGACACACACACACACACTGGACACACACACACACACAAACACACACACAGGACACATACTCACACAGGACACACACACTCTGGACACACACTCAAACACACACTCAAACACACACACACACGCACACACACACACACGCACACACGCACACACACACACGCACACACGTCTTCCTATAATTGTGAGGATCTTGACCCAGGACCTCTTACAATTAAAATACCAATGTGATCATTTGCTGTACGTCTTTTATGTTGAATAACAAATATATATAATTATATATGGACATACGCTCCATAGTTGTATAATTATATATGGACATACGCTACATAGTTGTACAAGTATACAAGGATATATTGTACTTTTCATAATAAAACATACTTGAAACATGAAAAGGCTTGTTAATTGTGAAAACAGTTTGTTTATTGATTTAACGTTTCCTCTGTCAGGTTGATGTTAACCTGCGACTGGTTGAAACAAGAAAAGGCCTGTTAATTGTGAAAACAGTTTGTTTATTGATTTAACGTTTCCTCTGTCAGGTTGATGTTAACCTGCGACTGGTTGAAACAAGAAAAGGCTGTTAATTGTGAAAACAGTTTGTTTATTGATTTAACGTTTCCTCTGTCAGGTTGATGTTAACCTGCGACTGGTTGAAACAAGAAAAGGCTGTTAATTGTGAAAACAGTTTGTTTATTGATTTAACGTTTCCTCTCTATCACTACTAGCCACTACTACTGCCACTATATATATATATATAGACCACCTGATAGAACCCAGGTCTCATCTCTATATCAGTACTAGCCACTACTACTGCCACTATATATATACAGTGCCTTGCGAAAGTATTCGGCCCCCTTGAACTTTGCGACCTTTTGCCACATTTCAGGCTTCAAACATAAAGATATAAAACTGTATTTTTTTTGTGAATAATTTTGCACGCCCAATTTTTCAGTTTTTGATTTGTTAAAAAAGTTTGAAATATCCAATAAATGTCGTTCCACTTCATGATTGTGTCCCACTTGTTGTTGATTCTTCACAAAAAAATACACACACACACACACGTCTTCCTATAATGGATAAGACCTTGACAGGACACAGGACCTTCAAATGAGGATGATTTCTGATGGGATTGAGAACAAACAGACTCCTTATTCTGTCACTAAGTCCTATAAGCACAGAAAACAAAACATGAAAAACTCCAATGAAGACATAGCCATTCAGGGCACCAGTCTAGTGAGGACCAGTGGTTGCTAGGCAGTTTCTGGATCACAGGTTCTAGAACAGCTTCTATCCCAGTTCTATCTGTCTGTTAAATCAGTTTCTGGACCACAGGTTCTAGAACAGCTTCTATCCCAGTTCTATCTGCCTGTTAAATCAGTTTCTGGACCACAGGTTCTAGAACAGCTTCTATCCCAGTTCTATCTGCCAGTTAAATCAGTTTCTGGACCACAGGTTCTAAAACAGCTTCTATCCCAGTTCTATCTGCCTGTTAAATCAGTTTCTGGACCACAGGTTCTAGAACAGCTTCTATCCCAGTTCTATCTGCCTGTTAAATCATCAACCTAAACTGTTTTCATCAGACTATTAGAACATGACTGAACCTTTTGGTTCCTTTTCTGATCTTTTACCACTTTGCATTTTTATGATATATTTTACTGTTTGTGTTTGTACCACAGGAGGTTGGTGGGACCTTAATTGAGGAGGACAGGCTTGTAGTGGCTGGAGGGGAATAAGTGGAATGGTATCAAACACGTGGTTTCCATGTGTTCCATTTCATTCACTCTGTTCCAGACATTTTTATGAGCCGTCCTCCCCTCAGCAGCCTCCTCTGGTATGTACTGTCCTATATGTGAGAGAGATCCAACAAGGAATTACAATGTATGTACTACTTTTAATACCTGCAAATGGCAAATAAACTACTAGAACTCCTTATGAATGTCTGCAGCCGACTAGACTGTTGGCGTCTGACAAGAGGTGAAAATATTACAGGAATATTCTGCAAATGTTGATGAAGACGTCACTCAATCCCCCCAAAACAACATGCAGTCTTTCCACAAGACTCCCATGAAGTTATAGTGTGACGTTATGAGTTGATGTTAAAGTAACATTCTCAGAACATACTGCACTTGTTTTATACTGTTTTAGATGCATCCTCTGTTTATCATCTTGTTTTAGATGGATCCTCTGTTTATCATCTTGTTTTATACTGTTTTAGATGGATCCTCTGTTTATCATCTTGTTTTATACTGTTTTAGATGGATCCTCTGTTTATCATCTTGTTTTATACTGTTTTAGATGGATCCTCTGTTTATCATCTTGTTTTATACTGTTTTAGATGGATCCTCTGTTTATCATCTTGTTTTATACTGTTTTAGATGGATCCTCTGTTTATCATCTTGTTTTATACTGTTTTAGATGGATCCTCTGTTTATCATCTTGTTTTATACTGTTTTAGATGGATCCTCTGTTTATCATCTTGTTTTATACTGTTTTAGATGGATCCTCTGTTTATCATCTTGTTTTATACTGTTTTAGATGGATCCTCTGTTTATCATCTTGTTTTATACTGTTTTAGATGGATCCTCTGTTTATCATCTTGTTTTATACTGTTTTAGATGGATCCTCTGTTTATCATCTTGTTTTATACTGTTTTAGATGTATCCTCTGTTTATCATCTTGTTTTATACTGTTTTAGATGGATCCTCTGTTTATCATCTTGTTTTATACTGTTTTAGATGTATCCTCTGTTTATCATCTTGTTTTATACTGTTTTAGATGGATCCTCTGTTTATCATCTTGTTTTATACTGTTTTAGATGGATCCTCTGTTTAAACATTTAAACTCTTACAATAACACCGTTAAAATACCAATGTGATAATTTGTTCTGTTTTTTATGTTGAATAACAAATTGTACAATTATATATATATGCTCCATAGCTGTACAAGTAAACAAGGATATATTGTACTTTTCATAATTAAACATAATTGAAACAAGAAAAAGCCTGTTACTTGTGAAAACAGTTTGGTTATTGATTCTTCATTGCCTCTGCCAGTCGCAGGTTGATGTTTGTCATGAATCTTGACCTGGAGACAGAACTGTGTGATTTCCTCTAGATATGCCAGCTACAAAGTCAAAATTGGATGTGGAAAATAATGTTGTTTTATGGTCTTAATATAAGGGAAGGATTAGCAGTGTGGTTAGGGTTGAGGTTAGGATTAAAATCTGATTTTTTTTTTACTTTGTGCCTGTGCCAACTAGTGACCTCTTTGCTGAACTGCCTCCAGGGCAAGATTCATGACAATAAATGCCAACCTGCCTCCCAGTCATCCCCTCCTTATCTTTACAAGGCTGCAGAACATACAAGCTAGTGATGTGGGGGTTCTCTCATAACCCTCAGTCCCCAGGTGGGTAGATGGCAGGTTGAATAAAGAGAAGCTAGTGATGTGGGGGTTCTCTCATAACCCTCAGTCCCCAGGTGGGTAGATGGCAGGTTGTATAAAGAGAAGCTAGTGATGTGGGGGTTCTCTCATAACCCTCAGTCCCCAGGTGGGTAGATGGCAGGTTGAATAAAGAGAGGTTAGTGATGTGGGGGTTCTCTCATAACCCTCAGTCCCCAGGTGGGTAGATGGCAGGTTGAATAAAGAGAAAACAATAGGTTACATAACAAAATCCATGAATGTATAAAACATTAAGGACACCTTTCTTTCCATGACAGACTGACCAGGTGAATCCAGGTGAAAGCTATGATTCCTTATTTGTCAATTGTAGATGAAAGGGAGGAGAAAGGTGAACTTTTTATGGCTGCAGGGGCAGTATTGAGTAGCTTGGATGAAAAGGTGCCCATTGTAAACAGCCAGCTCCTCAGTCTCAGTTGCTAATATATGCATTATATTATTGTTATTGGATAGAAAACACTCTAAAGTTTCCAAAACGGTCAAAATATTGTCTGTGAGTATTGTCTGTGAGTTATACAGAACTGATATTGCAGTAGAAACCCTGAGGAAAATCAAAACAGGAAGTGGCTTCTATTTTCCAAAGCCTCCCTTTGCTCCATTTACCGGATTCCTTTTCCTATCGCTTCCCCAAAGCTGTCAAAGTCTTCATACATAGTTTCAGGCTTTTATTTTGAAAAATGTTGTGTAACTGGGAGTCTCGTGAGTGAACATCCGAAGATCATCTAAGGTAAATTATTAATTTGATTGCTTTTCTGATTTTCGTGACCGAGCTAACTGTACTTAATGTTTTATCATGCGATCGATAAACTTACACAAACGCTGGGATTGCTTTCGCTGTATAATTTCAAAATCTGACACGACAGGTGGATTAACAAAAGGCTAAGCTGTGTTTTCCTATATTGCACTTGTGATTTCATTAATATAAATATTTATAGTAATATTTATTGTACGTAGCGCTATGCTATTCAGCGGTTGTTGATGACACTTATCCCGATATCGGGATTGCAGCCATAAAAAGTTAATGCAACCGCTGTGTCAGATTTCAAAAAAACTTTACGGAAAAAGCAAACCATGCAATAATCTGAGACGGCGCTCAGATATAAACAACATTTCTCCGCCATGTTGGAGTCAACAGAAATACGAAATTACATCATAAATATTCCCTTACCTTTGATGATCTTCATCATAATGCACTCACAGGAATCCTAGTTCCACAATAAATTGTTTGTTTTTTCGATAATGGCCATTAATTATGTACAAGTAGCTACTTTTGCTACACATGTCCAAACGCTTAGCAGGTCCAGGCGAAAACTTCATAAAGTTATATTACTGGTCGACTAAACTTCTCAAACTAAGTAGAGAATCAATCTTCAAGATGTTGTTATCATAAATATTCAATAACGTTCCAACCGGAGAATTCCTTTGTGTCTACAGAAGTAAGGCGATATCATGTGGAATGCGCATGACCAGGAACTGGCTCTCTGCCAGACCACTGACTCAAACACCTCCCATCCAGCCCCACATCACAGTAGAGGCTTCATTCAACGTTCTACAGACTGTTGACATCTAGTGGAAGGTGTAGGCAGTGCAAACAGATCCATATCTTACTGGGATTTGAATAGGCGATGAGTTGAAAATCGACCAGCCTCAGAATACTCACTTCCTGTTTGGATTTTTTCTCAGGTGTTTGCCTGCAATATAGGTTCTGTTATAGTCACAGACATCATTCAAACAGGTTTAGAAACGTCAGAGTGTTTTATATCCAATAGTAATAATCATATGCATATATTAGCATCTGGGACAGAGTAGGAGGCAGTTCACTCTGGGCACGCTATTCATCCAAAGTGAAAATGCTGCCCCCTTTCCTAGAGAAGTTTTAAAGAAGGATTTTTAAGCCTGTAGACAATTGAGACATGGATTGTGTATGTGTGTCATTCAGAGGGTGAATGAGCAAGACAAAAGTTTTAAGTGCCTTTGAATGGGGTATGGTAGTAGGTGCCAGGCGCACTGGTTTGTGTCAAGAACTGCAACACTGCTGGGTTTTTCACGCTCATGTTCGACCACCCAAAGGACATCCAGCCAACTTGACAACTGTGGGAAGCATTGGAGTCAACATGGGTCATCATTCCTGCGGAACTCAATGTTAAGAATGTGTCCTTAATTTCTAGTCCACTCAGTGTATAACCTACAGGCTACACTGCTCAGTTAGAGTAATATCTAGTCCACTCAGTGTATAACCTATAGACTACACTGCTCAGTTAGAGTAATATCTAGTCCACTCAGTGTATAACCTATAGACTACACTGCTCAGTTAGAGTAATATCTAGTCCACTCAGTGTATAACCTATAGGCTACACTTCTCAGTTAGAGTAATATCTAGTCCACTCAGTGTATAACCTATAGACTACACTGCTCAGTTAGAGTAATATCTAGTCCACTCAGTGTATAACCTATAGACTACACTGCTCAGTTAGAGTAATATCTAGTCCACTCAGTGTATAGCCTATAGACTACACTGCTCAGTTAGAGTAATATCTAGTCCACTCAGTGTATAACCTATAGACTACACTGCTCAGTTAGAGGCCGTCTGTTAAGGTGCCTCTTTATCAGCATCATAAAAGCTGATAGTTTTTCAACCACATCAAATATCCATCCAAGTCAAACTGAAATCTTATCAGAAACATGTTGGGCTTTTTACAATGAAGATTGGCCACTAGATTATTACCAGTTTATATTCATAAATAAAACATCCCCTCATTTTAACATTCTGTCATAAAGAACACATTCTAACATTCTGTCATAAAGAACACATTCTAACATTCTGTCATAAAGAACACATTCTAACATTCTGTCATAAAGAACACATTCTAACATTCTGTCATAAATAACACATTCTAACATTCTGTCATAAAGAACACATTCAAATTAGTAACTAAAATAAAAAAACAGTTTTCCATCTCAAAAGGTGAAATAAAGAAATGACTATAATAAGAGCATATTAAGTGCCAAATAACATTTGTGACAATTTGTGGAAATAGGAAGACAAATGTGAATAACTGTTGTTATCAACAACAGTGATATGTGAGGTGTAACACTGGAAGACATTAGGTCTCCCATATTCTCCAGTAAAACATTAACAGACACTATAGTTTTGGTTCTAATACAAGGTATTAAGTGCCGTTACCAATTAAAAGGCACAAAAACCATAACTATTATCTGGGGAAGTGGGTATCAATATCATAACTATTCTCTGGGGAAGTGGGTATCAATACCATAACTATTCTCTGGGGAAGTGGGTATCAATACCATAACTATTCTCTGGGGAAGTGGGTATCAATACCATAACTATTCTCTGGGGAAGTAGGTATCAATACCATAACTATTCTCTGGGGAAGTGGGTATCAATACCATAACTTTTCTCTGGGGAGGTGGGTATCAATACCATAACTATTCTCTGGAGAAGTGGCTATCAATACCATAACTATTCTCTGGGTAAGTGGGTACCAATACCATAACAATTCTCTGGGGAAGTGGGTATCACCGTCAGGAGAGGTTTCAGAATAATAACTACTGAAATGAAGACAGACGGACCAGATTCTCCCTTTAAAGTGGGACTAGAGGAAGAGAAGTTTAATAAAGTCATAGAGGTGCTGAAAGATGAGCTCCAGCATTCTACTAATTTGGCTCCATTATGGGAACAATGTATCGAACTGGATCAAACTGGTCTTCATTTCCCTGCTGACGGAACATTCCAATCAAATAAAGAACTCGGAGATGTTGTTGTGGTCTGGGACAATAAATAACATTAAGCTGGCACACACCAATAAACAATATTTTGTGTGGAGGTGCTGACTAACGATGAATAAACTATAAACTATTAAAATAAATAGAGTCCCACACTCCATATATAAACTCCATATATAAACTCCATATATAAACTCCCAGTAATTTATTGGGTTTTTACCAACGTTTCAGCATCACTGTGTTTTCTTCAGGGTGATGTCATGAATACTTGAACCAGGTTATGTAGACAAACAGTGCAAGTAGTGCAACCAATGACAATAGTGAGGGGTGTGTCATAATTACTAAACCAATGACAATAGAGAGGGGTGTGTCATAATTATTAAGTTAATTAAAATGAATTAGTGAAACTGTTAAAAAACAATAGTTTATGGCGTATTAAATATAGTAGGCTATATTATATATATCCCCCTCTCCTATTGTTAAATTCACTCAAACAACTTGGTATAATCAAATCAAATCAAATTTATTTATATAGCCCTTCGTACATCAGCTGATATCTCAAAGTGCTGTACAGAAACCCAGCCTAAAACCCCAAACAGCAAGCAATGCAGGTGTAGAAGCACGGTGGCTAGGAAAAACTCCCTAGAAAGGCCAAAACCTAGGAAGAAACCTAGAGAGGAACCAGGCCATGTGGGGTGGCCAGTCCTCTGCTGGCTGTGCTGGGTGGAAATTATAAGAGAACATGGCCAAGATGTTCAAATGTTCATAAATGACCAGCATGGTCGAATAATAATAAGGCAGAATAGTTGAAACTGGAGCAGCAGCACGGTCAGGTGGACTGGGGACAGCAAGGAGTCATCATGTCTGGTATTCCTGGGGCATGGTCCTAGGGCTCAGGTCCTCCGAGAGAGAGAAAGAAAGAGAGAATTAGAGAGAGCATATGTGGGGTGGCCAGTCCTCTTCTGGCTGTGCCGGGTGGAGATTATAACAGAACATGGACAAGATGTTCAAATGTTCATAAATGACCAGCATGGTCGAATAATAATAAGGCAGAACAGTTGAAACTGGAGCAGCAGCACAGCCAGGTGGACTGGGGACAACAAGGAGTCATCATGTCAGGTAGTCCTGGGGCATGGTCCTAGGGCTCAGGTCCTCCGAGAGAGAGAAAGAGAGAAAGAGAGAATTAGAGAACGCACACTTATAAGTCATTGCCACAGTGCTGCTGCTTGGAGCTAGGGTTGGGTTGGGTTAGGGATGGGTTAGGGTTAGGGTAGGGTAGGGTAGGGTTGGGTTGGGTTAGTGTTGGGTTGGGTTAGGGTTGGGTTAGGTTGGGTTAGGGTTCGGGTTGGGTTAGGGTTAGGTTAGGGTTAGGGTTAGGGTTGGGTTGGGTTAGGGTTGGGGTGGGGTTGGGGTTTGGTTGGGTTAGGGTTGGTTTAAGGTTGGGTTAGGGTTGGGTTGGGTTAGGGTTGGGTTAGCGTTGGTTTAGGGTTGGGTTGGGTTAGCGTTGGTTTAGGGTTGGGTTAGGGTAAGTGTTGGGTTAGGGTTTGGTTGGGTTAGGGTTGGTTTAGGGTCGGGTTAGGGTAAGTGTTGGGTTAGGGTTGGGTTAGAGTTGGTTTAGGGTTGGGTTAGTGTAAGTGTTGGGTTAGGGTTGGGTTAGGGTAAGTGTTGGGTTAGGGTTGGTTTAGGGTTAGGGTTAGGTTTTGAATTTGAGTAGGGTTAAAAAGAGACTGATTTGTCTTGTGATGCACAGGTCTATTGTTGTGTTCCCCTCCAATCTGAATAAATTATATTGTTAAAATACACTAGACTGACTCCTAAAAACCTTAACAAATGTAAGTAGGTTCATATTGCTTCTAAAAATGATAGTCTGAGTGGTTATCTAGGACCATGAAGGGACTAAGATGTTAAAATATACAAGGGGTCAAGGGATAGATGCTTTATTAGTACATAAACCAACACAGTTAAAAGCCCATATATCTATAAAAGTGCTATAAGATCAAGTGCTGAGTTGTTAAAACAAATTCAAACACATAAAAACGAAAGGAATAAAACTATTATAAATAAGCATCTGTTAAATATAATAAAAACCACACAAACTTTATTTATTGTTTTTTGTTTCATGGTGCATCCTTCTTCCAACTCCTTGAGAACCCTGTAAACAAGTGCTATGCCCTTCAATTGATCCTATCTTACCAGTTAAAAACGCTCATTCAGACCGCTAGGTGTAATTGATCCTATCGTACCAGTTAAAAACGCTCATTCAGACCGCTAGGTGTAATTGATCCTATCGTACCTAGCAGTACTACTGATTTCTCTGAGAGTGAGGCAGATATATATTATTACTGTGTAAAACCTAGCAGTACTACTGATTTCTCTGAGAGTGGGGCAGATACATATTATTACTGTGTAAAACCTAGCAGTACTACTGATTTCTCTGAGAGTGAGGCAGATATATATTATTACTGTGTAAAACCTAGCAGTACTACTGATTTCTCTGAGAGTGAGGCAGATATATATTATTACTGTGTAAAACCTAGCAGTACTACTGATTTCTCTGAGAGTGAGGCAGATATATATTATTACTGTGTAAAACCTAGCAGTACTACTGATTTCTCTGAGAGTGGGGCAGATATATATTATTACTGTGTAAAACCTAGCAGTACTACTGATTTCTCTGAGAGTGAGGCAGATATATATTATTACTGTGTAAAACCTAGCAGTACTACTGATTTCACTGAGAGTGAGGCAGATATATATTATTACTGTGTAAAACCTAGCAGTACAACTGATTTCTCTGAGAGTGAGACAGATATATATTATTACTGTGTAAAATTTAGCAGTACTACTGATTTCTCTGAGAGTGAGACAGATATATATTATTACTGTGTAAAACCTAGCAGTACTACTGATTTCTCTGAGAGTGAGACAGATATATATTATTACTGTGTAAAACCTAGCAGTACTACTGATTTCACTGAGAGTGAGGCAGATATATATTATTACTGTGTAAAACCTAGCAGTACTACTGATTTCTCTGAGAGTGAGGCAGATATATATTATTACTGTGTAAAACCTAGCAGTACTACTGATTTCTCTGAGAGTGAGACAGATATATATTATTACTGTGTAAAACCTAGCAGTACTACTGATTTCACTGAGAGTGAGGCAGATATATATTATATTACTGTATAAAACCTAGCAGTACTACTGATTTCTCTGAGAGTGAGGCAGATATATATTATTACTGTGTAAAACCTAGCAGTACTACTGATTTCTCTGAGAGTGAGACAGGTATATATTATTACTGTGTAAAACCTAGCAGTACTACTGATTTCTCTGAGAGTGAGACAGATATATATTATTACTGTGTAAAACCTAGCAGTACTACTGATTTCACTGAGAATGAGACAGATATATATTATTAATGTGTAAAACCTAGCAGTACTACTGATTTCACTGAGTGAGGCAGATATATATTATTACTGTGTAAAACCTAGCAGTACTACTGATTTCTCTGAGAGTGAGGCAGATATATATTATTACTGTGTAATACCTAGCAGTACTACTGATTTCACTGAGAGTGAGGCAGATATATATTATTACTGTGTAATACCTAGCAGTACTAATGATTTCTCTGAGATTGAGGCAGATATATATTATTACTGTGTATAACCTAGCAGTACTACTGATTTCTCTGAGAGTGAGGCAGATATATATTATTACTTTATAAAACCTAGCAGTACTACTGATTTCACTGAGAATGAGACAGATATATATTATTACTGTGTAAAACCTAGCAGTACTACTGATTTCACTGAGAGTGAGACAGATATATATTATTACTGTGTAAAACCTAGCAGTACTACTGATTTCACTGAGAGTGAGGCAGATATATATTATTACTGTGTAAAACCTAGCAGTACTACTGATTTCACTGAGAGTGAGACAGATATATATTATTACTGTGTAAAACCTAGCAGTACTACTGATTTCACTGAGAGTGAGACAGATATATATTATCACTGTGTAAAACCTAGCAGTACTACTGATTTCTCTGAGAGTAAGGCAGATATATATTATTACTGTATAAAACCTAGCAGTACTACTGATTTCACTGAGAGTGAGACAGATATATATTATTACTGTGTAAAACCTAGCAGTACTACTGATTTCACTGAGAGTGAGACAGATATATATTATTACTGTGTAAAACCTAGCAGTACTACTGATTTCTCTGAGAGTGAGGCAGATATATATTATTACTGTGTAAAACCTAGCAGTTCTACTGATTTCTCTGAGAGTGAGGCAGATATATATTATTACTGTATAAAACCTAGCAGTACTACTGATTTCACTGAGAATGAGACAGATATATATTATTACTGTGTAAAACCTAGCAGTACTACTGATTTCACTGAGAGTGAGACAGATATATATTATTACTGTGTAAAACCTAGCAGTACTACTGATTTCACTGAGAGTGAGGCAGATATATATTATTACTGTGTAAAACCTAGCAGTACTACTGATTTCACTGAGAGTGAGACAGATATATATTATTACTGTGTAAAACCTAGCAGTACTACTGATTTCACTGAGAGTGAGACAGATATATATTATTACTGTGTAAAACCTAGCAGTACTACTGATTTCACTGAGAGTGAGACAGATATATATTATTACTGTGTAAAACCTAGCAGTACTACTGATTTCTCTGAGAGTGAGGCAGATATATATTATTACTGTATAAAACCTAGCAGTACTACTGATTTCACTGAGAGTGAGGCAGATATATATTATTACTGTGTAAAACCTAGCAGTACTACTGATTTCTCTGAGAGTGAGGCAGATATATATTATTACTGTATAAAACCTAGCAGTACTACTGATTTCACTGAGTGAGACAGATATATATTATTACTGTGTAAAACCTAGCAGTACTACTGATTTCTCTGAGAGTGAGGCAGATATATATTATTACTGTGTAAAACCTAGCAGTACTACTGATTTCTCTGAGAGTGAGGCAGATATATATTATTACTGTATAAAACCTAGCAGTACTACTGATTTCACTGAGTGAGACAGATATATATTATTACTGTGTAAAACCTAGCAGTACTACTGATTTCACTGAGAGTGAGACAGATATATATTATTACTGTGTAAAACCTAGCAGTACTACTGATTTCTCTGAGAGTGAGGCAGATATATATTATTACTGTATAAAACCTAGCAGTACTACTGATTTCACTGAGTGAGACAGATATATATTATTACTGTGTAAAACCTAGCAGTACTACTGATTTCACTGAGAGTGAGACAGATATATATTATTACTGTGTAAAACCTAGCAGTACTACTGATTTCACTGAGAGTGAGGCAGATATATATTATTACTGTGTAAAACCTAGCAGTACTACTGATTTCACTGAGAGTGAGGCAGATATATATTATTACTGTGTAAAACCTAGCAGTACTACTGATTTCACTGAGAGTGAGACAGATATATATTATTACTGTGTAAAACCTAGCAGTACTACTGATTTCTCTGAGAGTGAGGCAGATATATATTATTACTTCATAAAACCTAGCAGTACTACTGATTTCACTGAGAATGAGACAGATATATATTATTACTGTGTAAAACCTAGCAGTACTACTGATTTCACTGAGAGTGAGACAGATATATATTATTACTGTGTAAAACCTAGCAGTACTACTGATTTCACTGAGAGTGAGGCAGATATATATTATTACTGTGTAAAACCTAGCAGTACTACTGATTTCACTGAGAGTGAGACAGATATATATTATTACTGTGTAAAACCTAGCAGTACTACTGATTTCTCTGAGAGTGAGGCAGATATATATTATTACTGTATAAAACCTAGCAGTACTACTGATTTCACTGAGAGTGAGACATATATATATTATTACTGTGTAAAACCTAGCAGTACTACTGATTTCACTGAGAGTGAGACAGATATATATTATTACTGTGTAAAACCTAGCAGTACTACTGATTTCTCTGAGAGTGAGGCAGATATATATTATTACTGTGTAAAACCTAGCAAAACTACTGATTAATCTGAGAGTCAGGCAGATATATATTATTACTGTGTAAAACCTAGCAGTTCTACTGATTTCTCTGAGAGTGAGGCAGATATATATTATTACTGTATAAAACCTAGCAGTACTACTGATTTCACTGAGAATGAGACAGATATATATTATTACAGTGTAAAACCTAGCAGTACTACTGATTTCACTGAGAGTGAGACAGATATATATTATTACTGTGTAAAACCTAGCAGTACTACTGATTTCACTGAGAGTGAGACAGATATATATTATTACTGTGTAAAACCTAGCAGTACTACTGATTTCACTGAGAGTGAGACAGATATATATCATTACTGTGTAAAACCTAGCAGTACTACTGATTTCTCTGAGAATGAGGCAGATATATATTATTACTGTATAAAACCTAGCAGTACTACTGATTTCACTGAGAGTGAGACAGATATATATTATTACTGTGTAAAACCTAGCAGTACTACTGATTTCACTGAGAGTGAGACATATATATATTATTACTGTGTAAAACCTAGCAGTACTACTGATTTCTCTGAGAGTGAGGCAGATATATATTATTACTGTGTAAAACCTACCAAAACTACTGATTTCTCTGAGAGTGAGGCAGACATATATTATTACTGTGTAAAACCTAGCAGTTCTACTGATTTCTCTGAGAGTGAGGCAGATATATATTATTACTGTGTAAAACCTAGCAGTACTACTGATTTCTCTGAGAGTGAGGCAGATATATATTATTACTGTATAAAACCTAGCAGTACTACTGATTTCTCTGAGAGTGAGGCAGATATATATTATTACTGTGTAAAACCTAGCAGTACTACTGATTTCACTGAGAGTGAGGCAGATATATATTATTACTGTGTAAAACCTAGCAGTACTACTGATTTCTCTGAGAGTGAGGCAGATATATATTATTACTGTGTAAAACCTAGCAGTACTACTGATTTCTCTGAGAGTGAGGCAGATATATATTATTACTGTGTAAAACCTAGCAGTACTACTGATTTCACTGAGAGTGAGGCAGATATATATTATTACTGTGTAAAACCTAGCAGTACTACTGATTTCTGAGAGTGAGGCAGATATATATTATTACTGTGTAAAACCTAGCAGTACTACTGATTTCACCTAGAGTGAGACAGATATATATTATTACTGTGTAAAACCTAGCAGATATACTGTAGCATTCAGCAGAAAAAACATGATTATTTGTCTCTTTGAAAGGAAACCATCAAGTGATAGATTTTAAACAAATACATGTCTGTCATCGAACAATCCCGTGCCGTGATTAGATAGTGGAAAAAAACACCAAACTTTTTCATAATTTCTTTAAACGATAAAAGCTAATTTACCAGCCTTTCTGAAAATGTATATATAGTGTTTTGGAATGAAACCATCCAATTGCTTATATTACCATTAGTTCCCAATAGTTACAATGTTGTATTTTAATTTAAAATATATAAAAAAATGCGGAGCACCAGGCTGGAAACCACTGATCTGAAACCTTTAGGATGTTCAACAACGCACTGTGGGGGCACTGTGGGGGCACTGTGGGGTCGCTGTGGGGTCGCTGTGGGGTCGCTGTGGGGGCGCTGTGGGGGCGCTGTGGGGGCGCTGTCGGGGCACTGTGGGGGTGCTGTGGGGGCGCTGTGGGGGTGCTGTGGGGGCACTGTGGGGGCACTGTGGGGTCGCTGTGGGGGCGCTGTGGGGGCGCTGTGGGGGCACTGTGGGGGTGCTGTGGGGGCACTGTGGGGGCGCGGTGGGGGTGCTGTGGGGGCACTGTGGGGGTGCTGTGGGGGTGCTGTGGGGGCACTGTGGGTGTGCTGTGGGGGCACTGTGGGGGTGCTGTGGGCTCACTGTGGGGTCACTGTGGGGGTGCTGTGGAGACACTGTGTCGACACTGTGGGGTCACTGTGTGGACACTGTGGGGTCACTGTGGGGGACACTTGGGGTCACTGTGGGGGCACTGTGGGGGCACTGTGGGGGCACTGTGGGGGCACTGTGGGGGCACTGTGGGGTCACTGTGGGTTCACTGTGGGGTCACTGTGGGGTCACTGTGGGGACACTTGGGGTTGGACAAAACCCACTGAGTCGATGATGGCTCCGAAAGCCATTTGGAGTGGGTCTGTGGACTTTTCCATTTGAATATTAAAGTCACCAAAGATTAGAATATTATCTTCTATGACTACAAGGTCCGATAGGAATTCAGGGAACTCAGTGAGGAACTCTGTATATGGCCCAGGAGGCCTGTAAACAGTAGCTATAAAAAGTGATTGAGTAGGCTGCATAGATTTCATGACTAGAAGCTCAAAAGACGAAAACGTAATTTATTTTTTTGTAAATTGAAATTTGCTATCGTAAATGTTAGTAACACCTCCGCCTTTGCGGGATGCACGTGGGATATGGTCACTAGTGTAGCCAGGAGGTGAGGCCTCATTTAACACAGTAAATTCATCAGGCTTAAGCCACGTTTCAGTCAGGCCAATCACATCAAGATTATGATCAGTGATTAGTTCATTGACTATAATTGCCTTTGAAGTAAGGGATCTAACATTAAGTAGCCCTATTTTGAGATGTGAGGTATCATGATCTCTTTCAATACTGACAGGAATGGTCTTTATCCTAGTGAGATTGCTAAGGCGAACACCGCCATGTTTAGTTTTGCCCAACCTAGGTCGAGGCACAGACACGGTCTCAATGGTGATAGCTGAGCTGACTACACTGACTGTGCTAGTGGCAGACTCCACTATGCTGGCAGGCTGGCTAACAGCCTGCTGCCTGGCCTGCACCCTATTTCATTGTGGAGCTAGAGGAGTTAGAGCCCTGTCTTTGTTGGTAGATAAGATGAGAGCACCCCTCCAGCTAGGATGGAGTCCGTCACTCCTCAGCAGGTCAGGCTTGGTCCTGTTTGTGGGTGAGTCCCAGAAAGAGGGCCAATTATCTACAAATTCTATATTTTGGGAGGGGCAGAAAACAGTTTTCAACCAGCGATTGAGTTGTGAGACTGCTGTAGAGCTCATCACTCCCCCTAACTGGGAGGGGGCCAGAGACAATTACTCGATGCCGACACATCTTTCTAGCTGATTTACACGCAGAAGCTATGTTGCGCTTGGTGATCTCTGACTGTTTCATCCTAACATCGTTGGTACCGACATGGATAACAATATCTCTATACTCTCTACACTCGCCAGTTTTAGCTTTAGCCAGCACCATCTTCAGATTAGCCTTAACGTCGGTAGCCCTGCCCCCTGGTAAACAGTGTATGATCGCTGGATGGTTCGTTTTAAGTCTAATACTGCGGGTAATGGAGTCGCCAATGACTAGAGTTTTCAATTTGTCAGAGCTAATGGTGGGAAGCTTCGGCGTCTCAAACCCCGTAACGAGAGGAGTAGAGACCAGAGAAGACTCGGCCTCTGACTCCGACCCGCTGCTTAATGGGGAAAACCGGTTGAAAGTTTCTGTCGGCTGAATGAGTGACACCGGTTGAGCGTTCCTACAGCATTTCCTTCCAGAAACCGTGAGAAAGTTGTCCGGCTGCCTGGACTGTGCGAGGGGATTTATACTACTATCTGTACTTACTGGTGGCACAGACGCTGTTTCATCCTTTCCTACACTGAAATTACCCTTGCCTAGCGATTGCGTCTGAAGCTGGGCTTGTAGCACAGCTATCCTCGCCGTAAGGCGAGTACAGCGACTGCAATTAGAAGGCATCATGTTAATGTTACTACTTAGCTTCGGCTGTTGGAGGTCCTTACGAATCGTGTCCAGATAAAGCGTCCGGAGTGAAAAAGTTGAGGAAAAAAAAATATATATATATGAACGGTAATTAAAAAGTAAAAACCGTAAAGTTGTCAGGTAGCAAAATAGGTTGGCAACAAAACGCACAGCAACTCGAAAACAAGTCTGCAAGTTGTGACCGGAAATGACTTCAACACGCTGGAGTCGTATATAGCCTCCATATTTACTCTGTACCGGTACCACCTGTATATAGCCTCCACATTGACTCTGTACCGGTACCCCCTGTATATAGCCTCCACATTGACTCTGTACCGGTACCCCCTGTATATAGCCTCCACATTGACTCTGTACTGGTACCCCCTGTATATAGCCTCCACATTGACTCTGTACCGTAATACCCTGTATATAGCCTCCACATTGACTCTGTACCGTAATACCCTGTATATAGCCTCCACGTTTGACTCTGTACCGTAATACCCTGTATATAGCCTCCACATTGACTCTGTACCGTAATACCCTGTATATAGCCTCCACATTGACTCTGTACCGTAATACCCTGTATATAGCCTCCACATTGACTCTTTACCGTAATACCCTGTATATAGCCTCCACATTGACTCTGTACCGGTACCCCCTGTATATAGCCTCCACATTGACTCTGTACCGGTACCCCCTGTATATAGCCTCCACATTGACTCTGTACCGGTACCCCCTGTATATAGCCTCCACATTCACTCTGTACCGGTACCCCCTGTATATAGCCTCCACATTCTCTCTGTACCGGTAACCCCTGTATATAGCCTCCACATTGACTCTGTACCGTAACACCCTGTATATAGCCTCCACATTGACTCTGTACTGGTACCCCCTGTATATAGCCTCCACATTGACTCTGTACCAGTACCTCCTGTATATAGCCTCCACATTGACTCTGTACCGGTACCCCCTGTATATAGCCTCCACATTGACTCTGTACTGGTACCCCCTGTATATAGCCTCCACATTGACTCTGTACCGTAACACCCTGTATATAGCCTCCACATTGACTCTGTACTGGTACCCCCTGTATATAGCCTCCACATTGACTCTGTACCAGTACCTCCTGTATATAGCCTCCACATTGACTCTGTACCGGTACCCCCTGTATATAGCCTCCACATTGACTCTGTACTGGTACCCCCTGTATATAGCCTCCACATTGACTCTGTACCAGTACCCCCTGTATATAGCCTCCACATTGACTCTGTACCGTAATACCCTGTATATAGCCTCCACATTGACTCTGTACCGTAATACCCTGTATATAGCCTCCACATTGACTCTGTACCGTAATACCCTGTATATAGCCTCCACATTGACTCTGTACCGTAATACCCTGTATATAGCCTCCTCATTGACTCTGTACCGTAATACCCTGTATATAGCCTCCACATTGACTCTGTACCGTAATACCCTGTATATAGCCTCCACATTGACTCTGTACCGGTACCCCCTGTATATAGCCTCCACATTAAC
>NC_092158.1:97939753-97944753 GCF_045791955.1 Oncorhynchus clarkii lewisi | reverse complement strand
TAACATCAAGTAGACATGGGTGTTGCTAGGGAGGGAGCTCTATTACCATCAAGTAGGTTTGGGTGTTGCTAGGGCGTGAGCTCTGTTACCATCAAGTAGACTTGGTGTTGCTAAGACGTGAGCTCTATTACCATCAAGTAGGCTTGGGTGTTGCAAGGGAGGGAGCTCTATTACCATCAAACCCACTGCCAGGGGGCAATGGTGAGCTCTATTACCATCAAGTAGCTTTGGGTGTTGCTAGGGAGTGAGCTCTATTACCATCAAGTAGCTTTGGGTGTTGCTAGGGAGTGAGCTCTATTACCATCAAGTAGCTTTGGGTGTTGCTAGGGAGTGAGCTCTATTACCATCAGGTAGACTTGGGTGATGCTAGGGCGTGAGCTCTATTACCATCAAGTAGGTGTGGGTGTTGCTAGGGCGTGAGCTCTATTACTATCAAGTAGGTTTGGGTGTTGCTAGGGAGTGAGCTCTATTACCATCAAGTAGGTTTGGGTGTTGCTAGGGCATGACCTCTATTACTATCAAGTAGGTTTGGGTGATGCTAGGGCATGAGCTCTATTACCATCAAGTAGGTTTGGGTGTTGCTAGGGGTGAGCTCTATTACCCAAAGCTTAAACCTTAATTTAGCCACTTGGAATTAAATGCAGGAGGAAGAGACAACCCAGGTTGTCCAAAACTCTTTCAAATTTGACGTTTTGAGCAACTTTTAAATTTGCCGTTTGGACAAACGTGGATCAACGTCAGAATTTGAAGTCAACTTGGTCAAACCGTGAGATCTTGTTGGAACAGGCTTGGAGGGAGAGAGTTTCTTACAATGTGCTTATGAACAGTAATCCATTTAAAAAAGGAGGGTAGAGGACCAACATACAAGTTTTAATTGTTTGCCTGACCATATGTGATGCGGCCTACGAGAAGCCGTCAGATGCCGACTCATTGTTGAGAAAAAAAAAGAAAATCTGTCTCTTTCTAAATTTAGATTTGGGATGTTTTTTTATTGTTAGAACAAATGGGCATATTTTCTAAAGGTCTGCCCCCACGCCAGCTTGGCTTCCTGAACTCACTAGGAGCTCGCCTTTCATCTCATCTTAAATATTGTCCATCTGACAAAGTGTTTTTGGTTTAAAATCTATTATATTTACAGTTGTGAACATCACACAGAACACCATCTTGGCTTCCTGAACTCGCTAGGAGCTCGCCTTTTCATCTCATATTTAATATTGTCCGTCTGACAAACAAAGTTTTTTTATTTTTTTGGTTTACACACCTCAGCAATTTGTAACAGTTTTTAACAGAAAGGTTATTTACCTTGTGACATCATTATGTGTATCTCTGAAGGTTCTGAACAGAACCATGTGACATCATTACATGTATCTCTGAAGGTTCTGAACAGAACCATGTGACATCATAATGGGACATCATTATGTGTATCGCTGAAGGTTCTGAACGGAACCATGTGGCATCATTATGGGACATCATTATGTGTATCTCTGAAGGTTCTGAACGGAACCATGTGACATCATTATGGGACATCATTATGTGTATCTCTGAAGGTTCTGAACAGAACCATGTGACATCATTACGGGACATCATTATGTGTATCTCTGAAGGTTCTGAACGGAACCATGTGACATCATGATGTGTAATTCTGAAGGTTCTGAACAGAACCATGTGACATCATAATGGGACATCATTATGTGTATCTCTGAAGGTTCTGAACAGAACCATGTGACATCATTATGGGACATCATTATGTGTATCTCTGAAGGTTCTGAACGGAACCATGTGACATCATTATGTGTAATTCTGAAGGTTCTGAACAGAACCGTGTGACATCATAATGGGACATCATTATGTGTATCTCTGAAGGTTCTGAACAGAACCATGTGACATCATAATGTTGATTTGACCCTTGTTTTGGAGCATGCAGCATTACTAGTAGTTGTTTATGGACGTGTCATGATGAATCATTACTTTAGAGGATTACATAGATTACGTTGAGTTACATTGAACTGGTTTAAAATAATAATAATAATAGAAGAAAATGTACATGACAAAAAGGTAGTGTTTAAATGATCCAAAACATGGTTTAAAATCGATTCATTATTTTATAATACTTTTGATGAAATTGGCTATGAATCGATCTCTGAATGTGGTAAAATGATGAAACCAGTCTCTCCTGCCACGATGTAAGGATTTCAGTCATGTGCTTTGTCCATCCATGTCTGACCACTAGGGGGCAACAGTGAGTCATGTGCTTTGGCCAGCAAGGTCAGACCACTAGGGGGCAACAGTGAGTCATGTGCTTTGTCCAGCCAAGTCTGACCACTAGGGGGCAACAGTGAGTCATGTGCTTTGGCCAGCAAGGTCAGACCACTAGGGGGCAACAGTGAGTCATGTGCTTTGTCCAGCCAAGTCTGACCACTAGGGGGCAACAGCGAGTCATGTGCTTTGCCCATCCATATCTGACCACTAGGGGGCAACAGTGAGTCATGTGCTTTGTCCAGCCAGGTCTGACCACTAGGGGGCAACAGTGAGTCATGTGCTTAGTACATCCATATCTGACCACTAGGGGGCAACAGTGAGTCATGTGCTTAGTCCAGCCAGGTCAGACCACAAGGGGCAACAGTGAGTCGTGTGCTTAGTCCAGCCAGGTCAGACCACTAGGGGGCAACAGTGAGTCATGTGCTTAGTCCATCCATATCTGACCACTAGGGGGCAACAGTGAGTCATGTGCTTAGTCCAGCCAGGTCACCCAGTATTCAACGTCCATCCATGTCTGAGGACATTGAGAGATGATGTGGAAACAGGCCGCTAGGGGGCAACAGTGAGCGCTGTTACATTCAAGTAGGTTTCAGTTTTGCTGCTAGGGTGGTGGGGATAGAGTAAGGCCCTAAACCCTTGCTAGGGTGTTGGGGATAGAGTAAGACCCTAAACTCTTGCTAGGGTGATGGGGATGGGGATAGAGTAAGGCCCTAAACCCTTGCTAGGGTGTTGGGGATAGAGTAAGACCCTAAACCCTTGCTAGGGTGTTGGGGATAGAGTAAGGCCCTACAACCTTGCTAGGGTGATGGGGATAGAGTAAGGCCCTACAACCTTGCTAGGGTGATGGGGATAGAGTAAGGCCCTAAACGCTTGCTAGGGTGTTGGGGATAGAGTAAGGCCCTACAACCTTGCTAGGGTGTTGGGGATAGAGTAAGACCCTAAACCCTTGCTAGGGTGTTGGGGATAGAGTAAGACCCTACAACCTTGCTGGGGTGATGGGGATAGAGTAAGGCCCTAAACCCTTGCTAGGGTGTTGGGGATAGAGTAAGACCCTTGCTAGGGTGTTGGGGATAGAGTAAGACCCTAAACCCTTGCTAGGGTGTTGGGGATGGGGATAGAGTAAGACCCTAAACCCTTGCTAGGGTGTTGGGGATAGAGTAAGACCCTAAACCCTTGCTAGGGTGTTGGGGATAGAGTAAGACCCTAAACCCTTGCTAGGGTGTTGGGGATGGGGATAGAGTAAGACCCTAAACCCTTGCTAGGGTGTTGGGGATAGAGTAAGACCCTAAACCCTTACTAGGGTGATGGGGATAGAGTAAGACCCTAAACCCTTGCTAGAGTGTTGGGGATAGAGTAAGGCCCTAAACCCTTGCTAGGGTGTTGGGGATAGAGTAAGGCCCTACAACCTTGCTAGGGTGTTGGTGATGGGGATAGAGTAAGGCCCTAAACCCTTGCTAGGGTGATGGGGATAGAGTAAGACCCTAAACCCTTGCTATTGTGATGGGTATAGAGTAAGACCCTAAACCCTTCCTAGGGTGATGGGGATAGAGTAAGACCCTAAACCCTTGCTAGGGTGTTGGGGATGGGGATATAGTAAGGCCCTAAACCCTTACTAGGGTGATGGGGATAGAGTAAGGCCCTAAACCCCTGCTAGGGGGATGGGGATGGGGATAGAGTCAGACCCTAAACCCTTGCTAGGGTGATGGGGATAGAGTAAGACCCTAAACACTTGCTAGGGTGTTGGGGATGGGGATAGAGTAAGGCCCTAAACCCTTGCTAGGGTGTTGGGGATGGGGATAGAGTAAGGCCCTAAACCCTTAATAGGGTGATTGGGGATAGAGTAAGGCCCTAAACCCCTGCTAGGGGGATGGGGATGGGGATAGAGTCAGACCCTAAACCCTTGCTAGGGTGATGGGGATAGAGTAAGACCCTAAACCCTTGCTAGGGTGTTGGGGATGGGGATAGAGTAAGACCCTAAACCCTTGCTAGGGTGATGGGGATAGAGTAAGGCCCTAAACCCTTGCTAGGGTGATGGGGATGGGGATAGAGTAAGGCCCTAAACCCTTGCTAGGGTGATGGGGATGGATGAAGTCTGTAAAACACGTGCTTCGGCTTTGAGGATCAGGTTCAATCCCAGCGCTAGCCACTTAGTATCTGTTTTAAAGTCATGTGATCTAGAGAGAGAGAGAGAGGAGGAGATACTAATTTAAACCTGGTCTTAAATAATGTATCAGATCGATTTGATGTTAGAGTAGTATCAAATTGAGAATCAAATGTTTTTGTAACACATTGGCCTGATAAGCAGCTCGTCAGACGGATTCACAATCAGTGATAAGGAACATTGGAATAATACTGTTTATGTCCCTTTTCCACTTGTCTTTCAAAAGTAGTTGTCAGTGAACCAGCACCTGGTCGTTCCTGAACCAGCACCTGGTTGTCACTGAACCAGCACCTGGTTGTTCCTGAACCAGCACCTGGTCGGTCCTGAACCAGCACCTGGTTGTTCCTGAACCAGCACCTGGTCATTCCTGAACCAGCACCTGGTTGGTCCTGAACCAGCACCTGGTTGTTCCTGAACCAGCACCTGGTTGGTCCTGAACCAGCACCTGGTTGTTCCTGAACCAGCACCTGGTCGTTCCTGAACCAGCACCTGGTTGTTCCTGAACCAGCACCTGGTTGGTCCTGAACCAGCACCTGGTTGTTCCTGAACCAGCACCTGGTCATTCCTGAACCAGCACCTG
>NC_092158.1:97857253-97929753 GCF_045791955.1 Oncorhynchus clarkii lewisi | reverse complement strand
ACACACACACACACACACACACACACACACACACACACACACACACACACACACACACACACACACACAGTGAATTAGAAGGTGAATCACTGGGGGGGCACTACAGCATTAGAAACAGATGTTTATGGATTTATTCTGACCTTCTGAGAGCTTGAAACTGCCGAACAACACAAAGTCAACAAGCAGGGAAAGCCTGGGGGAGGCCCAGACACTCTTTCTCTCCTTCTCTCCCTTATCTCCTTCCCTTCTCTCCTTCCCTTATCTCCTTCCCTTAGCTCCTACCCTCCTTTCATTCTTTCCTTCTATCCTTCCCTTCTCTCCTTCCCTTATCTCCTACCCTCCTTCCATTCTTCCCTTCCGGTATCTCCTTCTCTCCTTCCCTTCTCTCCTTTTATCCTTCCCTTCTCTCCTTCCCATATCTCCTTCCCTTAGCTCCTACCCTCCTTCCCTTATCTCCTACCCTCCTTCCCTTCTCTCCTTCTCTATTTGTGTCCTTCCCTTCCCTCCTTCCCTTCTCTCCTTCCCTTATCTCCTACCCTCGTTCCCTTCTCTCCTTCTCTATTTTTCTACTTCCCTTCCCTCCTTCCCTTCTCTCCTTCCATTCTTCCCTTCTCTCCTTCCCTTCTCTCCTTCTCTCCTTCCATTCTCTCCTTCTCTCCTTATCTCCTACCCTCCTTCCCTTCTCTCCTTCTCTATTTTTCTCCTTCCCTTCTCTCCTTCCCTTCTCTCCTTCTCTCATCTTCTCTCATCCTAATAAATGAGGTTGGGTCTCTAAAACCACTGGAGGTTGGTGGCACCTTAATTGGGGAGGACTGGCTCGTGGTAATGGCTGGAGCGCGAATGGGTGAAATGCTATCAAATACATCAAACAGATGGTTTTTGACGGAGCATTTAATCTGCTCCGTTCCAGCCATTTACTATGAGCCTGTCCTCCCCTCAGCAGCCTCCGCTGCTCTCAACCAATTAAAACCAGAGCTGAGAAGCATCAGTGCTGTCGGAGCCGGTAGTTAGTGGGCGCAGCTGATGCTGCAGTTGTTGTAACCAGGGACCTTAACAAAGGACCATTCCATTAGGATCACTTCTATTCCCAGACCGCAGACCAATTAGCAAACACACAGATTAGGCTGAAATCAAACAAACAGGAGAGGGAGAGGGGGAGAGAGAGGGGGGAGAGAGAGAGAGAGAAGGGGAGAGAGAAGGTGAGAGAGAGAGAGAGAGAGAGAAGGGGAGAGAGAGAGAGAGAGAGAGAGAAGGGGAGAGCGAAGGAGGGAGGGGGAGAGAGAGAATATGATGCAGTCGTTGTAGCCAGGGACTTTGGCAAAGGAATGGCACTGTACTATTAGGATCACTTCTATTCCCAGACTGCAGACCAATTAGCAAACACACAGATTAGGCTGAAATCAAACAAACAGGAAAGGGAGAGGGGGGAGAGAGAAGGAGGGAGGGGGAGAGATAGAGAGAGAGAGAGAGAGAGAGAGAGAGAGAGGGAGAGGGTGAGGGGATAGAGGGAGGGAGAGAGGGAGAGAGAAAGAGGGAGCGAGAGAGAGGAGAGAGGTGGAGGGAGAGAGCGAGAGGGAGAGAGGGAGAGAGAGAGAGGAGAGAGGGAGAGAGGGGAGGGGGAGAGAGAGAGAGGGAGAGAGGGAGAGAGAGAGAGGAGAGAGGGAGAGAGGGGAGGGGGAGAGAGCGAGAGGGAGAGAGAGGTGAGGGGGTGAGAGAGAGAGAGAGAGAGAGAGTGAACAGTACATGTATGAATCCTATGAAAGGAAAGGGCAAAGTGGGATACCTAGTCATTGTACAACTGAATGTGTCTTCCGTATTTAACCCCTCAACAGGACTGTACATTATCAGAGTATTCAGACCATCCTGCTTGTTTTCCCACATGTTGCTACGTTACAGCCTTATTCTAAAATAGATTACATCCTCATCAATCTACACACAATACCCCGTAATGACATCACAATACCCCGTAATGACATCACAATACCGCGTAATGACAAAAACTGTTTTGGCATTTTTGCAAAAAGTTTTTGCTTTGTCATTACGGGGTATTGTAATGTCATTACGGGGTATTGTGATGTCATTACGGGGTATTGTGATGTCATTACGGGGTATTGTGATGTCATTACGGAGTATTGTGATGTCATTACGAGGTATTGTGATGTCATTACGGGGTATTGTGATGTCATTACGGGGTATTGTGATGTCATTACGGGGTATTGTGATGTCATTACGAGGTATTGTGATGTCATTACGGGGTATTGTGATGTCATTACGGGATATTGTGATGTCATTACGGGGTATTGTGATGTCATTACGGGGTATTGTGATGTCATTACGGGGTATTGTGATGTCATTACAGGGTATTGTGATGTCATTACGAGGTATTGTGATGTCATTACGGGGTATTGTGATGTCATTACGGGATATTGTGATGTCATTACGGGGTATTGTGATGTCATTACGAGGTATTGTGATGTCATTACGGGGTATTGTGATGTCATTACGAGGTATTGTGATGTCATTACGGGGTATTGTGATGTCATTAAGGGGTATTGTGATGTCATTACGAGGTATTGTGATGTCATTACGGGGTATTGTGATGTCATTACGGGGTATTGTGTGTAGATTTGATACCACCGCTGTGTGTGTACATACGAAAAACGAAAAGCTGAAATATCACATTTCCATAAGTATTCAAACCCTTTACTCAGTACTTTGTTGAAGCACCTTTGGCAGCGATTACAGCCTTGAGTCTTCTTGGGTTTCACCCTACAAGCTTGGCACACCTGTATTTGGGGAGTTTCTCCCATTGTTCTCTGCAGATCCTCTCAAGCTCTGTCAGGTTGGATGGGGAGCGTTGCTGCACAGCTGTTTTCAGTTCTCTCCAGAGACGTTCAGGTTCATGTTGGGGTCACTCATCCCGAGTGGCGCAGTGGTCTAAGACACTGCATCTCAGTGCAAGAGGTGACACTGCCTTTACCTGGTTCGAATCCAGGCTGCATCACATCTGGCTGGCTGTGATTGGGAGTCCCGTAGGGGCGGGGCAGAATTGGCACAGCGTCATCTGGGTTTGTCGTGGTTTTTGCTCTGACATGGCACTGTCAACTGTGTGACCTCATACAGACTCGTGTGTGCCTTTCCAAATCATGACCGACCAATCAATTCAATTTACCACAGGTGGACTTCAATCAAGTTGTAGAACCATCTCAAGGATGATCAATGGAAACAGGAAGATGATCAATGGAAACAGGAAGATGATCAATGGAAACAGGAAGCACCTGAGCTCAATGTTGAGTCTCAAATTAAAAGGTGTGAATACTTATTTATTATACTCTATATATGTAAATAATGTATTTCTGTTATTTAAAAATTATACATTTAAAAAAATACAAATCTAAAACCTGTAGATTGATTTGTATGGATTGAATCCATTTTAGAATAGGTCTGTAATGTAACAAACTGTATAAAAAGGGAATGGGTCGGGAATACATTCCGAATGCATCTGATTGGCTGCTGCATATGCAGATGTGCATCTGATTGGCTGCTGCATATGGGGAAGTGTATCTGATTGGCTGCTGTATATGGGGAAGTGTATCTGATTGGCTGCTGCATATGCAAACGTGTATTGTGATTGGCTGCTGCATATGTATACGTGTATTGTGATTGGCTGCTGCATATGCAGACTTCTTATCTGATTGGCTTCTAAATACAGTGAGTATAGCAAACATTAGAAACACTTTCCTAATATTGAGTTGCCCCTTCCCTTCTGACCCCAGAACAGCCTCAATTCTAATCTAATATTGAGTTGCCCCTCCCCTTCTGATCCCAGAACAGCCTCAATTCTAATCTAATATTGAGTTGCCCCTCCCCTTCTGATCCCAGAACAGCATCAATTCTAATCTAATATTGAGTTGCCCCTCCCCTACTGATCCCAGAACAGACTCAATTCTAATATAATATTGAGTTGCCCCTCCCCTTCTGACCCCAGAACAGCCTCAATTCTAATCTAATATTGAGTTGCCCCTCCCCTTCTGACCCCAGAACAGCCTCAATTCTAATCTAATATTGAGTTGCCCCTCCCCTTCTGACCCCAGAACAGCCTCAATTCTAATCTAATATTGAGTTGCCCCTCCCCTTTTGCCCCCAGAACAGCCTCAATTCTAATCTAATATTGAGTTGCCCCTCCCCTACTGACCCCAGAACAGCATCAATACTAATCTAATATTGAGTTGCCCCTCCCCTTCTGACCCCAGAACAGCCTCAATTCTAATCTAATATTGAGTTGCCCCTCCCCTACTGACCCCAGAACAGACCCCAGAACAGCATCAATTCTAATCTAATATTGAGTTGCCCCTCCCCTTTTGCCCCCAGAACAGCCTCAATTCTAATCTAATATTGAGTTGCCCCTCCCCTTTTGCCCCCAGAACAGCCTCAATTCTAATCTAATATTGAGTTGCCCCTCCCCTTTTGCCCCCAGAACAGCCTCAATTCTAATCTAATATTGAGTTGCCCCTCCCCTTCTGACCCCAGAACAGCCTCAATTCTAATCTAATATTGAGTTGCCCCTCCCCTACTGACCCCAGAACAGACCCCAGAACAGCATCAATTCTAATCTAATATTGAGTTGCCCCTCCCCTTTTGCCCCCAGAACAGCCTCAATTCTAATCTAATATTGAGTTGCCCCTCCCCTTTTGCCCCCAGAACAGCCTCAATTCTAATCTAATATTGAGTTGCCCCTCCCCTTTTGCCCCCAGAACAGCCTCAATTCTAATCTAATATTGAGTTGCCCCTCCCCTTCTGACCCCAGAACAGCCTCAATTCTAATCTAATATTGAGTTGCCCCTCCCCTACTGACCCCAGAACAGCCTCAATTCTAATCTAATCATTGAGTTGCCCCTCCCCTACTGACCCCAGAACAGCCTCAATTCTAATCTAATATTGAGTTGCCCCTCCCCTACTGACCCCAGAACAGCCTCAATTCTAATCTAATATTGAGTTGCCCCTCCCCTTCTGACCCCAGAACAGCATCAATTCTAATCTAATATTGAGTTGCCCCTCCCCTACTGACCCCAGAACAGCATCAATTCTAATCTAATATTGAGTTGCCCCTCCCCTTCTGACCCCAGAACAGCATCAATTCTAATCTAATATTGAGTTGCCCCTCCCCTTCTGACCCCAGAACAGCCTCAATTCTAATCTAATATTGAGTTGCCCCTCCCCTTCTGACCCCAGAACAGCCTCAATTCTAATCTAATCATTGAGTTGCCCCTCCCCTACTGACCCCAGAACAGCATCAATTCTAATCTAATATTGAGTTGCCCCTCCCCTACTGACCCCAGAACAGCCTCAATTCTAATCTAATATTGAGTTGCCCCTCCCCTTCTGACCCCAGAACAGCCTCAATTCTAATCTAATATTGAGTTGCCCCTCCCCTTCTGACACCAGAACAGCCTCAATTCTAATCTAATATTGAGTTGCCCCTCCCCTTCTGACCCCAGAACAGCCTCAATTCTAATCTAATATTGAGTTGCCCCTCCTCTTCTGACCCCAGAACAGCCTCAATTCTAATCTAATATTGAGTTGCCCTTCCCCTTCTGACCCCAGAACAGCCTCAACTCGTCAGGGCATGGACTCTACAAGGTGTCAAAAGCGTTCCGCAGGGATTCTGGCCCATGTCGACTCTAATGCTCCCCCAACACTTGTGTCAAGTTGGCTGAATCTCCTTTTGGGTGGTGGACCGTTCATGATACACACGGGAAACTGTTGAGCGTGGAAAAAACCCAGCAGCGTTGCAGTTCTTGGCACAAACCGATGCGCCTGGCAAGCACTACCATGCCCTGATCTTTTGTCTTGCCCATTCACCCTCTTTAATTACTGACTTTATTGTCCCCATGGGGACATGTTGTTGCAGTGTCATGTACACGTTTAAAATGGCGTTTTAATACAAAACAAATTGACAACAGTTATAATAGTTACATAGCAATAGAAAGAGAGTAGCCTGCTGGCCTTACTGGGTGGATAGGAACATTAGCTCGAGCCCAGAGGGGAGTAGTTCATAGTTCAGGTACAGGGGGTGGGGCTTAGGGCTACAATTATTTTGTGAACCTTGCGGAGGGCCCTGACCTTAAAGATCTCATCTAGGCCTGTCTGTTTGACTCCTAGTACCTTGGGGAGGGACCTGACCTTAAAGATCTCATCCAGGCCTGTCTGTCTGACTCCTAGTACCTTGGGGAGGAACCTGACCTTAAAGATCTCATCCAGGCCTGTCTGTTTGACTCCTAGTACCTTGGGGAGGGACCTGACCTTAAAGATCTCATCCAGGCCTGTCTGTCTGACTCCTAGTACCTTGGGGAGGAACCTGACCTTAAAGATCTCATCCAGGCCTGTCTGTCTGACTTCTAGTACCTTGGGGAGGAACCTGACCTTAAAGATCTCATCCAGGCCTGTCTGTTTGACTCCTAGTACCTTGGGGAGGAACCTGACCTTAAGGATCTCATCCAGGCCTGTCAGTTTGACTCCAAGTCCATTTGGGAGGAACCTGACCGTAAAGATCTCATCCAGGCCTGTTTGTCTGACTCCTAGTACCTTGGGGAGGGCCCTGACCTTATAAAGATCTCATCCAGGCCTGTCTGTTTGACTCCCAGTGCCTTGCTGAGGGCTCTGACCTTAAGGATCTCATCCAGGCCTGTATGTTTGACTCCAAGTACCTTGTGGAGGAACCCGACCTTAAAGATCTCATCCAGGCCTGTCTGTTTGACACCAAGTACCTTGGGGGGGGCCCTGACCTTAAAGATCTCATCCAGGCATGTCTGTTTGACTCCTAGTACCTTGCTTACTGTGGTGATAATCCTTCTCAGCATGTTTCTCTGGCTGACAGTGTCATTGGCAAAGCAACAAACAACACAAAAAGTTTAAATACTCTCAATAAAAGATTTGATAAACAGAGTCAGTATCCCAATCTTTTTGAGAGTCTCTTTTTTTGGCACACAATCCATGTTTCTCAAGGCCTAAAATATCCTTCAACCAGGTCTCCTCTCCTTCATCGACTCTGATTGAAGTGGATTTAACAGGTGACATCAATAAGGGATCATAGATTTCACCTGGATTCACCTGGTCAGTTTATGTCATGGAAAGAGCAGGTGTTCCTAATGTTTTGTACACTCAGTGTATGTGGATGTGAATCTGATTGGCTGCGTCATATTTTAGATGGGTGTATCTGATTGACTGATGTAAACACTATGTGTACAAAATAATGTGGACAAATTAGTGGATTCGGCTATTTCAGGCACACCTGTTGCTGAGAGGTGTATAAAATCGAGTACACAGAATTGCAATCTCCAAAGACAAATATTGTCATTAGAATGGGCCTTGCTGAAGAGCTCATTGACTTTCAAAGTGGCAACGTCATAGGATGCTACCTTTCCAACAAGTCAGTTCGTCAGATTTCTGCCCTGCTAGAGCTTCCCCCTTCAACTGTAAGTGCTGTTTATGTGGAGTGGAAAAACTAAGGGAAAAACAACAGCCCAGCCGAGAAGTGCTAAAGGAGGCCACACAATCTCACAGAACAGGACTGCCATGTGATGAAACGTGTAGAGAGTAATAATCGTCTGTCCTCGGATGCAACACTCACTACAGACATCCAAACTGCCCCAGGAAGCAACTTCAGCACGAGAACTGTTAGCCGGGAGCTTTTTGAAATGGGTATCCATGGCCGAGCAGCTGAACACAAGTGTTCTAGACCCCAGGTTGTTATCAGTCTCCTCTATAGAATCCATGTTGTTACCAGTCTCCTCTATAGACCCCAGGTTGTTACCAGTCTCCTCTATAGAATCCATGTTGTTACCAGTCTCCTCTATAGACCCCAGGTTGTTACCAGTCTCCTCTATAGAATCAATGTTGTTACCAGTCTCCTCCATAGACCCCAGGTTGTTACCAGTCTCCTCTATAGACCCCAGGTTGTTACCAGTCTCCTCTATAGGCCCCAGGTTGTTACCAGTCTCCTCTATAGACCCCAGGTTGTTGCCAGTCTCCTCTATAGGCCCCAGGTTGTTACCAGTCTCCTCTATAGACCCCATGTTGTTACCAGTCTCCTCTATAGACAACTGGTTGTTACCAGTCTCCTCTATAGACCCCAGGTTGTTACCAGTATCCTCTATAGACCCCAGGTTGTTACCAGTCTCCTGTATAGACCCCATGTTGTTACCAGTCTCCTCTATAGACCCCAGGTTGTTACCAGTCTCCTCTATAGACCCCAGGTTGTTACCAGTCTCCTCTATAGACCCCATGTTGTTACCAGCCTCCTCTATAGTCCAACAGCTTGTTAACAGTCTCCTCTATAGACCCAGGTTGTTACCAGTCTCCTCTATAGACCCCAGGTTGTTACCAGTCTCCTCTATAGACCCCAGGTTGTTACCAGTCTCCTTTATAGACCCCAGGTTGTTAGCAGTCTCCTCTATAGACCCCAGGTTGTTACCAGTCTCCTCTATAGGCCCAAGGTTGTTACCAGTCTCCTCTATAGACCCCAGGTTGTTAGCAGTCTCCTCTATAGACCCCAGGTTGTTACCAGTCTCCTGTATAGGCCCCAGCTTGTTACCAGTCTCCTCTATAGACCCCAGGTTGTTACCAGTCTCCTCTATAGACCCCAGGTTGTTACCAGTCTCCTCTATAGACCCAGGTTGTTACCAGTCTCCTCTATAGACCCCAGGTTGTTACCAGTCTCCTCTATCTGCAGTGTTATTGTTATAGACCCCAGGTTGTTACCAGTCTCCTCTATAGACCCCAGGTTGTTACCAGCCTCCTCTATAGACCCCAGGTTGTTTCCAGTCTCCTCTATAGAACCCAGGTTGTTAACAGTCTCCTCTATAGACCCCAGGTTGTTACCAGTCATCCTGTATAGGCCCCAGCTTGTTACCAGTCTGCTCTATATGCCCCAGGTTGTTACCAGTCTCCTCTATAGAACCCAGGTTGTTACCAGTCTCCTCTAAAGACCCCAGGTTGTTACAAGTCTCCTCTATAGACCCCAGGTTGTTACCAGTCTCCTCTATAGACCCCAGGTTGTTACCAGTCTCCTCTATCTGCAGTGTTATTGTTATAGACCCAAGGTTGTTACCAGTCTCCTCTATAGACCCCAGGTTGTTACCAGTCTCCTCTATAGAACCCAGGTTGTTACCAGTCTCCTCTATAGACCCCAGGTTGTTACCAGTCTCCTCTATCTGCAGTGTTATTGTTATAGACCCCAGGTTGTTACCAGTCTCCTCTATAGACCCCAGGTTGTTACCAGCCTCCTCTATAGACCCCAGGTTGTTTCCAGTCTCCTCTATAGAACCCAGGTTGTTACCAGTCTCCTCTATATACCCCAGGTTGTTACCAGTCTCCTCTGTAGACTCCAGGTTGTTACCAGTCTCCTCTATCTACAGTGTTATTGTTATAGACCCCAGGTTGTTACCAGTCTCCTCTATAGACCCCAGGTTGTTACCAGTCTCCTCTATAGACCCCAGGTTGTTACCAGTCTCCTCTATCTGCAGTGTTATTGTTATAGACCCCAGGTTGTTACCAGTCTCCTCTATAGACCCCAGGTTGTTTCCAGTCTCCTCTATAGACCCCAGGTTGTTACCAGTCTCCTCTATCTGCAGTGTTATTGTTATAGACCCCAGGTTGTTACCAGTCTCCTCTATAGACCCCAGGTTGTTTCCAGTCTCCTCTATAGATCCCAGGTTGTTACCAGTCTCCTCTATAGACCCCAGGTTGTTACCAGTCTCCTCTATAGACCCCAGGTTGTTACCAGTCTCCTCTATAGACCCCAGGTTGTTACCAGTCTCCTCTATAGACCCCAGGTTGTTTCCAGTCTCCTCTATAGACCCCAGGTTGTTACCAGTCTCCTCTATAGACCCCAGGTTGTTACCAGTCAGGTAGCATTGCCGTGTGGCTTTAAACAGACGTCCAGTCTCCATCCTCTCCCAGTGTTTTGGACAGCAGAGGGTAATGGGGGCTGTGTGTCTCTCTCCTTCTATCTCTCCTTCAGCAGAGGGTAATGGGGGCTGTGTGTCTCTCTCCTTCTATCTCTCCTTCAGCAGAGGGTAATGGGGGCTGTGTGTCTCTCTCTCTCCTTCTATCTCTCCTTCAGTAGAGGGTAATGGGGGCTGGTTGAAATTATTGTCCTTATCCTTACCCCTTCACAACGTCTCCCAATATCTCTCTCTCTCCTTCTTTCTCTCCTTCTATCGATCCTTCTATCTCTCCTTCTATCTCTCCTTCTCTCTCTCCTTCTATCTCTCCTTCTATCTCTCCTATCTCTCCTTCTATCTCTCCTTATATCTCTCCTTCTATCTCTACTTCTGCCTACTTTGTTACTTTCTTTTTTTCTCTCTCTTTCTCTGTCTTTCTCTTTCGTGTGCACACACACACACACACACACACACACACACACACACACACACACACACACACACACACACACACACACACACATACACACATACACACATACACACATACACACACACACACACACACACACACACACACACACACACACACACACACACACACACACACACACATACACACACACACACACACACACACACACACACGTTATCCCCACTCCTAACAGGTTTGTGGTAGACTGACCAAAGGGACTGGGGATATTGCCATTCAGGACCTTCACTCAGGTTCTCTCTGAGTGTTGCTATTGGTTGTGTTTCTCTCCCTTCCTTCTCATTCTCCTGTGCCTGCCTATTTCCACTCAAACTCTCTGTTAATCTCTCTCTCTTTCTCCATCTCTCTGTGTCTCGTGGACACAAACACATTACCAGAGACAACACATCACATTATCATCAACTCCTCTCTCTCTGTTAGGGTGTGTAATATCATCAATTCCTCTCTCTCTCTCTGTGAGGGGTTTGGTATTATCATCAACTCCTCTCTCTCTCTGTGAGGGTTTTGGTATTATCATCAACTCCTCTCTCTCTCTGTGAGGGGTTTGGTATTATCATCAACTCCTCTCTCTCTCTGTGAGGGGATTGGTATTATCAAAACTCCTCTCTCTCCCTGTGAGGGGATTGGTATTATCATCAACTCCTCTCTCTCTCTCTCTCTCTCTCTCTCTCTCTCTCTCTCTGTGTGAGGGGGTTGGTATTATCATCAACTTCTCTCTCTCTCTCCCTGTGAGGGGGTTGGCATTATCATCAACTCCTCTCTCTCTCTGTGAGGGGTTTGGTATTATCATCAACTCCTCTCTCTCTCTGTGAGGGGTTTGGTATTATCATCAACTCCTCTCTCTCTCCGTGAGGGGATTGGTATTATCAAAACTCCTCTCTCTCCCTGTGAGGGGATTGGTATTATCATCAACTCCTCTCTCTCTCTCTCTCTCTCTCTCTCTCTCTCTCTCTCTCTCTCTCTCTCTCTCTCTCTCTCTCTCTCTCTCTCTCTCTCTCTCTCTCTCTCCGTGTGAGGGGGTTGGTATTATCATCAACTTCTCTCTCTCTCTCCCTGTGAGGGGGTTGGTATTATCATCAACTCCTCTCTCTCTCTCTGTGAGGGGTTTGGTATTATCATCAACTCCTCTCTCTCTCTGTGAGGGGTTTGGTATTATCATCAACTCCTCTCTCTCTCCATGAGGGGATTGGTATTATCAAAACTCCTCTCTCTCCCTGTGAGGGGATTGGTATTATCATCAACTCCTCTCTCTCTCTCTCTCTCTCTCTCTCTCTCTCTCTCTCTCTCTCTCTCTCTCTCTCCGTGTGAGGGGGTTGGTATTATCATCATCTTCTCTCTCTCTCTCCCTGTGAGGGGGTTGGTATTATCATCAACTCCTCTCTACCCGTGAGGGGTTTGGTATTATCAAAACTCCTCTCTCTCTCTCTGTAAGGGGGTTGGTATTCTCCTCAACTCCTCTTAGCTCCCTCCCTGTGAGGGGTAAAGACCAGTGTGTGTGTGCAGGGATGGGCAGTATTTGAATTCTTCTGTGTTTTTATTAATGTGTATTACACTAAGCTGAGCTACACTCCGATTTATTTTGTTACAAGATACTTTCATAGAGCTGTAAATCGTAATACTTTTCTATACATTTTTTTTTAGGCCAACAAAAATACCCAGTGTGCTTTGCAGGTCGTTTTTTTGGTGTGTTCATTTTACATGTTGGTGATTTAGCAGACACTCTTATCCAGAGAGACTTCCTGTCTATGCATTCAACTAAGGTAGATAAACACATCACTGTCACAGCAGAGAGACTTCCTGTCTATGCATTCAACTAAGGTAGATAAAACAACATATCACTGTCACAGCAGAGAGACTTCCTGTCTATACATTCAACTAAGGTAGATAAACACATCACTGTCACAGCAGAGAGACTTCCTGTCTATGCATGCAGGTTTAGGTATAGAATTAGGGGTTAGGTTTAGGTTTAGAATTAGGGTTAGGTTTAGGTTTAGAATTAGGGTTAGGTTTAGGTTTAGAATTAGGGTTAGGTTTAGGTTTAGAATTAGGGGTTAGGTTTAGGTTTAGAATTAGGGGTTAGGTTTAGGTTTAGAATTAGGGGTTAGGTTTAGGTTTAGAATTAGGGGTTAGGTTTAGAATTAGGGGTTAGGTTTAGGTTTAGAATTAGGGGTTAGGTTTAGGTTTAGAATTAGGGGTTAGGTTTAGGTTTAGGTTTAGAATTAGCTGTTGCAAAAGCAGCAACGCCTCTTCCTGGGGTTCCACACAGAACACAGAACACAGAATGACAGAATGACATCATACAGAACATCAATAGACAAGAACACCTCAATGACAGAACTACAGGGGTTTAGAGGAAATAGGATTTTCAATGGGAATAAATGTCCCCACCTGAACGCTAAAATAAACGCGTGTGTGTGTGTGTGTGTGTGTGTGTTTTCTCCCCAAGGGGGAGCAGTAGAGTCGGTCTAGGCTGCAGGCGCTCAACAGAGGAGAGAGTGGATGGGGGAAGATGCTGCCTCTGCAGGAACAGGAGAAAACAACGAGATGAGAAAAAATTAGGGCTAAAACTTGCTGAGACATTCAAAAGAAAAGAGAAGAGAGGGAGAAAGGGATGGAGAGGGAGAGAGAGGGGGAGAGGGATGGAGAGGGATGGAGAGAGGGGGAGAGAGGGAGAGAGAGGGGGAGAGAGGGGGAGAGAGGGAGAAAGAGGGAGGGAGAGGGGGAGAGAGGGAGAGGGATGGAGAGGGAGAGAAAGAGATGGGGAGAAATCCTTGTAGAGGCTTAATTGAAACAACAAAAATTAGGGCTAAAACTTGCTGAGACATTCAAAAGAAAAGAGAAGAGAGGGAGAAAGGGATGGAGAGGGAGAGAGAGGGGGAGAGGGATGGAGAGGGATGGAGAGAGGGGGAGAGAGGGAGAGAGAGGGGGAGAGAGGGGGAGAGAGGGAGAAAGAGGGAGGGAGAGGGGGAGAGAGGGAGAGGGATGGAGAGGGAGAGAAAGAGATGGGGAGAAATCCTTGTAGAGGCTTAATTGAAACAACAAAAATTAGGGCTAAAACTTGCTGAGACATTCAAAAGAAAAGAGAAGAGAGGGAGAAAGGGATGGAGAGGGAGAGAGAGGGGGAGAGGGATGGAGAGGGATGGAGAGAGGGGGAGAGAGGGAGAGAGAGGGGGAGAGAGGGGGAGAGAGGGAGAAAGAGGGAGGGAGAGGGGGAGAGAGGGAGAGGGATGGAGAGGGAGAGAAAGAGATGGGGAGAAATCCTTGTAGAGGCTTAATTGAAACAACCACATGAAAGTGAAAGTGTGAAAGGACTGGAAAATAATGCTGTCTAATGATAATGTCTCTCTCTCTCTCTCTCTCTCTCTCTCTCTCTCTGTCTCTCTCCTCTCCTCTCCTCTCCTCTCCCCTCTCTCTCTCCCTCTCCATCCCTCTCTCCCTCTCTTCTCCTCTCCTCTCCTCTCCTCTCTCTCTCTCTCTCTCTCTCTTCAACCCCTCTCTCACCACTCTTTTCTCTCTCACCACTCTTTTCTCTCTCTCTCTCCCCCTCTCTCTCTCTTGCTCTCTCCTGATTCAGGGAAGGAGATATTTGACAGAAGGGAGAATGGGGAGACAGGGACATCGGCAGCCTGTCTTGTACTGATCTTTCAGGCCCTTGTTGATAGGTCAACATGTTGATGCGTTGTTTGTAAATGACGTCTGAGTGTTGCCGTGTGCCCCTGGCTGTCCGTACATAACAAGAAAACAGTTCTGTCTGCTTTCCTTCATTTAATGAATTTTAAATGATTTATACATAGAATGATAGCAGAGAGTAATGAACCACAATCACTTTAGTCTACAAGTACATTTACACGTAACCAGATTTTGACTTAGTGACGAGGTGTTGCCATCAACAGACAGGACATAGACAGGATACAGGCAGGATACAGACAGGATACAGACAGGACACAGACAGGATACAGACAGGATACAGACAGGACACAGACAGGACAGAGACAGGATACAGACTTAGTGACGAGGTGTTGCCATCAACAGACAGAACATAGACAGAGCACAGACAGAACACAGACAGGACACAGACAGGACAGAGACAGGATACAGACTTAGTGACGAGGTGTTGCCATCAACGGACAGAACATAGACAGGATAAGACAGGACACAGACAGGATACAGACAGAATACAGACAGAACATAGACAGGATACAGACAGTACACAGACAGGACACAGACAGGATACAGACAGGATAAAGACTTAGTGACTAGGTGTTGCCATCAACGGACAGAACATAGACAGGATAAGACAGGACATAGACAGGATACAGACAGGATACAGACAGGACACAGACAGGATACAGACAGGACACAGACAGGATACAGACAGGATACGGACAGGACACAGACAGGATACAGACAGGACATAGACAGGATACAGACAGGACACAGACAGGACACAGACAGGATACGGACAGGACACAGACAGGATACAGATAGGACACAGACAGGATACAGACAGGACACAGGCAGGATAAGACTTAGTGACGAGGTGTTGCCATCAACGGACAGAACACATACAGGATACAGACAGGATACAGACAGGATACAGACAGGATACAGACAGGACACAGACAGGATACAGACAGGATACAGACAGGACACAGACAGGATACAGACAGGATACAGACAGGATACAGACAGGACACAGACAGGATACAGACAGGATACAGAAAGGACGCAGACAGGATACAGACAGGATACAGACAGGACACAGACAGGATACAGACAGGATACAGACAAGATACAGACATGACACAGACTTAGTGACTAGGTGTTGCCATCAACAGACAGAAAATAGACAGGATACAGACAGGACACAGACAGGATACAGACAGGATACAGACAGGATACAGACAGACAGGATACAGACATGATACACAAAGGATACAGACTTAGTGACTAGGTGTTGCCATCAACAGACAGAACACACAAAGGATAAGACAGGATACAGACAGGACACAGACAGGACACAGACAGGATACAGACAGGACACAGACAGGATACAGACTTAGTGACTAGGTGTTGCCATCAACAGACAGAACACAGACAGGATACAGACAGGATACAGACAGGATACAGACAGGACACAGACAGACAGGATACAGACAGAATACAGACAGGATACGGACAGAACATAGACAGGATACAGACAGGATACAGACAGGACACAGACAGGATACAGACAGGATACAGACAGACAGGATACAGACAGGACACAGACAGGATACAGACTTAGTGACTAGGTGTTGCCATCAACAGACAGAACATAGACAGGATACAGACAGGACACAGACAGAGAGGATACAGACAGAATACAGACAGGATACAGACCGAATACAGACAGGATACAGACGGAATACAGACAGGATACAGACAGGATAAGACAGTATACAGACAGGGTACAGACAGGATACAGACAGGATACAGACAGGACACAGACAGGATACAGACAGGACACAGACAGGATACAGACAGGATACGGACAGGACACAGACAGGATACAGACAGGACATAGACAGGATACAGACAGGACACAGACAGGACACAGACAGGATACGGACAGGACACAGACAGGATACAGATAGGACACAGACAGGATACAGACAGGACACAGGCAGGATAAGACTTAGTGACGAGGTGTTGCCATCAACGGACAGAACACATACAGGATACAGACAGGATACAGACAGGATACAGACAGGATACAGACAGGACACAGACAGGATACAGACAGGATACAGACAGGACACATACAGGATACAGACAGGATACAGACAGGATACAGACAGGACACAGACAGGATACAGACAGGATACAGAAAGGACGCAGACAGGATACAGACAGGATACAGACAGGACACAGACAGGATACAGACAGGATACAGACAAGATACAGACATGACACAGACTTAGTGACTAGGTGTTGCCATCAACAGACAGAAAATAGACAGGATACAGACAGGACACAGACAGGATACAGACAGGATACAGACAGGATACAGACAGACAGGATACAGACATGATACAGAAAGGATACAGACTTAGTGACTAGGTGTTGCCATCAACAGACAGAACACACAAAGGATAAGACAGGATACAGACAGGACACAGACAGGACACAGACAGGATACAGACAGGACACAGACAGGATACAGACTTAGTGACTAGGTGTTGCCATCAACAGACAGAACACAGACAGGATACAGACAGGATACAGACAGGATACAGACAGGACACAGACAGACAGGATACAGACAGAATACACACAGGATACAGACAGAATACAGACAGGATACGGACAGAACATAGACAGGATACAGACATGATACAGACAGGACACAGACAGACAGGATACAGACAGAATACAGACAGGATACGGACAGAACATAGACAGGATACAGACAGGATACAGACAGGACACAGACAGGATACAGACAGGATACAGACAGACAGGATACAGACAGGACACAGACAGGATACAGACTTAGTGACTAGGTGTTGCCATCAACAGACAGAACATAGACAGGATACAGACAGGACACAGACAGAGAGGATACAGACAGAATACAGACAGGATACAGACCGAATACAGACAGGATACAGACGGAATACAGACAGGATACAGACAGGATAAGACAGTATACAGACAGGGTACAGACAGGATACAGACAGGATACAGACTTAGTGACTAGGTGTTGCCACCAACAGACAGAACATAGACAGGATACAGACAGGATACAGACAGGATACAGACAGGACACAGACAGGATACAGACAGGATACAGACTTAGTGTCTAGGTGTTGCCATCAACGGACAGGACATAGACAGGATACAGACAGGACATAGACAGGATACAGACAGAATACAGACAGGATACAGACAGGACACAGACAGAACACAGACAGGATACAGACAGGACACAGACAGGACATAGACAGGATACAGACAGGATACAGACAGGATACAGACAGGATACAGACAGACAGGGTACAGACAGGATACAGACAGACAGGATACAGACAGGACACAGACAGACAGGATACAGACAGACAGGACACAGACAGACAGGATACAGACAGGACACAGACAGGATACAGACAGGACACAGACAGGATACAGACAGGATACAGACTTAGTGACTAGGTGTTGCCATCAACGGACAGGACATAGACAGGATACAGACAGGACACAGACAGGATACAGAGAGAATACAGACAGGATACAGACAGGACACAGACAGGATACAGACAGGATACAGACAGGATACAGACAGGACACAGACAGAACACAGAAAGGATACACACAGGACACAGACAGGACATAGACAGGATACAGACAGGATACAGACAGGATACAGACAGACACGATACAGACAGACAGGGTACAGGCAGGATACAGACAGACAGGATACAGACAGACAGGACACAGACAGACAGGATACAGACAGGATACAGACACACATGATACAGACAGGATACAGACAGACAGGATACAGACAGACAGGACACAGACAGACAGGATACAGACAGGACACAGACAGGATACAGACAGGACACAGACAGGATACAGACAGGATACAGACTTAGTGACTAGGTGTTGCCATCAACGGACAGGACATAGACAGGATACAGACAGGACACAGACAGGATACAGACAGAATACAGACAGGATACAGACAGGACACAGACAGGATACAGACAGGATACAGACAGGATACAGACAGGACACAGACAGACAGGATACAGACAGAATACACACAGGATACAGACAGAATACAGACAGGATACGGACAGAACATAGACAGGATACAGACATGATACAGACAGGACACAGACAGACAGGATACAGACAGAATACAGACAGGATACGGACAGAACATAGACAGGATACAGACAGGATACAGACAGGACACAGACAGGATACAGACAGGATACAGACAGACAGGATACAGACAGGACACAGACAGGATACAGACTTAGTGACTAGGTGTTGCCATCAACAGACAGAACACAGACAGGATACAGACAGGACACAGACAGAGAGGATACAGACAGAATACAGACAGGATACAGACAGAATACAGACAGGATACAGACGGAATACAGACAGGATACAGACAGGATAAGACAGTATACAGACAGGGTACAGACAGGATACAGACAGGATACAGACTTAGTGACTAGGTGTTGCCACCAACAGACAGAACATAGACAGGATACAGACAGGATACAGACAGGATACAGACAGGACACAGACAGGATACAGACTTAGTGTCTAGGTGTTGCCATCAACGGACAGGACATAGACAGGATACAGACAGGACATAGACAGGATACAGACAGAATACAGACAGGATACAGACAGGACACAGACAGAACACAGACAGGATACAGACAGGACACAGACAGGACATAGACAGGATACAGACAGGATACAGACAGGATACAGACAGGATACAGACAGACAGGGTACAGACAGGATACAGACAGACAGGATACAGACAGGACACAGACAGACAGGATACAGACAGACAGGACACAGACAGACAGGATACAGACAGGACACAGACAGGATACAGACAGGATACAGACTTAGTGACTAGGTGTTGCCATCAACGGACAGGACATAGACAGGATACAGACAGGACACAGACAGGATACAGAGAGAATACAGACAGGATACAGACAGGACACAGACAGGATACAGACAGGATACAGACAGGATACAGACAGGACACAGACAGAACACAGAAAGGATACACACAGGACACAGACAGACCATAGACAGGATACAGACAGGATACAGACAGACAGGACACAGACAGACAGGATACAGACAGGATACAGACAGGATACAGACACACAGGATACAGACAGGATACAGACAGACAGGATACAGACAGACAGGACACAGACAGACAGGATACAGACAGGACACAGACAGGATACAGACAGGACACAGACAGGATACAGACAGGATACAGACTTAGTGACTAGGTGTTGCCATCAACGGACAGGACATAGACAGGATACAGACAGGACACAGACAGGATACAGACAGAATACAGACAGGATACAGACAGGACACAGACAGGATACAGACAGGATACAGACAGGATACAGACAGGACACAGACAGAACACAGAAAGGATACACACAGGACACAGACAGACCATAGACAGGATACAGACAGGATACAGACAGGATACAGACAGACAAGATACAGACAGACAGGGTACAGGCAGGATACAGACAGACAGGATACAGACAGACAGGACACAGACAGACAGGATACAGACAGGATACAGACAGGATACAGACACACAGGATACAGACAGGATACAGACAGACAGGATACAGACAGACAGGATACAGACAGGATACAGACAGACAGGATACAGACAGACAGGTTACAGACAGGATCCTTTGGCTTGATCAGGTGTAGGGCTGTGAAGCAGTGTGTGTTCGCATGTGTAGGAATTATGAAGAACGTGTGTGTGTGTGTGTGTGTGTGTGTGTGTGTGTGTGTGCGTGTGTGTGTGCGTGTGTGTGTGTGTGTGTGCGTGTGTGTGTGTGTGTGTGTGTGTGTGTGTGTGTGTGTGTGTGTGTGTGTGTGTGTGTGTGTGTGTGGGCCTTCATCTTTCTTACATCTTGTTGCATCACTTTGATCAGGGTTGTCCAAGGTAAAATGAGCCTGGGACACAGAAGGAGAACACACACACACACACACACACACACACACTTGCTTCTAATTCCCATGGCCAACAGGTTGACAACCAGCTGACAGTAGCAGGATAACAGAAAGGTTGACCACCAGCTGACAGTAGCAGGATAACAGAAAGGTTGACAACCAGCTGACAGTGACACTTCTCTCACATCAAGCGCAAAACAAGATGGGTAGAGTGCAAGTATCGAGAGACTCATTCACCTGCTTGAACGCACCTTCGAGAAGAGCATACCACCCGTTATGGTTTCACAGACACAGGCCAAGGCACCATCTTTCCCCACCCAGCCCTTCAGGCGTGAGGAATGCAGGGTTTGTGTCTCAACAGATCACTCCACTGTGATGCACTGTAGACATGAGAACCTGTGAATCTGGTGCTTTTCCCCAGATCATTGGAAGTCAAATTGTCCAAAACACGGGGGGACGCTATGCCAATCCCGGTGGTGAGAGACGCCCACCCCGACAGCAGAGACACCCACCCCGACAGCAGAGACACCCACCACCACAGCAGAGACACCGCGACAGCAGCAACCATTAAACTGCCAGTAAACTGTGGGCGTCACAGGTCAAGTGGGGGGGGGGGGGGGAATGTGTTCAGCTGTCTTCCCCCAAGAAGGAATCTGAAGATCTCGAGAAAACGTATGATATCTTGTGCTCTGATGCGAAAGAAAGAGAGAAAATTGTTATGTTAGGTTCACAAGAGGATGAGGCTTTTTCAGATTTGTTTTACACCCCTGTGTCTGTACATGGGAAAGTGCAGCTTAAGGACAGGCTTGACACTGGGTCTATGGCCTGTACATTGAGAGAACATGCAGGCTTTCGCCTGCCATATCAGTTCTGTTGTACTCACAGACAATATTTTTACAGTTTTGGAAACTTTAGAGTGTTTTCTATCCTAATCCAATTATATGCATATTCTAGCATCTGGTCCTGAGAAAATAGCCTGTTTACTTTGGGAATGTTATTTTTCCAAAAATGAAAATACTGCCCCCTTGTTTCAAGAGGTTAACTGCCTTGTTCAGGGGGGCAGAACGACAGATTTGTACCTTGTCATCTCGGAGGATTTGAACTTGGATTTTGTCAGGACTACACTCTAACCACTAGTCTACCTACCTCTTCTACACTCTAACCACTAGCCTTCCTGCCTCTTCTACACTCTAACCACTAGTCTACCTACCTCTTCCACACTCTAACCACTAGTCTACCTACCTCTTCCACACTCTAACCACTAGTCTACCTACCTCTTCCACACTCTAACCACTAGTCTACCTACCTCTTCCACACTCTAACCACTAGTCTACCTACCTCTTCCACACTCTAACCACTAGTCTACCTACCTCTTCTACACTACACTCTAACCACTAGTCTACCTACCTCCTCTACACTACACTCTAACCACTAGTCTACCTACCTCTTCCACACTCTAACCACTAGTCTACCTACCTCTTCCACACTCTAACCACTAGTCTACCTACCTCTTCTACACTACACTCTAACCACTAGTCTACCTACCTCCTCTACACTACACTCTAACCACTAGTCTACCTACCTCTTCCACACTCTAACCACTAGTCTACCTACCTCTTCCACACTCTAACCACTAGTCTACCTACCTCTTCTACACTCTAACCACTAGTCTACCTACCTCTTCCACACTCTAACCACTAGTCTACCTACCTCTTCTACACTCTAACCACTAGTCTACCTACCTCTTCTACACTCTAACCACTAGTCTACCTACCTCTTCCACACTCTAACCACTAGTCTACCTACCTCTTCTACACTCTAACCACTAGTCTACCTACCTCTTCCACACTCTAACCACTAGTCTACCTACCTCTTCTACACTCTAACCACTAGCCTTCCTGCCTCCTCTAAACTCTAACCACTAGGCTACCTACCTCCTCTACACTACACTCTAACCACTAGGCTACCTGCTACCTCTACACTCTAACCACTAGTCTACCTACCTCTTCTACACTCTAACCACTAGTCTACCTACCTCTTCTACACTCTAACCACTAGCCTTCCTGCCTCTTCTACACTCTAACCACTAGGCTACCTACCTCCTCTACACTCTAACCACTAGGCTACCTACCTCCTCTACACTACACTCTAACCACTAGGCTACCTGCTACCTCTACACTCTAACCACTAGTCTACCTGCCTCCTCTACACTCTAACCACTAGGCTACCTGCCTCCTCTACACTCTAACCACTAGTCTACCTACCTCTTCTACACTCTAACCACTAGGATACCCTGCCCCATAAAAAGGTTAATGTTCTCCCTAACCCCCCCCCAATATGATGGTGGGACGTGGCTCTGACAGATGGATCATGTGTTTGATGATTTCTCTCCTTCATGAATGAAAGATGATAACTCTTTAATTATGTATTGATCATCCCATGGAGGAGATGATGAGACCGTCATTAGAATACTGATCAAATATTTACTAACCAATCAGAAACCTTCGGAGGGTTAAACCGTTACCCCGGGAAACTAGATTCCGATATTATCTCCAGTAAAATAGCTGGCTGAAACAAACGCACACTCAAGTCACACGCACACACACACACACACACACACACACACACACACACACACACACACACACACACACACACACACACACACACACACACACACACACACACACACACACACACACACACAGAAACGTAAAACTACTGTGACAGTGTAAATTCCCACAATAGGTTATCAATACACACTACAAACAGACCACTAGGTTATCAATACACACTACAAACAGACCACTAGGTTATCAATACACACTACACACAGACCACTAGGTTATCAATACACACTACACACAGACCACTAGGTTATCAATACACACTACACATAACCTATTGGTCTATCAATACACACTACAAACAGACCACTAGGTTATCAATACACACTACACACAGACCACTAGGTTATCAATACACACTACACATAACCTATTGGTCTATCAATACACACTACACATAACCTATTGGTCTATCAATACACACTACACATAACCTATTGGTCTATCAATACACACTACACATAACCTATTGGTCTATAAATACACACTACACATAACCTATTGGTCTATCAATACACACTACACATAACCTATTGGTCTATCAATACACACTACACATAACCTATTGGTCTATCAATACACACTACACATAACCTATTGGTCTATCAATACACACTACACATAACCTATTGGTCTATCAATACACACTACACATAACCTATTGGTCTATCAATACACACTACACATAACCTATTGGTCTATCAATACACACTACACATAACCTATTGGTCTATCAATACACACTACACATAGACCAATAGGTTATCAATACACACTACACATAGACCACTAGGTTATCAATACACATAGACCAATAGGTTATCAATACACACTACACACAGACCACTAGGTTATCAATACACATAGACCAATAGGTTATCAATACACACTACACACAGACCACTAGGTTATCAATACACATAGACCAATAGGTTATCAATACACACTACACACAGACCACTAGGTTATCAATACACATAGACCAATAGGTTATCAATACACACTACACACAGACCACTAGGTTATCAATACACATAGACCAATAGGTTATCAATACACACTACACACAGACCACTAGGTTATCAATACACATAGACCAATAGGTTATCAATACACACTACAAACAGACCACTAGGTTATCAATACACATAGACCAATAGGTTATCAATACACACTACACACAGACGACTAGGTTATCAATACACATAGACCAATAGGTTATCAATACACACTACACACAGACCACTAGGTTATCAATACACATAGACCAATAGGTTATCAATACACACTACAAACAGACCACTAGGTTATCAATACACATAGACCAATAGGTTATCAATACACACTACAAACAGACCACTAGGTTATCAATACACACAGACCGTTAGGTTATCAATACACACAGACCAATATGTTATAAATACACACTACACACAGACCACTAGGTTATCAATACACACAGACCGCTAGGTTATCAATACACACTACACACAGACCACTAGGTTATCAATACACACAGACCGCTAGGTTATCAATACACACTACACACAGACCACTAGGTTATCAATACATACAGACCAATAGGTTATAAATACACACTACACACAGACCATTAGGTTATCAATACACACAGACCGCTAGGTTATCAATACACACAGATCACTAAGTTATCAATACACACTACACACAGACCAATAGCTTATCAATACACACAACACACAGACCAATAGGTTATCAATACACACTACACACAGACCAATAGCTTATCAATACACACAGACCAATAGGTTATAAAAACACACAGACCAATAGCTTATCAATACACACAGACCAATAGGTTATAAAAACACACAGCCCAATAGCTTATCAATACACACAGACCAATAGCTTATCAATACACACTATACACAGACAAATAGGTTATAAATACACACTACACACTGACCAATAGAATATAAATACACACAGACCAATAGGATATAAATACACACAACACACAGACAAATAGGTTATCAATACACACAGACCAATAGGTTATCAATACACTAATACCAATAGTTTATCAATACACACAACACACAGACCAATAGTTTATCAATACACACAGACTAATAGGATATAAATACAAACTACGCACAGACCAATAGGTTATCAATACACACAGACCAATAGGATATAAATACAAACTACACACAGACAAATAGGTTATCAATACACGAAGACCAATAGGATACAAATACACACTATACACAGACCAATAGATTATAAATACACACTACACACAGACCAATAGTTTATCAATACACACAGACCAATAGGATATAAATACAAACTACACACAGACCAATAGGTTATCAATACACAAAGACCAATAGGATACAAATACACACTATACACAGACCAATAGATTATAAATACACACTACACACAGCCCAATAGTTTATCAATACACACAGACCAATAGGTTATAAATACGCACTACACACAGACCAATAGAATATAACTAAACACTACACACAGACCAATAGGATATAACTAAACACAGACCAATAGGATATAACTAAACACGACACACAGACCAATAAGATATAACTACACACAGACCAATAGGATATAACTAAACGATACACACAGACCAATATGATATAACTACACACAGACCAATAGGATATAACTAAACACAGACCAATAGGATATAACTAAACGATACACACGGACCAATAGGATATAACTACACACAGACCAATAGGATATAACTAAAAAATACACACAGACCAATAGGATATAACTACACACAGACCAATAGGATATAACTACACAGAGATCAATAGGATATAACTACACACAGACCAATAGGATATAACTACACACAGACCAATAGGATATAACTACACACAGACCAATAGGATATAACTAAACAGAGATCAATAGGATATAACTACACACAGACCAATAGGATATAACTACACAGAGATCAATAGGATATAACTACACACAGACCAATAGGATATAACTACACAGAGATCAATAGGATATAACTACACACAGACCAATAGGATATAACTAAACACAGACCAATAGGATATAACTACACACAGACCAATAGGATATAACTACACACAGACCAATAGGATATAACTACACAAAGATCAATAGGATATAACTACACACAGACCAATAGGATATAACTAAACACAGACCAATAGGATATCACTACACACAGACCAATAGGATATAACTACACACTACGCACAGACCAATAGGATATAACTACACACAGACCAATAGGATATAACTAAATGATACACACAGACCAATAGGATATAACTAAACGATACACACAGACCAATAGGATATAACTACACACAGACCAATAGGATATAACTACACACAGACCAATAGAATACAACTAAACACAGACCAATAGGATATAACTAAATGATACACACAGACCAATAGGATATAACTACACACAGACCAATAGGATATAACTACACACAGACCAATAGGATATAACTAAACACAGACCAATAGGATATAACTACACACAGACCAATAGGATATAACTAAACACAGACCAATAGGATATAACTAAACACAGACCAATAGGATATAACTAAATGATACACACAGACCAATAGGATATAACTAAACGATACACACAGACCAATAGGATATAACTACACACAGACCAATAGGATATAACTACACAGAGACCCATAGGATATAACTACACACAGACCAATAGGATATAACTACACACAGACCAATAGGATCTCACACGATGTCTACATTTACACCAGAACCCAGTGTTTGTCCATCGGGGGGATAAAAACACACGTTTTGATAGTTAAGTTTAGACATTCATTCCCAGTGGTTGAGTAAAGGTTTGGGAAAGGCTTCAAAAATATATATTTTTAAATTAGTGCCTAGCGCTGGGGTTGAGCCGGCGAGCCTCGGGAGCAGGAGTTGACGGCTTACCCACCATCCCCGTCCACAGTAAGCCACACGACTACTTGGCAACAGCCCTCACCGTTGTCCCTAGTGGCCAGTTATGAAGGAGAGTCTATTTTAGTACAGTCCATTTTAGTATAGTCCATTTTAGTATAGTCTATATTAGTACAGTCTATATTAGTACAGTCTATATTAGTACAGTCTATATTAGTACAGTCTATATTAGTACAGTCTATTTTAGTATAGTCTATTTTAGTGCAGTCCATTTTAGTATAGTCTATATTAGTACAATCTATATTAGTACAGTCTATATTAGTATAGTCTATATTAGTACAGTCTATATTAGTACAGTCTATATTAGTACAGTCTATATTAGTACAGTCTATTTTAGTGCAGTCCATTTTAGTATAGTCTATATTAGTACAATCTATATTAGTACAGTCTATATTAGTACAGTCTATTTTAGTATAGTCTATATTAGTACAGTCTATATTAGTACAGTCTATATTAGTACAGTCTATATTAGTACAGTCTATTTAGTATAGTCTATTGTAGAACAGTCTATATTAGTACAGTCTATATTAGTACAGTCTATTTAGTATAGTCTATATTAGTACAGTCTATATTAGTATAGTCTATATTAGTACAGTCTATATTAGTACAGTCTATATTAGTACAGTCTATATTAGTACAGTCTATTTAGTATAGTCTATATTAGTACAGTCTATTTTAGTATAGTCTATATTAGTACAGTCTATATTAGTACAGTCTATATTAGTACAGTATATATTAGTACAGTCTATTTAGTATAGTCTATATTAGTACAGTCTATATTAGTACAGTCTATATTAGTACAGTCTATATTAGTACAGTCTATATTAGTACAGTCTATATTAGTATAGTCTATATTAGTACAGTCTATATTAGTACAGTCTATATTAGTACAGTGTATTTTAGTGCAGTCCATTTTAGTATAGTCTATATAAATACAATCTATATTAGTACAGTCTATATTAGTACAGTCTATTTTAGTATAGTCTATATTAGTACAGTCTATATTAGTACAGTCTATATTAGTACAGTCTATATTAGTACAGTCTATTTAGTATAGTCTATATTAGTACAGTCTATATTAGTATAGTCTATATTAGTATAGTCTATATTAGTACAGTCTATATTAGTACAGTCTATATTAGTACAGTCTATATTAGTACAGTCTATATTAGTACAGTCTATATTAGTACAGTCTATATTAGTACAGTCTATATTAGTACAGTCTATATTAGTATAGTCTATATTAGTACAGTCTATATTAGTACAGTCTATATTAGTACAGTCTATATTAGTACAGTCTATTTAGTATAGTCTATATTAGTACAGTCTATATTAGTATAGTCTATATTAGTATAGTCTATATTAGTACAGTCTATATTAGTACAGTCTATATTAGTATAGTCTATATTAGTACAGTCTATATTAGTACAGTCTATATTAGTACAGTCTATATTAGTACAGTCTATATTAGTATAGTCTATATTAGTACAGTCTATATTAGTACAGTCTATATTAGTACAGTGTATTTTAGTGCAGTCCATTTTAGTATAGTCTATATGAATACAATCTATATTAGTACAGTCTATATTAGTACAGTCTATTTTAGTATAGTCTATATTAGTACAGTCTATATTAGTACAGTCTATATTAGTACAGTCTATATTAGTACAGTCTATTTAGTATAGTCTATATTAGTACAGTCTATATTAGTATAGTCTATATTAGTATAGTCTATATTAGTACAGTCTATATTAGTACAGTCTATATTAGTACAGTCTATATTACAGTCCCTATTACTAGCCTCTCTTTCGTGTCGTCTGAGATTCCCAAAGATTGGAAAGCAGCTGCGGTCATCCCCCTCTTCAAAGGGGGGGACACTCTTGACCCAAACTGCTACAGACCTATATCTATCCTACCATGCCTTTCTAAGGTCTTCGAAAACCAAGTCAACAAACAGATTACCGACCATTTTGAATCTCATCATACCTTCTCTGCTATGCAATCTGGTTTCAGAGCTGGTCATGGGTGCACCTCAGCCACGCTCAAGGTCCTAAACGATATCTTAACCGCCATCGATAAGAAACATTACTGTGCAGCCGTATTCATTGATCTGGCCAAGGCTTTCGACTCTGTCAATCACCACATCCTCATCGGCAGACTCAACAGCCTTGGTTTCTCAAATTATTGCCTCGCCTGGTTCACCAACTACTTCTCTGATAGAGTTCAGTGTGTCAAATCGGAGGGTCTGTTGTCCGGACCTCTGGCAGTCTCTATGGGGGTGCCACAGGGTTCAATTCTTGGACCGACTCTCTTCTCTGTATACATCAATGAGGTCGCTCTTGCTGCTGGTGAGTCTCTGATCCACCTCTACGCAGACGACACCATTCTGTATACTTCCGGCCCTTCTTTGGACACTGTGTTAACAACCCTCCAGGCAAGCTTCAATGCCATACAACTCTCCTTCCGTGGCCTCCAATTGCTCTTAAATACAAGTAAAACTAAATGCATGCTCTTCAACCGATCGCTACCTGTACCTACCCGCCTGTCCAACATTACTACTCTGGACGGCTCTGACTTAGAATACGTGGACAACTACAAATACTTAGGTGTCTGGTTAGACTGTAAACTCTCCTTCCAGACCCATATCAAACATCTCCAATCCAAAGTTAAATCTAGAATTGGCTTCCTATTTCGCAACAAAGCATCCTTCACTCATGCTGCCAAACATACCCTTGTAAAACTGACCATCCTACCAATCCTCGACTTTGGCGATGTAATTTACAAAATAGCCTCCAATACCCTACTCAACAAATTGGATGCAGTCTATCACAGTGCAATCCGTTTTGTCACCAAAGCCCCATATACTACCCACCATTGCGACCTGTACGCTCTCGTTGGCTGGCCCTCGCTTCATACTCGTCGCCAAACCCACTGGCTCCATGTCATCTACAAGACCCTGCTAGGTAAAGTCCCCCCTTATCTCAGCTCGCTGGTCACCATAGCATCTCCCACCTGTAGCACAAGCTCCAGCAGGTATATCTCTCTAGTCACCCCCAAAACCAATTCATTCTTTGGCCGCCTCTCTTTCCAGTTCTCTGCTGCCAATGACTGGAACGAACTACAAAAATCTCTGAAACTGGAAACACTTATCTCCCTCACTAGCTTTAAGCACCAACTGTCAGAGCAGCTCACAGATTACTGCACCTGTACATAGCCCACCTATAATTTAGCCCTATCAACTACCTCTTTCCCAACTGTATTTAATTTATTTATTTATTTTGCTCCTTTGCACCCCATTATTTTTATTTCTACTTTGCACATTCTTCCATTGCAAAACTACCATTCCAGTGTTTTACTTGCTATATTGTATTTACCTTGCCACCAAGGCCTTTTTTGCCTTTACCTCCCTTCTCACCTCATTTGCTCACATTGTATATAGACTTGTTTATACTGTATTATTGACTGTATGTTTGTTTTACTCCATGTGTAACTCTGTGTTGTTGTATCTGTCGAACTGCTTTGCTTCATCTTGGCCAGGTCGCAATTGTAAATGAGAACTTGTTCTCAACTTGCCTACCTGGTTAAATAAAGGTAAAATAATAAAAAAATAAAAAATAATTAGTACAGTCTATTTAGTATAGTCTATTTTATTCGAGTCCAATTTAGTACAGTCCAATTTAGTACAGTCCAATTTAGTACAGTCCAATTTAGTATAGTCCAATTTAGTACAGTCCAATTTAGTACAGTCCAATTTAGTATAGTCCAATTTAGTACAGTCCAATTTAGTATTGTCCAATTTACTCAAGTGCAATTTAGTACAGTCCATTTTAGTACAGTCTAACTTAGTCAAGTCCAATCGAGTTTAGTCAGTTGAGTTGAGTCATAGTTGCTTTATTAGTCTAGCCCTTCAAAAACACTCAGCATCTCAGCAGTTCCCAGTTATATTACACAGTTACCTGGAGAGAGGCTGGACTCAACATTAATATCATACCACTCATTATGTGGGTTATTGTCTTTCACAATCTCTCCCCCCATGTGCTCTGTTAATGCTCTCTCCCTGGACCTGCCTGTTCCTGTTTCCCCCCTCTGAGACGAACCATTCATATATTCCAGGGGGGGGTGACCTCATTCTTATTCCAACCTCAAATACATGGTTCTGCTGCCTTGGCCCTTCTGTGATGTTAGTGGTCTGTCTTGGTCCTTACCGGTGTGTGTGTGTGTGTGTGTGTGTGTGTGTGTGTGTGTGTGTGTGTGTGTGTGTCCAGTGTGTGTGTGTGTGTGTGTGTGTGTGTGTCCAGTGTGTGTGTGTGTGTGTGTGTGTGTGTGTGTGTGTGTGTGTGTGTGTGTGTGTGTGTGTGTTGTCGTAACGGCCGGCAGCGGACTGATTAGAATTTGATTAGCTAGCGTTAGCGGAGTCTAGCTCCTACCTGCTGGGACATGAGATGAGAGGGGAGGGCAGGGAGATGGAGGGTGGCAGGAGGGGAGGGTGGCAGGAGGGCAGGAAGGCAGGAGGGAGGGATGGAGTAATTGACCCGCTCTCCTCCTTCTATAAAGTTATTCACCCTCGGTTTCCTCTGTTGTTTGGAAACAGCAACGACAGCATTTTTATCCCGCGACCAAGAAGGAGGCCATGATTTAACCACATAGACTTACAAACAAGCAGTCACACACACACACACACACACACACACACACACACACACACACACACACACACACACACACACACACACACACACACACACACACACACGTCTCTGTCCTCCCCCTCTAACTACACCTCTGGACTGCAGACCGGTGTATATACTTCTAATGGAGGGACACAGTGTAAAACTACACTTACTGAAAACTGCAGCTCTGCACATTCAAGTAATTGATTCAACAGGGAGGGAGGGAGCGAGGGTGAGAGGGATGGAGGGAGCGAGGGAGGGGGAGAGGGAGAGGGAAAGGCATGGAGGGAGAAGGATTGGGAGGGAGGGAGGGAGGGAGGGAGGGAGGGAGGGAGGGAGGGAGGGAGGGAGGGAGGGAGGGAGGGAGGGAGGGAGGGAGGGAGGGAGACTTGCAAAACAAGATTTCACCCCATTGAAACCCTGCATGCAGAGTTCTGTTAGTCTCCTACATGTCCAGAGGACAGTTGAAACTGGAGCAGCAGCACGGCCAGGTGGACTGGGGACAGCAAGGAGTCATCATGTCAGGTAGTCCTGGGGCATGGTCCTAAGGCTCAGGTCCTCCGAGAGAGAGAAAGAGAGAAGGAGAGAATTAGAGAATGCACACTTAGATTCACACAGGATAACCTGTCTCCCTGTAGAGGAAAGGCTGTGAATCCACTGCACCACAGTAGAACCTGAGACAGAGCTGCATTTCCTGACAAAATGTCAAAAATATAAAACAATTAGAGTGTCATTTCAAAGACCTCTCTGATGAGGACAGGCTACCCGTCCTGTTGGGGGAGGACGCAGAGAGCTGTGGGTTGGCAGACCACTACATTGCTGCCTGACATAAGATGAGGGACAGTGTCGGACAGACCAATCAACCTGCACATGTCCTCTACTGTTTTCTTATTGTTATTGCTCAATGTGTTGGTTATTTTGACACTTGGTTATTGCTGTGTTCAGTGTTACGTCTTACCAATAAAGCAAATTGAATTGAATTGAAAAATTGAGAGAGAGAGACAGGGGGGGGGGGGGGGAGCGAGAGAGAGAGACAGAGAGAGACAGAGAGAGAGAGAGGGGGAGAGAGAGAGATGGAAGGAGATAAAGAGAGAGGGAGCGAGAGAGAGAGAGACAGAGACAGAGAGAGAGAGAGGCAGGGAGAGAGAGAGAGACGGAAGGAGAGAAAGAGAGAGGGAGAGAGAGAGAGAAAGAGACAGAGAGAGTGAGAGAGACAGAGAGAGAGAGAGAGAGACAGAGAGAGAGAGAGGGAGAGAGAGAGAGAGACAGAGAGAGAGAGAGAGAGAGAGAGAGAGAGAGAGAGAGCGAGAGAGAGAGAGAGAGAGAGAGAGAGAGAGAGAGAGAGAGAGAGAGAGAGAGAGAGAGAGAGAGAGAGAGAGAGAGAGAGAGAGAGAGAGAGAGATGGAAGGAGAGAAAGAGAGATGGAGAGAGAGAGAGGGGAGAGAGAGCAGAGAGAGAGAGAGAGAGGGAGAGGGAGAGAGAGAGAGAGAGAGAGAGATGGAGGAGAGAGAGAGAGTGCAGAGAGAGTTGGGGGAGAGGGAGAGAGAGAGAGATGGAAGGAGAGATGTTGTTGACTGCAGGGGCCACTTTTCTCCCCAGTCAGGTGGTCCAAGCTGAAGATACAGCAGGGTGGAACAACAGAAGGATGTTTGGTTGTTCACTGGATTGAGAAACAACCAGAACTATGGTATAACCCCTTCAGTTGTAATGTGTGCATGTGTGTGTGTGTGTGTGTGTGTGTGTGTGTGTGACAGTGGGGTGAAGTATTATCCTGGCCATGAACCATTCTGTCCCCTGCTGTGTGTTCTCTGGGCTGCGTCACTCTCCCTATGACATCATGAGTTACGTAACACACACACAACACAACTACACACTGTCTGTACCTCTGCAAATAGCAAGCAGTCGCCATAAAACAATTACCGTCCTACCTGGGGTGGCAGGTAGCCTAGTGGTTAGAGTGTAGGGGGGCAGGTAGCCTAGTGGTTAGAGTGTAGGGCCGGCAGGTAGCCTAGTGGTTAGAGTGTAGGGCCGGCAGGTAGCCTAGTGGTTAGAGTGTAGGGCCGGCAGGTAGCCTAGTGGTTAAGTCTTGGGCCAATAACCAATAGGTTGTTAGATTGAATCCCCGAGGTAAAAGTATGTTGTTCTGCCCCTGACAAACACTCCCTCCCCCAGGATTTATACTGATCTAAGACAAACCCTCCCTCCCCCAGGATTTATACTGATCTAAGACAAACCCTCCCTCCCCCAGGATTTATACTGATCTAAGACAAACCCTCCCTCCCCCAGGATTTATACTGATCTAAGACAAACCCTCCCTCCCCCAGGATTTGTACTGATCTAAGACAAACACTCCCTCCCTCCCTCCTCCAGGATTTATACTGATCTAAGACAAACACTCCCTCCCCCAGGATGTATACTGATCTAAGACAAACACTCCCTCCTCCAGGATTTATACTGATCTAAGACAAACACTCCCTCCTCCAGGATTTATACTGATCTAAGACAAACACTCCCTCCTCCAGGATTTATACTGATCTAAGACAAACCCTCCCTCCTCCAGGATTTATACTGATCTAAGACACTCCCTCCCCCACGATTTATACTGATCTAAGACAAACCCTCCCTCCCTCCTCCAGGATTTATACTGATCTAAGACAAACACTCCCTTCTCCAGGATTTATACTGATCTAAGACAAACACTCCCTCTTCCAGGATTTATACTGATCTAAGACCCTCCCTCCCTCCTCCAGGATTTATACTGATCTAAGACAAACACTCCCTCCTCCAGGATTTATACTGATCTAAGACAAACACTCCCTCCTCGAGGATTTATACTGATCTAAGACAAACACTCCCTCCTCCAGGATTTATACTGATCTAAGACCCTCCTCCAGGATTTATACTGATCTAAGACCCTCCTCCAGGATTTATACTGATCTAAGACCCTCCTCCAGGATTTATACTGATCTAAGACAAACACTCCCTCCCCCAGGATTTATACTGATCTAAGACACTCCCTCCCTCCTCCAGGATTTATACTGATCTAAAACACTCCCTCCCTCCTCCAGGATTTATACTGATCTAAGACAAACACTCCCTCCTCCTGGATTTATACAGATCTAAGACACTCCCTCCCTCCTTCAGGATTTATACTGATCTAAGACAAACACTCCCTCCTCCAGGATTTATACTGATCTAAGACAAACACTCCCTCCCTCCTCCAGGATTTATACTGATCTAAGACAAACACTCTCTCCTCCAGGATTTATACTGATCTAAGACCCTCCCTCCCTCCTCCAGGATTTATACTGATCTAAGACCCTCCCTCCCTCCTCCAGGATTTATACTGATCTAAGACAAACACTCCCTCCTCCAGGATTTATACTGATCTAAGACAAACACTCCCTCCCTCCTCCAGAATTTATACTGATCTAAGACAAACACTCCCTCCATCCTCCAGGATTTATACTGATCTAAGACAAACACTCCCTCCTCCAGGATTTATACTGATCTAAGACAAACAATCCCTCCTCCAGGATTTATACTGATCTAAGACAAACACTCCCTCCCTCCTCCAGGATTTATACTGATCTAAGACAAACACTCCCTCCCTCCTCCAGGATTTATACTGATCTAAGACAAACACTCCCTCCTCCAGGATTTATACTGATCTAAGACAAACACTCCCTCCTCCAGGATTTATACTGATCTAAGACAAACCCTCCCTCCTCCAGGATTTATACTGATCTAAGACCCTCCTCCAGGATTTATACTGATCTAAGACCCTCCTCCAGGATTTATACTGATCTAAGACACTCCCTCCCTCCCCCAGGATTTATACTGATCTAAGCCACTCCCTCCCTCCCCCAGGATTTATACTGATCTAAGACAAACACTCCCTCCCTCCCTCCTCCAGGATTTATACTGATCTAAGACAAACACTCCCTCCCTCCCTCCCTCCCTCCCTCCCTCCCTCCCTCCCTCCCTCCCTCCCTCCCTCCCTCCCTCCCTCCCTCCCTCCCTCCCTCCCTCCCTCCCTCCCTCCCTCCCTCTCCACCCCCCCTCCCTCTCACCCTCCCTCCCCCCTCCCCCATCTCCCCCTCCTCCCTTCCCCCTCCCTCCCTCAAGCCCCAGCAGAAATCACGCCAAATTGGCATGAAATGACGATGGGCCAGAAAATTACCAACATCAGATCCAACACACACAGATTACATCCTCAGCATGCCTGGTATATTTCAATCTGCCAGTTTCAGTCCCCTGTTCTAATACAATTTAATTCAATCTGTGCTCCTTCTCTGTGTGTGTGTGGGGGGGTAATCAATTGTTATTTGTCACATGCTTTCGTAAGCAACAGGTGTAGACAAACAGTGATAACTAGGTTATATACACAGGGTACCAGTACTGAGTTAATAATAACTAGGTTATATACACAGGGTACCAGTACTGAGTAATGATAACTAGGTTATATACACAGAGTACCAGTACTGAGTAATGATAACTAGGTTATATACACAGGGTACCAGTACTGAGTAATGATAACTAGGTTATATACACAGGGTACCAGTACTGAGTAATGATAACTAGGTTATATACACAGACCAGTACTGAGTTAATGATAACTAGGTTATATACACAGGGTACCAGTACTGAGTAATGATAACTAGGTTATATACACAGGGTACCAGTACTGAGTAATGATAACTAGGTTATATACACAGGGTACCAGTACTGAGTAATGATAACTAGGTTATATACACAGGGTACCAGTACTGAGTAATGATAACTAGGTTATATACACAGGGTACTAGTACTGAGTAATGATAACTAGGTTATATACACAGACCAGTACTGAGTTAATGATAACTAGGTTATATACACAGGGTACCAGTACTGAGTAATGGTAACTAGGTTATATACACAGGGTTCCAGTCCTGAGTTAATGATAACTAGGTTATATACACAGGGTACCAGTACTGAGTAATGATAACCAGGTTATATACACAGGGTACCAGTACTGAGTAATGATAACTAGGTTATATACACAGGGTACCAGTACTGAGTAATGATAACTAGGTTATATACACAGGGTACTAGTACTGAGTAATGATAACTAGGTTATATACACAGACCAGTACTGAGTAATGATAACTAGGTTATATACACAGGGTACCAGTCCTGAGTTAATGATAACTAGGTTATATACACAGGGTACCAGTACTGAGTAATGATAACTAGGTTATATACACAGGGTACTAACTAGTACTGAGTAATGATAACTAGTTTATATACACAGGGTACTAACTAGTACTGAGTAATGATAACTAGGTTATATACACAGGGTACCAGTACTGAGTAATGATAACTAGGTTATATACACAGGGTACCAGTACTGAGTAATGATAACTAGGTTATATACACAGGGTACCAGTCCTGAGTTAATGATAACTAGGTTATATACACAGGGTACCAGTACTGAGTAATGATAACTAGGTTATATACACAGGGTACCAGTCCTGAGTTAATGATAACTAGGTTATATACACAGGGTACCAGTACTGAGTAATGATAACTAGGTTATATACACACTGTTCCAGTACTGAGTAATGATAACTAGGTTATATACACAGGGTACCAGTACTGAGTAATGATAACTAGGTTATATACACAGGGTTCCAGTACTGAGTAATGATAACTAGGTTATATACACAGGGTACTAACTAGTACTGAGTAATGATAACTAGTTTATATACACAGGGTACTAACTAGTACTGAGTAATGATAACTAGGTTATATACACAGGGTTCCAGTACTGAGTAATGATAACTAGGTTATATACACAGGGTACTAACTAGTACTGAGTAATGATAACTAGGTTATATACACAGGGTACCAGTACCGAGTCATGATAACTAGGTTATATACACAGGGTACCAGTACCGAGTCATGATAACTAGGCTATATACACAGGGTACCAGTACTGAGTCATGATAACTAGGCTATATACACAGGGTACCAGTACTGAGTCATGATAACTAGGCTATATACACAGGGTACCAGTACTGAGTAATGATAACTAGGTTATATACACAGACCAGTACTGAGTAATGATAACTAGGTTATATACACAGACCAGTACTGAGTAATGATAACTAGGCTATATACACAGGGTACCAGTACTGAGTAATGATAACTAGGTTATATACACAGGGTACCAGTACCGAGTCATGATAACTAGGTTATATACACATGGTACCAGTACTGAGTAATGATAACTAGGTTATATACACAGGGTACCAGTACCGAGTCATGATAACTAGGTTATATACACAGGGTACTAACTACTACTGAGTAATGATAACTAGGTTATATACACAGGGTACCAGTCCTGAGTTAATGATAACTAGGTTAAATATACAGGGTACCAGTACCGAGTCATGATAACTAGGTTATATACACAGGGTACTAACTAGTACTGAGTCTATGATAACTAGGTTATATACACAGGGTACCAGTACTGAGTAATGATAACTAGGTTATATACACAGGGTACCAGTACTGAGTAATGATAACTAGGTTATATACACAGGGTACCAGTACTGAGTAATGATAACTAGGTTATATACACAGGGTACCAGTACTGAGTAATGATAACTAGGTTATATACACAGAGTACCAGTACTGAGTCATGATAACTAGGTTATATACACAGACCAGTACTGAGTAATGATAACTAGGTTATATACACAGAGTACCAGTACTGAGTCATGATAACTAGGTTATATACACAGACCAGTACTGAGTAATGATAACTAGGTTATATACACAGACCAGTACTGAGTAATGATAACTAGGTTATATACACAGACCAGTACTGAGTAATGATAACTAGGTTATATACACAGACCAGTACTGAGTAATGATAACTAGGTTATATACACAGACCAGTACTGAGTAATGATAACTAGGTTATATACACAGGGTACCAGTACTGATAACTAGGTTATATACACAGGGTACCAGTACTGAGTAATGATAACTATGTTATATACACAGGGTACCAGTACTGAGTAATGATAACTAGGTTATATACACAGACCAGTACTGAGTAATGATAACTAGGTTATATACACAGGGTACCAGTACTGATAACTAGGTTATATACACAGGGTACCAGTCCTGAGTTAATGATAACTAGGTTATATACACAGGGTACCAGTACTGAGTAATGATAACTAGGTTATATACACACTGTTCCAGTACTGAGTAATGATAACTAGGTTATATACACACTGTTCCAGTACTGAGTAATGATAACTAGGTTATATACACAGGGTACCAGTACTGAGTCATGATAACTAGGTTATATACACAGAGTACCAGTACTGAGTAATGATAACTAGGTTATATACACAGAGTACCAGTACTGAGTCATGATAACTAGGTTATATACACAGACCAGTACTGAGTAATGATAACTAGGTTATATACACAGACCAGTACTGAGTAATGATAACTAGGTTATATACACAGGGTACCAGTACTGAGTAATGATAACTAGGTTATATACACAGGGTACCGGTCCTGAGTAATGATAACTAGGCTATATACACAGGGTACCAGTACTGAGTAATGATAACTAGGTTATATACACAGGGTACCAGTACTAAGTAATGATAACTAGGTTATATACACAGGGTACCAGTACTGAGTAATGATAACTAGGTTATATACACAGGGTACCAGTACTGAGTAATGATAACTAGGTTATATACACAGGGTACCAGTCCTGAGTTAATAATAATTAGGTTATATACACAGGGTACCAGTACTGAGTAATGATAACTAGGTTAAATATACAGGGTACCAGTACTGAGTAATGATAACTAGGTTATATACACAGGGTACCAGTACTGAGTAATGATAACTAGGTTATATACACAGGGTACCAGTCCCGAGTAATGATAACTAGGTTATATACACAGGGTACCAGTCCTGAGTTAATGATATTTAGGTTATTTACACAGGGTATCAGTACCGAGTGATGATAACTAGGTTATATACACATGGTACCAGTACTGAGTAATGATAACTAGGTTATATACACAGGGTACCAGTACTGAGTAATGATAACTAGGTTATATACACAGGGTACCAGTACTGAGTAATGATAACTAGGTTATATACACAGACCAGTACTGAGTAATGATAACTAGGTTATATACACAGGGTTCCAGTCCTGAGTTAATGATAATTAGGTTATATACACAGGGTACCAGTACTGAGTAATGATAACTAGGTTATATACACAGACCAGTACTGAGTAATGATAACTAGGTTATATACACAGGGTTCCAGTCCTGAGTTAATGATAACTAGGTTATATACACAGGGTACCAGTCCTGAGTTAATGATAACTAGGTTATATACACAGGGTACCAGTACTGAGTAATGATAACTAGGTTATATACACAGGGTACCAGTACTGAGTAATGATAACTAGGTTATATACACAGGGTACCAGTACTGAGTAATGATAACTAGGTTATATACACAGGGTACCAGTCCTGAGTTAATAATAATTAGGTTATATACACAGGGTACCAGTACTGAGTAATGATAACTAGGTTAAATATACAGGGTACCAGTACTGAGTAATGATAACTAGGTTATATACACAGGGTACCAGTACTGAGTAATGATAACTAGGTTATATACACAGGGTACCAGTCCCGAGTAATGATAACTAGGTTATATACACAGGGTACCAGTCCTGAGTTAATGATATTTAGGTTATTTACACAGGGTATCAGTACCGAGTGATGATAACTAGGTTATATACACATGGTACCAGTACTGAGTAATGATAACTAGGTTATATACACAGGGTACCAGTACTGAGTAATGATAACTAGGTTATATACACAGGGTACCAGTACTGAGTAATGATAACTAGGTTATATACACAGACCAGTACTGAGTAATGATAACTAGGTTATATACACAGGGTTCCAGTCCTGAGTTAATGATAATTAGGTTATATACACAGGGTACCAGTACTGAGTAATGATAACTAGGTTATATACACAGACCAGTACTGAGTAATGATAACTAGGTTATATACACAGGGTTCCAGTCCTGAGTTAATGATAACTAGGTTATATACACAGGGTACCAGTCCTGAGTTAATGATAACTAGGTTATATACACAGGGTACCAGTACTGAGTAATGATAACTAGGTTATATACACAGGGTACCAGTACTGAGTAATGATAACTAGGTTATATACACAGGGTACCAGTACTGAGTAATGATAACTAGTTTATATACACAGGGTACCAGTACCGAGTCATGATAACTAGGTTATATACACAGGGTACCAGTACTGAGTAATGATAACTTGGTTATATACACAGGGTACCAGAACCTAGTCTATGTGCAGAGGTGCAAGGTAATTGAGGTAGATATGTAGACCCTGTTCAGGTTCCTGTTGGTTCCAGACTTGCTGCGTCAATTTTACAGTAGCTATTACAGTAACTATGACCACCTATCGTTTTGAAACATAGCTAGGTAGATAGTTAATGAGACGGGCGGTGTTCACTTCAACAGAACGAAGAGGATGTTGTATTACGCATAGCTAGATCAGTTCTACAAAATGTTCAGCAAATTCAAAAAGCACAACATGACAACTAACGCTGGAAAAGCTACATCGAAGTCCAAGTATATTGATTTGGATGAGATTATTGCTGAGATTGACCGGGGAGAGGGACACGAGGAGTCCTGTACCAGCTGGATGAGGAGACTGAGGCTTCAGTGTGTTAGTAGCGTGAGAAAGATTGGAAGGAGACTGTAACGTACTTTTTAAGATCAGTAAGTAAAATATGTGTTCTGCTTTTCGTGCTAATCCAATAGTTTAATTTTTAGTTGTGTATTAATTTAAGATATTTTGTCTTTGATTTCTATGTATATGTAATATACAGACCTGGGATATACAATACATTACAAATGTTATGGACTGGTTTCTGCAGTCTGACCCCCTCTGCTGTCTCTGCCTCCACACCCACCCCCCCTCCCGGCCATCTAGAGGTGTGAATGTCCTCCAACCCACCACTCATTCAAATGTACTGGACTGGTTTCTGCAGTCTGACCCCCTCTGCTGTCTCTGCCTCCACACCCACCCCCCTGCCCGGCCATCTAGAGGTGTGAATGTCCTCCAACCCACCACTCATTCAAATGTAGGGGACTGCTGTCTCTGCCTCCACACCCACCCACTGACCGGCCATCTAGAGGTGTGAATGTCCTCCAACCCACCACTCATTCAAATGTAGGGGACTGGTTTCTGCAGTCTGACCCCCTCTGCTGACCCACCGTCCGGCAATCTAGAGGTGTGAAGGTTACTGTATTTTCTGTAGGGAAGCTAAGGATCCATCATGTAGGACATTTCCTGTTTGTGTGTAAACTTGTATTTATTTTTTCCATAGTATTTTACTATGTTCTCTTTAGTTATGTTGGAAATGTTGACCAATTCCATATTATGTAGGGCCGTCATTCTTCAATGTATCAGTTGACCAGTTCGGCCACATTTGGGCTCGTTAAGGACACCAGGGATACTTAATATAACATATTATGTAGGGCTGTCATTCTTCAATGTATCAGTTGACCAATTCGGCCACATTTGGGCTCGTTAAGGACACCAGGGACACTTAATATAACATATTATGTAGGGCCGTCATTCTTCAATGTATCAGTCTGAAACGTTTAACATCAGTGTGCAAAGCTGTCATCAAGGTAAAGTGTGGCTTTTTGAATAATCTCAAATAATAAAATATATAGGTTCTTCTCCATTACAGAACTGAGAAGCATTGATTGGTCAAAGTCATAGAAACCGATCCATTCCACCACAACTTGCAGTTTTCACGTTGTCCCGGACAACCAAAACAAACTCCTGTCCTTGGCCTTTTGAATGAGCGGACACGAGGACGCGAGGACATGAGGACACGAGGACACGAGGACACGAGGACACGAGGACACAAAGACACGAAGACACGAAGACACGAGGACATAAGGACACGAGGACACGAAGACACGAGGACACGGGGACACTGAGACACGAGGACACTGGGTCACGAGGACACGGGGACACGAGGACACGTGGACACTGGGACACGAGGACGCAAGGACACGAGGACACGAAGGCACGAAGACACAAGGACACGAGGACACGAGGACACTGGGACACGAGGAACGAGGACACGAGGACACGAGCACACGAGGACGAGAGGAGACCTCAGACTTTTTTAGGAACGCTCTAAAGCATTTCACTGTCTAGTTGCGGGCCGTTGAACTGAGGATCCTCCTACATCAGCTCAGGAACAAGGTTGGATTAACGAGTGTTAAAATGGCTTCTAACAATAGTCTGTGTGTGTGTGTGTGTGTCAGACTGCAGTAGGAGGTGAGGCTGTAATGATGTAGTAAAGCTTGTTTGGAGTTGATCATTTAAATTCAGCCCACACACACACACACACACACACACACACACACACACACACACACACACACACACACACACACAAACACAACACACACACACACACACACACACACACACACACACACACACACACACACACACACACACACACACACACACACACACACACACACACACACACACACACACACACACACACACAGTCAATGAAAAACACAGAGTCAGACTCGTCTTCTTCATATAAAGTGATTAGAAATCAGCTGCTCCCTAAACATACGCATGGGAGTGCACGTGTATATATATATGTGTGTTTGTGTGTGTGTGTGTGTGTCTGTCTGTGTTTGTTATTATCCTTCCTCTGTACAGCGTAATGCGTAGCGGCCCCTGGAGTCGCCTTAATATTTCAGTGGGCATTACTTTGTGACTTCTGGATCATCCTAGTCTGGCAACCGAAAACATCTCTTCCTCCCGCTTCTCTATCTTTCTCTTAACAGCTAGGAGAGAGAGAGAGAGAGACAGAGCGAGAGAGAGAGAGAGAGAGAGAGAGAGAGAGAGAGAGAGAGAGAGAGAGAGAGAGAGAGAGAGAGAGAGAGAGGGGGAGAGAGGGAGAGAGAGAGAGAGAGAGAGAGAGAGAGAGAGAGAGAGAGAGAGAGAGGGAGAGAGGGAGAGAGAGAGAGAGAGAGAGAGAGACAGGGAGAGAGAGAGAGAGAGAGAGAGAGAGAGAGCGAGAGAGAGAGAGAGAGAGAGAGAGAGAGAGAGAGAGAGATACAGAGAGAGAGAGAGAGAGAGAGACAGAGAGCGAGAGAGAGAGAGACAGAGGGAGAGAGAGAGAGAGAGAGAGACAGAGAGAGAGAGAGAGAGAGAGAGGAGAGAGAGAGAGAGAGAGAGAGAGAGAGAGAGATACAGAGAGAGAGAGAGAGAGAGAGACAGAGAGAGAGAGAGAGAGAGACAGAGGGAGAGAGAGAGAGAGAGAGACAGAGAGAGAGAGAGAGAGAGAGAGAGAGAGAGAGAGAGAGAGAGAGAGAGAGAGATACAGAGAGAGAGAGAGAGAGAGAGAGAGACAGAGAGAGAGAGAGAGAGAGACAGAGGGAGAGAGAGAGAGAGAGAGAGACAGAGAGAGAGAGAGAGAGAGAGAGAGAGAGAGAGAGAGAGAGACAGAGGGAGAGAGAGAGAGAGAGAGACAGAGAGAGAGAGAGAGAGAGGAGAGAGAGACAGAGAGAGAGAGAGAGAGGGAGAGAGAGAGAGAGAGAGAGAGAGAGATACAGAGAGAGAGAGAGAGAGAGAGAGAGAGAGAGAGAGAGAGAGAGAGAGAGAGAGAGAGAGAGAGAGAGAGACAGGGAGAGAGAGAGAGAGAGAGAGAGAGAGGGAGAGAGAGAGAGAGAGAGAGAGAGACAGGGAGAGAGAGAGAGAGAGAGAGAGAGAGAGAGAGCTAGTGAGTTAGATGAATCCTCGCTGATGTCCCTTCTACAATAATGTCAATCCTATTTGTGTTGTTTTATTTGACTTTGTCGTGCGTTTTTGGAGCTCTGAGATCGGGAGTTTCCCCGTACCGTTGTAATTACACCTGCAGCCCTGTTCATGTGACTGTTGAAGTCTCTAATCTACATCACCATGGAAACACACTTCCTACAGGAGGTGTTCACCGCTGTGTGAGAGTGTGATAAAACACATCAACGTTGTCCATGTTTCACAGTCCCTAAGTCGCGTCCGTCCAGCTGGAATCAAAACCCTCCGTCACGATGGCTTTCTGCTCCGATAGACAGGCTCACTGAACAGAGATACATGGTGTGTGTGTGTGTGTGTGTGTGTGTGTGTGTGTGTGTGTTTGTGTGTGTGTGTCTGTGTGTGTGTGTGTGTGTGTGTTTGTGGTTGTGTGTCTGTGTGTCTGTCTGTGTGTGTGTGTGTGTGTGTGTGTGTGTGTGTGTGTGTGTGTGTGTGTGTGTGTGTGTGTGTGTGTGTGTGTGTCTGTGTGTGTTTGTAACATGTTAGTTCTTTGAAGCAGAAGAGAACTGTTATGTCGTGATTTATTCTCAAAACGTATTTTTCCAGCAACTAATAAATACATATTTTTCGGAATACAAGTGTCTATTAATTGTCGGTCTGTGATGTTGGGAGATGCTGTTTCCACTGTGATGTTAAACATCATGAGGTGGGAGATGCTGTTTACACTGTGATGCATCATGAGGTGGTAGATGCTGTTTACACTGTGATGTTACAAATCATGAGGTGGGAGATGCTGTTTACACTGTGATGCATCATGAGGTGGGAGATGCTGTTTACACTGTGATGTTAAACATCATGAGGTGGGAGATGCTGTTTCCACTGTGATGTTAAACATCATGAGGTGGGAGATGCTGTTTCCACTGTGATGTTAAACATCATGAGGTGGGAGATGCTGTTTACACTGTGATGCATCATGAGGTGGGAGATGCTGTTTACACTGTGATGCATCATGAGGTGGGAGATGCTATTTACACTGTGATGCATCATGAGGTGGGAGATGCTGTTTACACTGTGATGTTACAAATCATGAGGTGGGAGATGCTGTTTCCACTGTGATGCATAATGAGGAGGGAGATGCTGTTTCCACTGTGATGCATCATTAGGTGGGAGATGCTGTTTACACTGTGATGTTAAACATCATGAGGTGGGAGATGCTGTTTACACTGTGATGCATCATTAGGTGGGAGATGCTGTTTACACTGTGATGTTGAACATCATGAGGTGGGAGATGCTGTTTCCACTGTGATGCATCATGAGGTGGGAGATGCTGTTTACACTGTGATGTTACAAATCATGAGGTGGGAGATGCTGTTTCCACTGTGATGCATCATGAGGTGGGAGATGCTGTTTCCACTGTGATGCATCATGAGGTGGGAGATGCTGTTTCCCCTGTGATGCATCATTAGGTGGGAGATGCTGTTTACACTGTGATGTTGAACATCATGAGGTGGGAGATGCTGTTTACACTGTGATGCATCATGAGGTGGGAGATGCTGTTTCCACTGTGATGCATCATGAGGTGGGAGATGCTGTTTACACTGTGATGCATCATGAGGTGGGAGATGCTATTTACACTGTGATGCATCATGAGGTGGGAGATGCTGTTTACACTGTGATGTTACAAATCATGAGGTGGGAGATGCTGTTTCCACTGTGATGCATAATGAGGAGGGAGATGCTGTTTCCACTGTGATGCATCATTAGGTGGGAGATGCTGTTTACACTGTGATGTTAAACATCATGAGGTGGGAGATGCTGTTTACACTGTGATGCATCATTAGGTGGGAGATGCTGTTTCCACTGTGATGCATCATGAGGTGGGAGATGCTGTTTCCACTGTGATGCATCATGAGGTGGGAGATGCTGTTTCCCCTGTGATGCATCATTAGGTGGGAGATGCTGTTTACACTGTGATGTTGAACATCATGAGGTGGGAGATGCTGTTTACACTGTGATGCATCATGAGGTGGGAGATGCTGTTTCCACTGTGATGCATCATGAGGTGGGAGATGCTGTTTCCACTGTGATGTTAAACATCATGAGGTGGGAGATGCTGTTTCCACTGTGATGCATCATGAGGTGGGAGATGCTGTTTACACTTTGATGTTAAACATCATGAGGTGGGAGATGCTGTTTACACTGTGATGTTAAACATCATGAGGTGGGAGATGCTGTTTACACTGTGATGTTAGACATCATGAGGTCGGAGATGCTGTTTCCACTGTGATGCATCATGAGGTGGGAGATGCTGTTTACACTGTGATGTTAAACATCATGAGGTGGGAGATGCTGTTTCCATTGTGATGCATCATTAGGTGGGAGATGCTGTTTCCATTGTGATGTTACACATCATGAGGTGGGAGATGCTGTTTACACTCTGATGCATCATGAGGTAGGAGATGCTGTTTACACTGTGATGCATCCTGAGGTGGGAGATGCTGTTTCCACTGTGATGATACACATCATGAGGTGGTAGATGCTGTTTACACTGTGATGCATCATGAGGTGGGAGATGCTGTTTACCCTGTGACGCATCATGAGGTGGGAGATGCTGTTTACCCTGTGATGCATCATGAGGTGGGAGATGCTGTTTACACTGTGATGTTAAACATCATGAGGTGGGAGATGCTGTTTCCACTGTGATGCATCATGAGGTGGGAGATGCTGTTTACACTGTGATGTTAAACATCATGAGGTGGGAGATGTTGTTTCCACTGTGATGCATCATGAGGTGGGAGATGCTGTTTACACTGTGATGTTACACATCATGAGGTGGGAGATGCTGTTTACCCTGTGATGCATCATGAGGTGGGAGATGCTGTTTACACTGTGATGTTAAACATCATGAGGTGGGAGATGCTGTTTACACTGTGATGTTAAACATCATGAGGTGGGAGATGCTGTTTACACTGTGATGCATCATGAGGTGGGAGATGCTGTTTCCACTGTGACCTTTAACATCATGAGGTGGGAGATGCTGTTTCCACTTGATGCATCATGAGGTGGGAGATGCTGTTTCCCCTGTGATGCATCATGAGGTGGGAGATGCTGTTTACCCTGTGATGCATCATGAGGTGGGAGATGCTGTTTACACTGTGATGTTACACATCATGAGGTGGGAGATGCTGTTTACACTGTGATGCATCATGAGGTGGGAGATGCTGTTTACCCTGTGACGCATCATGAGGTGGGAGATGCTGTTTACCCTGTGATGCATCATGAGGTGGGAGATGCTGTTTACACTGTAATGTTACAAATCATGAGGTGGGAGATGCTGTTTCCACTGTGATGCATCATGAGGTGGGAGATGCTGTTTCCACTGTGATGCATCATGAGGTGGGAGATGCTGTTTACACTGTGATGCATCATTAGGTGGGAGATGCTGTTTACACTGTGATGTTGAACATCATGAGGTGGGAGATGCTGTTTCCACTGTGATGCATCATGAGGTGGGAGATGCTGTTTACACTGTGATGTTACAAATCATGAGGTGGGAGATGCTGTTTCCACTGTGATGCATCATGAGGTGGGAGATGCTGTTTCCACTGTGATGCATCATGAGGTGGGAGATGCTGTTTCCCCTGTGATGCATCATTAGGTGGGAGATGCTGTTTACACTGTGATGTTAAACATCATGAGGTGGGAGATGCTGTTTACACTGTGATGCATCATGAGGTGGGAGATGCTGTTTCCACTGTGATGCATCATGAGGTGGGAGATGCTGCTTCCACTGTGATGTTAAACATCATGAGGTGGGAGATGCTGTTTCCACTGTGATGCATCATTAGGTGGGAGATGCTGTTTCCACTGTGATGCATCATGAGGTGGGAGATGCTGTTTACACTTTGATGTTAAACATCATGAGGTGGGAGATGCTGTTTACACTGTGATGTTAAACATCCTGAGGTGGGAGATGCTGTTTACACTGTGATGTTACACATCATGAGGTCGGAGATGCTGTTTCCACTGTGATGCATCATGAGGTGGGAGATGCTGTTTACACTGTGATGTTAAACATCATGAGGTGGGAGATGCTGTTTCCACTGTGATGCATCATTAGGTGGGAGATGCTGTTTCCACTGTGATGTTACACATCATGAGGTGGGAGATGCTGTTTACACTCTGATGCATCATGAGGTAGGAGATGCTGTTTACACTGTGATGCATCATGAGGTGGGAGATGCTGTTTACCCTGTGACGCATCATGAGGTGGGAGATGCTGTTTACCCTGTGATGCATCATGAGGTGGGAGATGCTGTTTACACTGTGATATTAAACATCATGAGGTGGGAGATGCTGTTTCCACTGTGATGCATCATGAGGTGGGAGATGCTGTTTACACTGTGATGTTAAACATCATGAGGTGGGAGATGCTGTTTCCACTGTGATGCATCATGAGGTGGGAGATGCTGTTTCCACTGTGATGCATCATGAGGTGGGAGATGCTGTTTACCCTGTGACGCATCATGAGATGGGAGATGCTGTTTACCCTGTGATGCATCATGAGGTGGCAGATGCTGTTTACACTGTGATGTTAAACATCATGAGGTGGGAGATGTTGTTTCCACTGTGATGCATCATGAGGTGGGAGATGCTGTTTACACTGTGATGTTAAACATCATGAGGTGGGAGATGCTGTTTCCACTGTGATGCATCATGAGGTGGGAGATGCTGTTTCCACTTTGATGCATCATGAGTTGGGAGATGCTGTTTCCACTGTGATGCATCATGAGGTGGGAGATGCTGTTTACCCTGTGATGCATCATGAGGTGGGAGATGCTGTTTACACTGTGATGTAACACATCATGAGGTGGGAGATGCTGTTTACCCTGTGATGCATCATGAGGTGGGAGATGCTGTTTACCCTGTGATGTTACACATCATGAGGTGGGAGATGCTGTTTACCCTGTGATGCATCATGAGGTGGGAGATGCTGTTTCCACTGTGACGTTAAACATCATGAGGTGGGAGATGCTGTTTCCACTGTGATGCATCATAAGTTGGGAGATGCTGTTTACCCTGTGATGCATCATGAGGTGGGAGATGCTGTTTACACTGTGATGCATCATGAGGTGGGAGATGCTGTTTCCACTGTGATGCATCATGAGGTGGGAGATGCTGTTTACACTGTGATGCATCATGAGGTGGGAGATGCTGTTTCCACTGTTATGTTACACATCATAAGGTGGGAGATGCTGTTTCCACTGTGACCTTTAACATCATGAGGTGGGAGATGCTGTTTCCACTTGATGCATCATGAGGTGGGAGATGCTGTTTACCCTGTGATGCATCATGAGGTGGGAGATGCTGTTTACCCTGTGATGCATCATGAGGTGGGAGATGCTGTTTACACTGTGATGTTACACATCATGAGGTGGGAGATGCTGTTTACCCTGTGATGCATCATGAGGTGGGAGATGCTGTTTACACTGTGATGTTACACATCATGAGGTGGGAGATGCTGTTTACCCTTTGATGCATCATGAGGTGGGAGATGCTGTTTACACTGTGATGCATCATGAGGTGGGAGATGCAGTTTACCCTGTGATGCATCATGAGGTGGGAGATGCTGTTTACCCTGTGATGCATCAAGAGGTGGGAGATGCTGTTTACACTGTGATGTTAAACATCATGAGGTGGGAGATGCTGTTTGACACTGTGATGCATCATGAGTTGGGAGATGCTGTTTACACTGTGATGTTAAACAACATGAGGTGGGAGATGCTGTTTCCACTGTGATGTTAAACATCATGAGGTGGGAGATGCTGTTTCCACTGTGATGTTAAACATCATGAGGTGGGAGATGCTGTTTCCACTGTGATGTTAAACAACATGAGGTGGGAGATGCTGTTTCCACTGTGATGTTAAACAACATGAGGTGGGAGATGCTGTTTACACTGTGATGCATCATGAGGTGGGAGATGCTGTTTACACTGTGATGTTGAACATCATGAGGTGGGAGATGCTGTTTCCACTGTGATGCATCATGAGGTGGGAGATGCTGTTTACACTGTGATGTTACAAATCATGAGGTGGGAGATGCTGTTTCCACTGTGATGCATCATGAGGTGGGAGATGCTGTTTCCACTGTGATGCATCATGAGGTGGGAGATGCTGTTTCCACTGTGATGCATCATGAGGTGGGAGATGCTGTTTCCCCTGTGATGCATCATTAGGTGGGAGATGCTGTTTACACTGTGATGTTAAACATCATGAGGTGGGAGATGCTGTTTACACTGTGATGCATCATGAGGTGGGAGATGCTGTTTCCACTGTGATGCATCATGAGGTGGGAGATGCTGTTTCCACTGTGATGTTAAACATCATGAGTTGGGAGATGCTGTTTCCACTGTGATGCATCATGAGGTGGGAGATGCTGTTTACACTTTGATGTTAAACATCATGAGGTGGGAGATGCTGTTGACACTGTGATGTTAAACATCCTGAGGTGGGAGATGCTGTTTACACTGTGATGTTAGACATCATGAGGTCGGAGATGCTGTTTCCACTGTGATGCATCATGAGGTGGGAGATGCTGTTTACACTGTGATGTTAAACATCATGAGGTGGGAGATGCTGTTTCCACTGTGATGCATCATTAGGTGGGAGATGCTGTTTACCCTGTGATGCATCATGAGGTGGGAGATGCTGTTTACACTGTGATGCATCATGAGGTGGGAGATGCTGTTTCCACTGTGAGGCATCATGAGGTGGGAGATGCTGTTTACACTGTGATGCATCATGAGGTGGGAGATGCTGTTTCCACTGTTATGTTACACATCATGAGGTGGGAGATGCTGTTTCCACTGTGACCTTTAACATCATGAGGTGGGAGATGCTGTTTCCACTTGATGCATCATGAGGTGGGAGATGCTGTTTACCCTGTGATGCATCATGAGGTGGGAGATGCTGTTTACCCTGTGATGCATCATGAGGTGGGAGATGCTGTTTACACTGTGATGTTACACATCATGAGGTGGGAGATGCTGTTTACCCTGTGATGCATCATGAGGTGGGAGATGCTGTTTACACTGTGATGTTACACATCATGAGGTGGGAGATGCTGTTTACCCTTTGATGCATCATGAGGTGGGAGATGCTGTTTACACTGTGATGCATCATGAGGTGGGAGATGCTGTTTACCCTGTGATGCATCATGAGGTGGGAGATGCTGTTTACCCTGTGATGCATCAAGAGGTGGGAGATGCTGTTTACACTGTGATGTTAAACATCATGAGGTGGGAGATGCTGTTTGACACTGTGATGCATCATGAGTTGGGAGATGCTGTTTACACTGTGATGTTAAACAACATGAGGTGGGAGATGCTGTTTCCACTGTGATGTTAAACATCATGAGGTGGGAGATGCTGTTTCCACTGTGATGTTAAACATCATGAGGTGGGAGATGCTGTTTCCACTGTGATGCATCATGAGGTGGGAGATGCTGTTTCCGCTGTGATGTTAAACATCATGAGGTGGGAGATGCTGTTTACACTGTGATGCATCATGAGGTGGGAGATGCTGTTTACACTGTGATGCATCATGAGGTGGGAGATGATGTTTACACTGTGATGTTACACAACATGAGGTGGGAGATGCTGAGATGCTGTACACTGTGATGTTAAACATCATGAGGTGGGAGATGCTGTTTCCACTGTGATGTTAAACATCATGAGGTGGGAGATGCTGTTTACACTGTGATGCATCATGAGGTGGGAGATGCTGTTTCCACTGTGATGTTAAACATTATGAGGTGGGAGATGCTGTTTCCACTGTGATGTTAAACATCATGAGGTGGGAGATGCTGTTTCCACTGTGATGTTAAACAACATGAGGTGGGAGATGCTGTTTCCACTGTGATGTTAAACAACATGAGGTGGGAGATGCTGTTTACACTGTGATGCATCATGAGGTGGGAGATGCTGTTTACCCTGTGATGCATCATGAGGTGGGAGATGCTGTTTCCACTGTGATGTTAAACATCATGAGGTGGGAGATGCTGTTTCCACTGTGATGTTAAACATCATGAGGTGGGAGATGCTGTTTCCACTGTGATGTTAAACAACATGAGGTGGGAGATGCTGTTTCCACTGTGATGTTAAACAACATGAGGTGGGAGATGCTGTTTACACTGTGATGCATCATGAGGTGGGAGATGCTGTTTACCCTGTGATGCATCATGAGGTGGGAGATGCTGTTTACCCTGTGATGCATCATGAGGTGGGAGATGCTGTTTCCACCGTGATGTTAAACAACATGAGGTGGTAGATGCTGTTTCCACTGTGATGTTAAACATCATGAGGTGGGAGATGCTGTTTCCACTGTGATGTTAAACATCATGAGGTGGGAGATGCTGTTTCCACTGTGATATTAAACAACATGAGGTGGGAGATGCTGTTTACACTGTGATGCATCATGAGGTGGGAGATGCTGTTTACACTGTGATGCATCATGAGGTGGGAGATGCTGTTTACCCTGTGATGCATCATGAGGTGGGAGATGCTGTTTCCACTGTGATGTTAAACATCATGAGGTGGGAGATGCTGTTTCCACTGTGATGTTAAACAACATGAGGTGGGAGATGCTGTTTACACTGTGATGTTAAACAACATGAGGTGGGAGATGCTGTTTACACTGTGATGCATCATGAGGTGGGAGATGCTGTTTCCACTGTGATGCATCATGAGGTGGGAGATGCTGTTTACACTGTGATGTTAAACATCATGAGGTTGGAGATGCTGTTTCCACTGTGATGTTAAACAACATGAGGTGGGAGATGCTGTTTACACTGTGATGTTAAACAACATGAGGTGGGAGATGCTGTTTACACTGTGATGCATCATGAGGTGGGAGATGCTGTTTACACTGTGATGCATCATGAGGTGGGAGATGCTGAGATGCTGTTTCCACTGTGATGTTAAACATCATGAGGTGGGAGATGCTGTTTCCACTGTGATGTTAAACATCATGAGGTGGGAGATGCTGTTTCCACTGTGATATTAAACAACATGAGGTGGGAGATGCTGTTTACACTGTGATGCATCATGAGGTGGGAGATGCTGTTTCCACTGTGATGCATCATGAGGTGGGAGATGCTGTTTACCCTGTGATGCATCATGAGGTGGGAGATGCTGTTTCCACTGTGATGTTAAACATCATGAGGTGGGAGATGCTGTTTCCACTGTGATGTTAAACAACATGAGGTGGGAGATGCTGTTTACACTGTGATGTTAAACAACATGAGGTGGGAGATGCTGTTTACACTGTGATGCATCATGAGGTGGGAGATGCTGTTTCCACTGTGATGCATCATGAGGTGGGAGATGCTGTTTACACTGTGATGTTAAACATCATGAGGTGGGAGATGCTGTTTCCACTGTGATGTTAAACAACATGAGGTGGGAGATGCTGTTTACACTGTGATGTTAAACAACATGAGGTGGGAGATGCTGTTTACACTGTGATGCATCATGAGGTGGGAGATGCTGTTTACACTGTGATGCATCATGAGGTGGGAGATGCTGAGATGCTGTTTCCACTGTGATGTTAAACATCATGAGGTGGGAGATGCTGTTTCCACTGTGATGCATCATGATGTGGGAGATGCTGTTTCCACTGTGATGTTAAACATCATGAGGTGGGAGATGCTGTTTCCACTGTGATGTTAAACATCATGAGGTGGGAGATGCTGTTTCCACTGTGATGTTAAACAACATGAGGTGGGAGATGCTGTTTCCACTGTGATGTTAAACATCATGAGGTGGGAGATGCTGTTTCCACTGTGATGCATCATGAGGTGGGAGATGCTGTTTCCACTGTGATGTTAAACATCATGAGGTGGGAGATGCTGTTTCCACTGTGATGTTAAACAACATGAGGTGGGAGATGCTGTTTCCACTGTGATGCATCATGAGGTGGGAGATGCTGTTTCCACTGTGATGTTAAACATCATGAGGTGGGAGATGCTGTTTCCACTGTGATGTTAAACAACATGAGGTGGGAGATGCTGTTTCCACTGTGATGCATCATGAGGTGGGAGATGCTGTTTACACTGTGATGTTAAACATCATGAGGTGGGAGATGCTGTTTCCACTGTGATGTTAAACAACATGAGGTGGGAGATGCTGTTTACACTGTGATGTTAAACAACATGAGGTGGGAGATGCTGTTTACACTGTGATGCATCATGAGGTGGGAGATGCTGTTTACACTGTGATGCATCATGAGGTGGGAGATGCTGAGATGCTGTTTCCACTGTGATGTTAAACATCATGAGGTGGGAGATGCTGTTTCCACTGTGATGCATCATGAGGTGGGAGATGCTGTTTCCACTGTGATGTTAAACATCATGAGGTGGGAGATGCTGTTTCCACTGTGATGTTAAACATCATGAGGTGGGAGATGCTGTTTCCACTGTGATGTTAAACAACATGAGGTGGGAGATGCTGTTTCCACTGTGATGTTAAACATCATGAGGTGGGAGATGCTGTTTCCACTGTGATGCATCATGAGGTGGGAGATGCTGTTTCCACTGTGATGTTAAACATCATGAGGTGGGAGATGCTGTTTCCACTGTGATGTTAAACAACATGAGGTGGGAGATGCTGTTTCCACTGTGATGTTAAACAACATGAGGTGGGAGATGCTGTTTCCACTGTGATGTTAAACAACATGAGGTGGGAGATGCTGTTTCCACTGTGATGTTAAACAACATGAGGTGGGAGATGCTGTTTCCACTGTGATGTTAAACAACATGAGGTGGGAGATGCTGTTTCCACTGTGATGTTAAACAACATGAGGTGGGAGATGCTGTTTCCACTGTGATGTTAAACAACATGAGGTGGGAGATGCTGTTTCCACTGTGATGTTAAACAACATGAGGTGGGAGATGTTGTTTCCACTGTGATGTTGACGTGTATGACAATATGAAAGAGCTGCAGGGAGGTCTGGAGCGTGTTTTGATGTGGGTACTCAAGCAGCCTGCCTTTTAAAATGTTTGCTGGAGTGTCTGTCATAAGATGTCATTCTTTGTTGTGTATAATTATTTATCTCTACTGTACCATTTTGGAACGTCTAGATTCTGTAACACATTGCTTCAGTCAAATATTCATTAATATTTAAATTGGATTCTACCCCAAAAAAAAGGTGTTTTGGTATTTACAGTCTTTATAACCCGTATTAGATGAGTCTTATTCCCACAATGCACTTGGTTTATAAAGGTCATCTAGGCCTCATTTCAACCTGGATGGCTGAAGTGTTACCTGGATTGAGTCATTTAAAGGTCATCTAGGCCTCATTTCAACCTGGATGGCTGAAGTGTTACCTGGTTTGAGTCATTTAAAGGTAATCTAGGCCTCATTTCAACCTGGATAGCTGAAGTTTTACCTGGTTTGAACAACAGTCATTTAAAGGTCATCTAGTTCTCATTTCAACCTGGATAGCTGAAGTGTTACCTGGTTTGAGTCATTTAAAGGTCATCTAGGCCTCATTTCAACCTGGATAGCTGAAGTTTTACCTGGTTTGAGTCATTTAAAGGTCATCTAGGCCTCATTTCAACCTGGATGGCTGAAGTGTTACCTGGTTTGAGTCATTTAAAGGTCATCTAGGCCTCATTTCAACCTGGATGGCTGAAGTGTTACCTGGTTTGAGTCATTTAAAGGTCATCTAGGCCTCATTTCAACCTGGATGGCTGAAGTGTTACCTGGTTTGAGTCATTTAAAGGTCATCTAGGCCTCATTTCAACCTGGATGGCTGAAGTGTTACCTGGTTTGAGTCATTTAAAGGTCATCTAGGCCTCATTTCAACCTGGATGGCTGAAGTGTTACCTGGTTTGAGTCATTTAAAGGTCATCTAGGCCTCATTTCAACCTGGATGGCTGAAGTGTTACCTGGTTTGAGTCATTTAAAGGTCATCTAGGCCTCATTTCAACCTGGATGGCTGAAGTGTTACCTGGTTTGAGTCATTTAAAGGTCATCTAGGCCTCATTTCAACCTGGATGGCTGAAGTGTTACCTGGTTTGAGTCATTTAAAGGTCATCTAGGCCTCATTTCAACCTGGATGGCTGAAGTGTTACCTGGATTGAGTCATTTAGGTGGGAGATGCTGTTTCCACTGTGATGTTAAACATCATGAGGTGGGAGATGCTGTTTACACTGTGATGCATCATGAGGTGGGAGATGCTGTTTACACTGTGATGCATCATGAGGTGGGAGATGCTGTTTCCACTGTGATGTTAAACATCATAGGGTGGGAGATGCTGTTTCCACTGTGATGTTAAACATCATGAGGTGGGAGATGCTGTTTCCACTGTGATGTTAAACATCATGAGGTGGGAGATGCTGTTTCCACTGTGATGCATCATGAGGTGGGAGATGCTGTTTCCACTGTGATGTTGACGTGTATGACAATATGAAATGGCATCATGTCCTTTGCAATGTAATATGAAAGGGCTGCAGGGAGGTCTTGAGCGTGTTTTGATGTGGGTTCTCAAGCAACCTGCTTTTTAAATGCTTGCTGGAGTTTCTGTCAAAAGATGTCATTCTTTGTTCTGTATAATTATTTATCTCTATTGTACCATTTTGGAACGTCTAGATTCTGTAACACATTGCTTCAATCAAATATTCATTAATATTTAAATTGGATTCTACCCCCAAAAAAAGGTGTTTTGGTATTTACAGTCTTTATAACCCGTATTAGATGAGTCTTATTCCCACAATGCACTTGGTTTATAAAGGTCATCTAGGCCTCATTTCAACCTGGATGGCTGAAGTGTTACCTGGTTTGAGTCATTTAAAGGTCATCTAGGTCTCATTTCAACCTGGATGGCTGAAGTGTTACCTGGTTTGAGTCATTTAAAGGTCATCTAGGCCTCATTTCAACCTGGATAGCTGAAGTGTTACCTGGTTTGAACAACAGTCATTTAAAGGTCATCTAGTTCTCATTTCAACCTGGATAGCTGAAGTGTTACCTGGTTTGAGTCATTTAAAGGTCATCTAGGCCTCATTTCAACCTGGATAGCTGAAGTTTTACCTGGTTTGAGTCATTTAAAGGTCATCTAGGCCTCATTTCAACCTGGATGGCTGAAGTTTTACCTGGTTTGAGTCATTTAAAGGTCATCTAGGCCTCATTTCAACCTGGATGGCTGAAGTGTTACCTGGTTTGAGTCATTTAAAGGTCATCTATTTCCCATTTCAACCTGGATGGCTGAAGTGTTACCTGGTTTGAGTCATTTAAAGGTCATCTAGGCCTCATTTCAACCTGGATGGCTGAAGTGTTACCTGGTTTGAGTCATTTAAAGGTCATCTAGGCCTCATTTCAACCTGGATGGCTGAAGTGGTACCTGGTTTGAGTCATTTAAAGGTCATCTAGGCCTCATTTCAACCTGGATGGCTGAAGTTTTACCTGGTTTGAACAACAGTAATTTAAAGGTCATCTAGGTCTCATTTAAACCTGGATAGCTGAAGTGTTACCTGGTTTGAACAACAGTCATTTAAAGGTAATTTCCCATTGAGTCGATATACGCAGCGTTTACCGTGACTGTAGTCTCCTCTAACACAGGAACATTCCCTTTAAATATCAACCACCCTGTAACTCTGAATTTCCTGGATACGGATTGGATAGAGCCCTAACACTTGAGATACGGATTGGATAGAGCCCTAACACTTGAGATACGGATTGGATAGAGCCCTAACACTTGAGATAGGGATTGGATAGAGCCCTAGCACTTGAGATAGTGATGGGATAGAGCCCTAACACTTGAGATAGGGATTGGATAGAGCCCTAACACTTGAGATAGGGATTGGATAGAGCCCTAACACTTGAGATACGGATTGGATAGAGCCCTAACACTTGAGATACGGATTGGATAGAGCCCTAACACTTGAGATAGGGATTGGATAGAGCCCTAACACTTGAGATACGGATTGGGTAGAACCCTAACACTTGAGATACGGATTGGATAGAGCCCTAACACTTGAGATAGGGATTGGATAGAGCCCTAACACTTGAGATACGGATTGGGTAGAACCCTAACACTTGAGATAGGGATTGGATAGAGCCCTAACACTTGAGATGCGGATTGGATAGAGCCTTCACACTTGAGATACGGATTGGATAGAGCCTTAACACTTGAGATAGGGATTGGATAGAGCCTTAACACTTGAGATAGGGATTGGATAGAGCCCTAACACTTGAGATAGTGATTGGATAGAGCCCTAACACTTGAGATACGGATTTGATAGAGCCCTAACACTTGAGCCGACATCCTCAGCATTTTCCACGGACGTGATCTCAGTGATTACCAAGTCATTTATCTTTAAGACAGTGTGGCGGCAGGGAAGTCAAGTGGTTAGAGCGTTGGACTAGTAACCGGAAGGTTGCAAGTTCAAACCCCCGAGCTGACAAGGTACAACTCTGTCGTTCTGCCCCTGAACAGGCAGTTAACCCACTGTTCCTAGGCCGTCATTGAAAATAAGATTTTTTTCTTAACTGACTTGCCTAGTTAAATAAATGAAAAATGAAAAAAAAAGTTGTTTTTGTTGTCTGTGCTTAATTACAACGCGACTGAAATTGAATGCCCCTTTGTCTTGAAAAAAATCAGTATTGATTAGCCATAGAGTCTCATCTATCCACAGATCTAGGATCACATTTAGCTACACGAAACCATTAGTTGGGAGAAACAATGTCTGGTCTTGCATCAGCTGTTAACTGCAGTGGTGATCTGCTGTAGAACTGAGGGTGTTGGATCACGAATTAGGTGTCATTATATGTTCTGTCCACTAGATGGCACGCTGTTTGCATTGTGAGAAGGTTCTGTTTTGCAGTGTGGAGGTTCGGTTTTGCAGAGTGGAGGTTCTGTTTGCAGTGTGAAGGTTCTATTTGCAGTGGGAAGGTTCTATTTGCAGTGTGGCGGTGCTGAGCTGAGACTGGTAGAGGGCCTCTGCTATAGGAGAGGAGGGACTGTATTCTACTGTATTTTATAGAGATTACAGAAAGAGAACAGACAGACTGGTAGAGACTATAGACTGTTTCTACTGTATTTTATAGAGACGACAGAAAGAGAACAGACAGACTGGTAGAGACTATAGACTGTTTCTACTGTATTTTATAGAGACGACAGAAAGAGAACAGACAGACTGGTAGAGACTATAGACTGTATTCTACTGTATTTTAGAGAGACGACAGAAAGAGAACAGAGGGGTGGATCTATAGACTATAGTCTCTCTGCTAGAGGAGGGGTGGATCTATAGACTATAGTCTCTCTGCTAGAGGAGGGGTGGATCTATAGACTATAGTCTCTCTGCTAGAGGAGGGGTGGATCTATAGACTATAGTATCTCTGCTAGAGGAGGGGTGGATCTATATACTATAGTCTCTCTGCTAGAGGAGGGGTGGATCTACAGACTATAGTCTCTCTGCTAGAGGAGGGGTGGATCTATATACTTTAGTCTCTCTGCTAGAGGAAGGGTGGATCTATAGACTATAGTCTCTCTGCTAGAGGAGGGGTGGATCTATAGATTATAGTCTCTCTGCTAGAGGAGGGGTGGATCTATATACTTTAGTCTCTCTGCTAGAGGAGGGGTGGATCTATAGACTATATTCTCTCTGCTAGAGGAGGGGTGGATCTATAGACTATAGTCTCTCTGCTAGAGTAGGGGTGGATCTATAGACTATAGTCTCTCTGCTAGAGGAGGGGTGGATCTATATACTTTAGTCTCTCTGCTAGAGGAAGGGTGGATCTATAGACTATAGTCTCTCTGCTAGAGGAGGGGTGGATCTATAGATTATAGTCTCTCTGCTAGAGTAGGGGTGGATCTATAAATACACTGCTGTCGCTACATTGAACATTTACAGGGAAGGATCACATTAAACATGGTCCCGTTACCCACACTACTGACTGGATGATGCACATTTAAATCATAGACTATGTCTATAATACACTAGGACATATATATATATATATATATATATATATATATATATATATATATATATCGTCAGACATTTAAATAATAGACTTGGATACATTTGGACATACTTGTAAAACATTTTTAAACCTCAAAACTGGTCGGGATTAGAGAGAGAAAGATAATACACATTGAGAAGAAGCAGATAATCAAAGAAGGGGAGGAGAGGAGAGGAGAGGAGGGGAGAGGAGGGGAGGGGAGAGGAGAGGAGAGGAGAGGAGAGGAGAGGAGAGGAGAGGAGAGGAGAGGAGAGGAGAGGAGAGGAGAGGAGAGTTTTGAGGTCTGAGGTTTGACAGAAAAGGTTTTAGGTTTCAGAGAGGAGAGGATTGACAGAGAAGAGGAGCAGGTTGTGGTTCGAGAGAGAGGAGAGGAGAGGAGAGGAGAGGAGAGGAGAGGAGAGGAGAGGAGAGGAGAGGAGAGGAGAGGAGAGGAGGGGAGAGGAGAGGAGAGGAGAGTTTTGAGGTCTGAGGTTTGACAGAAAAGGTTTTAGGTTTCAGAGAGGAGAGGATTGACAGAGAAGAGGAGCAGGTTGTGGTTCGAGAGAGAGGAGAGGATTTAAGGTTAGAGAGAGAAGAGAATTGCGGATTGACAGAGGAGAGGAGAGGACACACTCTTTGCCTCAGGCTGTGCTTTACAAGCATGTGTGTGGTGCCAGGAAAATAACCTCTCACTCAACGTCCACAAAACAAAGGAGCTGATCGTGGACTTCAGGAAACAGCAGAGGGTGTCACACCCTGATCTGTTTCAGCTGTCTTTGTGTTTGTCTCCACCCCCCTCCAGGTGTCGCCCACCTTCCTCATTATCCCCAGCGTATTTATACCAGTGTTCTCTGTTTGTCTTTTGCCAGTTCGTCTTGTCTTGCTGTCTCTGCCTGGCCGGTTCCCCTCTTTCCACTGGGATTCTCTCCCTCCGACCCTATTACAGGGGCTGAGTCACTGGCTTTCTGGTGCTCTTTCATGCCGTCCCTAGGAAGGGTGCGTCACTTGAGTGGGTTGAGTCACTGACGTGATCATCCTGTCTGGGTTGTCACCCCCCCCCCCCCCCCCCCCTTGGGTTGTGCTGTGGCGGAGGTCTTTGTGGGCTATACTCGGTCTTGTCTCAGGATTGTAAGTTGGTGGTTGAAGATATCCCTCTAGTGGTGTGGGGGCTGTGCTTTGGCAAAGTGGGTGGGGTTATATCCTTCCTGTTTGGCCCTGTCCGGGGCTGTCATCGAATGGGGCCACAGTGTCTCCTGACCACTCCTGTCTCAGCCTCCAGTATTTATGCTGCAGTAGTTTATGTCGGGGGGCTAGGGTCAGTTTGTTATATCTGGAGTACTTCTCCTGTCCTATCCGATGTCCTGTGTGAATTTAAGTATGCTCTCTCTAATTCTCTCTAATTCTCTCTTTCTTTCTCTCTCTCGGAGGACCTGAGCCCTAGGACCATGCCTCAGGACTACATGGCATGATGACTCCTTGCTGTCCCCAGTCCACCGACCCTCCTATAGATAGAGAGAGATGAAGGGATTACCTTACCCTCCTATAGATATAGAGAGATGGAGAGACTATCTTTCCCTCCTATAGATAGAGAGAGATGGAGGGATGACCTTACCCTCCTATAGATAGAGAGACCAGTACATGCAGCTTTATAGTGAGATACCAGTACGTAGATAGATATATAGAGTGAGATATATAGATATATATAGATATATAGAGTGAGACCAGTACATGTAGATATATAGAGAGACCAGTACATGTAGATATATAGAGAGACCAGTACATGTAGATATATAGAGAGACCAGTACATGTAGATATATAGAGAGACCAGTACATGTAGATATATAGAGAGACCAGTACATGTAGATATATAGAGAGAGACCAGTACATGTAGATATATAGAGTGAGACCAGTACATGTAGATATATAGAGAGACCAGTACATGTAGATATATAGAGAGACCAGTACATGTAGATATATAGAGAGACCAGTACATGTAGATATATAGAGAGACAAGTACATGTAGATATATAGAGAGAGACCAGTACATGTAGATATATAGAGTGAGACCAGTACATGTAGATATATAGAGAGACCAGTACATGTAGATATATAGAGAGACCAGTACATGTAGATATATAGAGATACCAGTACATGTAGATATATAGAGAGACCAGTACATGTATATATATAGAGATACCAGTACATGTAGATATATAGAGAGAGACCAGTACATGTAGAGACCAGTACATGTAGATATATAAAGAGACCAGTACATGTATATATATAGAGAGACCAGTACATGTAGATATATAGAGATACCAGTACATGTACATATATAGAGAGACCAGTACATGTAGATATATATAGAGACCAGTACATGTACATATATAGAGAGACCAGTACATGTAGATATATAGAGATACCAGTACATGTAGATATATAGAGATACCAGTACATGTAGAGACCAGTACATGTAGATATATAGAGATACCAGTACATGTAGATATATAGAGAGACCAGTACATGTAGATATATAGAGAGACCAGTACATGTAGATATATAGAGAGACCAGTACATGTAGATATATAGAGAGATACCAGTACATGTAGATATATAGAGAGATACCAGTACATGTAGATATATAGAGAGATACCAGTACATGTAGATATATAGAGAGATACCAGTACATGTAGATATATAGAGAGACCAGTACATGTATATATATAGAGAGACCAGTACATGTAGATATATAGAGAGACCAGTACATGTATATATATAGAGAGACCAGTACATGTAGATATATAGAGAGACCAGTACATGTAGATATATATAGAGACCAGTACATGTAGATATTTAGAGAGACCAGTACATGTAGATATATAGAGAGATACCAGTACATGTAGATATATAGAGAGATACCAGTACATGTAGATATATAGAGATACCAGTACATGTAGATATATAGAGAGACCAGTACATGTAGATATATAGAGAGACCAGTACATGTAGATATATAGAGAGAGACCAGTACATGTAGATATATAGAGAGACCAGTACATGTATATATATAGAGAGACCAGTACATGTAGATATATAGAGAGACCAGTACATGTAGATATATATAGAGACCAGTACATGTATATATATAGAGAGACCAGTACATGTAGATATATAGAGAGACCAGTACATGTAGATATATAGAGAGACCAGTACATGTATACATATAGAGAGACTAGTACATGTAGATATATAGAGAGACCAGTACATGTAGATATATAAAGAGGCCAGTACATGTAGATATATAGAGAGACCAGTACATGTAGATATATAAAGAGGCCAGTACATGTAGAGACCAGTACATGTAGATATATAGAGAGACCAGTACATTTATATATATAGAGATACCAGTACATGTAGATATATAGAGAGAGACCAGTACATGTAGAGACCAGTACATGTAGATATATAGAGATACCAGTACATGTAGATATATAGAGAGACCAGTACATGTAGATATATAGAGAGACCAGTACATGTAGATATATAGAGAGACCAGTACATGTAGATATATAGAGAGAGACCAGTACATGTAGATATATAGAGTGAGACCAGTACATGTAGATATATAGAGAGACCAGTACAGGTATATACATAGAGATACAAGTACATGTAGAGACCAGTACATGTAGATATATAGAGATACCAGTACATGTAGATATATAGAGAGACCAGTACATGTAGATATATAGAGAGACCAGTACATGTAGATATACAGAGAGCCCAATACATATAGATATATAGAGATACCAGTGCATGTAGATATATAGAGAGACCAGTACATGTATATATATAGAGAGACCAGTAGATGTAGATTTATAGAGAGACCAGTACATGTAGATATATAGAGAGAGACCAGTACATGTAGATATATAGAGAGCCCAATACATGTAGATATATAGAGAGACCAGTACATGTAGATATATAGAGACCCCAGTACATGTAGATATATAGAGATACCATTACATGTAGATATAAAGAGAGACCAGTACATGTAGATATATAGAGAGACCAGTACATGTAGATATATAGAGAGAGACCAGTACATGTAGATATATAGAGAGCCCAATACATGTAGATATATAGAGATACCAGTGCATGTAGATATATAGAGAGACCAGTACATGTAGATATATAGAGAGACCAGTACATGTAGATATATAGAGAGACCAGTACATGTAGATACATAGAGAGACCAGTACATGTAGATATATAGAGAGATACCAGTACATGTAGATATATAGAGAGATACCAGTACATGTAGATATATAGAGAGACCAGTACATGTAGATATATAGAGAGATACCAGTACATGTAGATATATAGAGAGACCAGTACATGTAGATATATAGAGAGACCAGTACATGTAGATATATAGAGAGACCAGTACATGTAGATATATAGAGAGCCCAATACATGTAGATATATAGAGAGACCAGTACATGTAGATATATAGAGACCCCAGTACATGTAGATATATAGAGATACCATTACATGTAGATATATAGAGAGACCAGTACATGTAGATATATAGAGAGACCAGTACATGTAGATATATAGAGAGATACCAGTACATGTAGATATATAGAGAGATACCAGTACATGTAGATATATAGAGAGACCAGTACATGTAGATATATAGAGAGATACCAGTACATGTAGATATATAGAGAGACCAGTACATGTAGATATATAGAGAGACCAGTACATGTAGATATATAGAGAGACCAGTACATGTATATATATAGAGAGACCAGTACATGTAGATATATAGAGAGACCAGTACATGTAGATATATATAGAGACCAGTACATGTAGATATATAGAGAGACCAGTACATGTAGATATATAGAGAGATACCAGTACATGTAGATATATAGAGAGATACCAGTACATGTAGATATATAGAGAGATACCAGTACATGTAGATATATAGAGAGACCAGTACATGTATATATATAGAGAGACCAGTACATGTAGATATATAGAGAGACCAGTACATGTATATATATAGAGAGACCAGTACATGTAGATATATAGAGAGACCAGTACATGTAGATATATATAGAGACCAGTACATGTAGATATTTAGAGAGACCAGTACATGTAGATATATAGAGAGATACCAGTACATGTAGATATATAGAGAGATACCAGTACATGTAGATATATAGAGATACCAGTACATGTAGATATATAGAGAGACCAGTACATGTAGATATATAGAGAGACCAGTACATGTAGATATATAGAGAGAGACCAGTACATGTAGATATATAGAGAGACCAGTACATGTATATATATAGAGAGACCAGTACATGTAGATATATAGAGAGACCAGTACATGTAGATATATATAGAGACCAGTACATGTATATATATAGAGAGACCAGTACATGTAGATATATAGAGAGACCAGTACATGTAGATATATATAGAGACCAGTACATGTAGATATATAGAGAGACCAGTACATGTATACATATAGAGAGACTAGTACATGTAGATATATAGAGAGACCAGTACATGTAGATATATAAAGAGGCCAGTACATGTAGATATATAGAGAGACCAGTACATGTAGATATATAAAGAGGCCAGTACATGTAGAGACCAGTACATGTAGATATATAGAGAGACCAGTACATTTATATATATAGAGATACCAGTACATGTAGATATATAGAGAGAGACCAGTACATGTAGAGACCAGTACATGTAGATATATAGAGATACCAGTACATGTAGATATATAGAGAGACCAGTACATGTAGATATATAGAGAGACCAGTACATGTAGATATATAGAGAGACCAGTACATGTAGATATATAGAGAGAGACCAGTACATGTAGATATATAGAGTGAGACCAGTACATGTAGATATATAGAGAGACCAGTACAGGTATATACATAGAGATACAAGTACATGTAGAGACCAGTACATGTAGATATATAGAGATACCAGTACATGTAGATATATAGAGAGACCAGTACATGTAGATATATAGAGAGACCAGTACATGTAGATATACAGAGAGCCCAATACATATAGATATATAGAGATACCAGTGCATGTAGATATATAGAGAGACCAGTACATGTATATATATAGAGAGACCAGTAGATGTAGATTTATAGAGAGACCAGTACATGTAGATATATAGAGAGAGACCAGTACATGTAGATATATAGAGAGCCCAATACATGTAGATATATAGAGAGACCAGTACATGTAGATATATAGAGACCCCAGTACATGTAGATATATAGAGATACCATTACATGTAGATATAAAGAGAGACCAGTACATGTAGATATATAGAGAGACCAGTACATGTAGATATATAGAGAGAGACCAGTACATGTAGATATATAGAGAGCCCAATACATGTAGATATATAGAGATACCAGTGCATGTAGATATATAGAGAGACCAGTACATGTAGATATATAGAGAGACCAGTACATGTAGATATATAGAGAGACCAGTACATGTAGATACATAGAGAGACCAGTACATGTAGATATATAGAGAGATACCAGTACATGTAGATATATAGAGAGATACCAGTACATGTAGATATATAGAGAGACCAGTACATGTAGATATATAGAGAGATACCAGTACATGTAGATATATAGAGAGACCAGTACATGTAGATATATAGAGAGACCAGTACATGTAGATATATAGAGAGACCAGTACATGTAGATATATAGAGAGCCCAATACATGTAGATATATAGAGAGACCAGTACATGTAGATATATAGAGACCCCAGTACATGTAGATATATAGAGATACCATTACATGTAGATATATAGAGAGACCAGTACATGTAGATATATAGAGAGACCAGTACATGTAGATATATAGAGAGATACCAGTACATGTAGATATATAGAGAGATACCAGTACATGTAGATATATAGAGAGACCAGTACATGTAGATATATAGAGAGATACCAGTACATGTAGATATATAGAGAGACCAGTACATGTAGATATATAGAGAGACCAGTAAATGTAGATATATAGAGAGACCAGTACATGTATATATATAGAGAGACCAGTACATGTAGATATATAGAGAGACCAGTACATGTAGATATATATAGAGACCAGTACATGTAGATATATAGAGAGACCAGTACATGTAGATATATAGAGAGATACCAGTACATGTAGATATATAGAGAGATACCAGTACATGTAGATATATAGAGAGATACCAGTACATGTAGATATATAGAGAGACCAGTACATGTAGATATATAGAGAGACCAGTACATGTAGATATATAGAGAGACCAGTACATGTAGATATATAGAGAGAGACCAGTACATGTAGATATATAGAGAGACCAGTACATGTATATATATAGAGAGACCAGTACATGTAGATATATAGAGAGACCAGTACATGTAGATATATATAGAGACCAGTACATGTAGATATATAGAGAGACCAGTACATGTAGATATATAGAGAGACCAGTACATGTAGATATATATAGAGACCAGTACATGTAGATATATAGAGAGACCAGTACATGTATACATATAGAGAGACTAGTACATGTAGATATATAGAGAGACCAGTACATGTAGATATATAAAGAGGCCAGTACATGTAGATATATAGAGAGACCAGTACATGTAGATATATAAAGAGGCCAGTACATGTAGAGACCAGTACATGTAGATATATAGAGAGACCAGTACATTTATATATATAGAGATACCAGTACATGTAGATATATAGAGAGAGACCAGTACATGTAGAGACCAGTACATGTAGATATATAGAGATACCAGTACATGTAGATATATAGAGAGACCAGTACATGTAGATATATAGAGAGACCAGTACATGTAGATATATAGAGAGACCAGTACATGTAGATATATAGAGAGAGACCAGTACATGTAGATATATAGAGTGAGACCAGTACATGTAGATATATAGAGAGACCAGTACAGGTATATACATAGAGATACAAGTACATGTAGAGACCAGTACATGTAGATATATAGAGATACCAGTACATGTAGATATATAGAGAGACCAGTACATGTAGATATATAGAGAGACCAGTACATGTAGATATACAGAGAGCCCAATACATGTAGATATATAGAGATACCAGTAGATGTAGATTTATAGAGAGACCAGTACATGTAGATATATAGAGAGAGACCAGTACATGTAGAGACCAGTACATGTAGATATATAGAGATACCAGTACATGTAGATATATAGAGAGACCAGTACATGTATATATATAGAGAGACCAGTAGATGTAGATTTATAGAGAGACCAGTACATGTAGATATATAGAGAGAGACCAGTACATGTAGATATATAGAGAGCCCAATACATGTAGATATATAGAGAGACCAGTACATGTAGATATATAGAGACCCCAGTACATGTAGATATATAGAGATACCATTACATGTAGATATATAGAGAGACCAGTACATGTAGATATATAGAGAGACCAGTACATGTAGATATATAGAGAGAGACCAGTACATGTAGATATATAGAGAGCCCAATACATGTAGATATATAGAGATACCAGTGCATGTAGATATATAGAGAGACCAGTACATGTAGATATATAGAGAGACCAGTACATGTATATATATAGAGATACCAGTACATGTAGAGAGACCAGTACATGTAGATATATATAGAGAGACCAGTAAATGTAGATATATAGAGAGACCAGTACATGTAGATACATAGAGAGACCAGTACATGTAGATATATAGAGAGACCAGTACATGTAGATATATAGAGAGAGACCAGTACATGTAGATATATAGAGTGAGACCAGTACATGTAGATATATAGAGAGACCAGTACATGTAGATATATAGAGACCAGTACATGTAGATATATAGAGAGACCAGTACATGTAGATATATAGAGAGACCAGTACATGTAGATATATAGAGAGAGACCAGTACATGTAGATATATAGAGAGACCAGTACATGTAGATATATAGAGAGACCAGTACATGTAGATATATAGAGAGACCAGTACATGTATATATATAGAGAGACCAGTACATGTAGATATATAGAGAGACCAGTACATGTAGATATATATAGAGACCAGTACATGTAGATATATAGAGAGACCAGTACATGTAGATATATAGAGAGATACCAGTACATGTAGATATATAGAGAGATACCAGTACATGTAGATATATAGAGAGATACCAGTACATGTAGATATATAGAGAGACCAGTACATGTAGATATATAGAGAGACCAGTACATGTAGATATATAGAGAGACCAGTACATGTAGATATATAGAGAGAGACCAGTACATGTAGATATATAGAGAGACCAGTACATGTATATATATAGAGAGACCAGTACATGTAGATATATAGAGAGACCAGTACATGTAGATATATATAGAGACCAGTACATGTAGATATATAGAGAGACCAGTACATGTAGATATATAGAGAGACCAGTACATGTAGATATATATAGAGACCAGTACATGTAGATATATAGAGAGACCAGTACATGTATACATATAGAGAGACTAGTACATGTAGATATATAGAGAGACCAGTACATGTAGATATATAAAGAGGCCAGTACATGTAGATATATAGAGAGACCAGTACATGTAGATATATAAAGAGGCCAGTACATGTAGAGACCAGTACATGTAGATATATAGAGAGACCAGTACATTTATATATATAGAGATACCAGTACATGTAGATATATAGAGAGAGACCAGTACATGTAGAGACCAGTACATGTAGATATATAGAGATACCAGTACATGTAGATATATAGAGAGACCAGTACATGTAGATATATAGAGAGACCAGTACATGTAGATATATAGAGAGACCAGTACATGTAGATATATAGAGAGAGACCAGTACATGTAGATATATAGAGTGAGACCAGTACATGTAGATATATAGAGAGACCAGTACAGGTATATACATAGAGATACAAGTACATGTAGAGACCAGTACATGTAGATATATAGAGATACCAGTACATGTAGATATATAGAGAGACCAGTACATGTAGATATATAGAGAGACCAGTACATGTAGATATACAGAGAGCCCAATACATGTAGATATATAGAGATACCAGTAGATGTAGATTTATAGAGAGACCAGTACATGTAGATATATAGAGAGAGACCAGTACATGTAGAGACCAGTACATGTAGATATATAGAGATACCAGTACATGTAGATATATAGAGAGACCAGTACATGTATATATATAGAGAGACCAGTAGATGTAGATTTATAGAGAGACCAGTACATGTAGATATATAGAGAGAGACCAGTACATGTAGATATATAGAGAGCCCAATACATGTAGATATATAGAGAGACCAGTACATGTAGATATATAGAGACCCCAGTACATGTAGATATATAGAGATACCATTACATGTAGATATATAGAGAGACCAGTACATGTAGATATATAGAGAGACCAGTACATGTAGATATATAGAGAGAGACCAGTACATGTAGATATATAGAGAGCCCAATACATGTAGATATATAGAGATACCAGTGCATGTAGATATATAGAGAGACCAGTACATGTAGATATATAGAGAGACCAGTACATGTATATATATAGAGATACCAGTACATGTAGAGAGACCAGTACATGTAGATATATATAGAGAGACCAGTACATGTAGATATATAGAGAGACCAGTACATGTAGATACATAGAGAGACCAGTACATGTAGATATATAGAGAGACCAGTACATGTAGATATATAGAGAGAGACCAGTACATGTAGATATATAGAGTGAGACCAGTACATGTAGATATATAGAGAGACCAGTACATGTAGATATATAGAGACCAGTACATGTAGATATATAGAGAAACCAGTACATGTAGATATATAGAGAGACCAGTACATGTAGATATATAGAGAGAGACCAGTACATGTAGAAATATAGAGAGACCAATACATGTAGATATATAGAGATACCAGTACATGTAGATATATAGAGAGAGACCAGTACATGTAGATATATAAAGAGGCCAGTACATGTAGATATATAGAGAGACCAGTACATGTAGATATATAAAGAGGCCAGTACATGTAGAGACCAGTACATGTAGATATATAGAGAGACCAGTACATTTATATATATAGAGATACCAGTACATGTAGATATATAGAGAGAGACCAGTACATGTAGAGACCAGTACATGTAGATATATAGAGATACCAGTACATGTAGATATATAGAGAGACCAGTACATGTAGATATATAGAGAGACCAGTACATGTAGATATATAGAGAGACCAGTACATGTAGATATATAGAGAGAGACCAGTACATGTAGATATATAGAGTGAGACCAGTACATGTAGATATATAGAGAGACCAGTACAGGTATATACATAGAGATACAAGTACATGTAGAGACCAGTACATGTAGATATATAGAGATACCAGTACATGTAGATATATAGAGAGACCAGTACATGTAGATATATAGAGAGACCAGTACATGTAGATATACAGAGAGCCCAATACATGTAGATATATAGAGATACCAGTGCATGTAGATATATAGAGAGACCAGTACATGTATATATATAGAGAGACCAGTAGATGTAGATTTATAGAGAGACCAGTACATGTAGATATATAGAGAGAGACCAGTACATGTAGATATATAGAGAGCCCAATACATGTAGATATATAGAGAGACCAGTACATGTAGATATATAGAGACCCCAGTACATGTAGATATATAGAGATACCATTACATGTAGATATATAGAGAGACCAGTACATGTAGATATATAGAGAGACCAGTACATGTAGATATATAGAGAGAGACCAGTACATGTAGATATATAGAGAGCCCAATACATGTAGATATATAGAGATACCAGTGCATGTAGATATATAGAGAGACCAGTACATGTAGATATATAGAGAGACCAGTACATGTATATATATAGAGAT
>NC_092158.1:97839753-97852253 GCF_045791955.1 Oncorhynchus clarkii lewisi | reverse complement strand
GAAAGACATTTATTGGATATTTCAAACTTGTTTAACAAATCAAAAACTGAAAAATTGGGGGTGCAAAATTATTAGGTATAGGTACAGTAGTATAACATCAGGTACAGTAGTATAACATCAGGTACAGTAGTATAATATCAGGTACAGTAGTATAATATCAGGTACAGTAGTATAATATCAAGTACAGTAGTATAACATCAGGTACAGTAGTATAACATCAGGTACAGTAGTATAACATCAGGTACAGTAGTATAATATCAGGTACAGTAGTATAATATCAGGTACAGTAGTATAATATCAGGTACAGTAGTATAATATCAAGTACAGTAGTATAACATCAGGTACAGTAGTATAACATCAGGTACAGTAGTATAACATCAGGTGCAGTAGTATAATATCAGGTACAGTAGTATAATATCAGGTACAGTAGTATAATATCAGGTACAGTAGTATAATATCAAGTACAGTAGTATAACATCAGGTACAGTAGTATAACATCAGGTACAGTAGTATAACATCAGGTACAGTAGTATAATATCAGGTACAGTAGTATAATATCAGGTACAGTAGTATAATATCAGGTACAGTAGTATAACATCAGGTACAGTAGTATAATATCAGGTACAGTAGTATATCATGTACAGTAGTAGGTACAGTAGTATATCATGTACAGTAGTATACTATCAGGTACAGTAGTATAATATCAGGTACAGTAGTATAACATCAGGTACAGTAGTATAACATCAGGTACAGTAGTATAATATCAGGTACAGTAGTATAATATCAGGTACAGTAGTATAATATCAGGTACAGTAATATAACATCAGGTACAGTAGTATAATATCAGGTACAGTAGTATAATATCAGTATATACTGTTATAATATCAGGTACAGTAGTATAATATCAGGTACAGTAGTATAACATCAGGTACAGTAGTATAATATCAGGTACAGTAGTATAATATCAGGTACAGTAGTATAATATCAGGTACAGTAGTATAATATCAGGTACAGTAGTATAACATCAGGTACAGTAGTATAATATCACGTACAGTAGTATAATATCAGGTACAGTAATATAACATCAGGTACAGTAGTATAATTTCAGGTACAGTAATATAACATCAGGTACAGTAGTATATTATCAGGTACAGTAGTATAATATCAGGTACAGTAGTATAATATCAGGTACTGTAGTATAATATCAGGTACAGTAGTATAACATCAGGTACAGTAGTATAACATCAGGTACAGTAGTATAATATCAGGTACAGTAGTATAATATCAGGTACAGTAGTATAATATCAGGTACAGTAGTATAATATCAGGTACAGTAGTATAATATCAGTATCTACTGTTATAATATCAGGTACAGTAGTATAATATCAGTATCTACTGTTATAATATCAGGTACAGTAGTATAATATCAGGTACAGTAGTATAATATCAGGTACAGTAGTATAATATCAGGTACAGTAGTATACCATCAGGTACAGTAGTATAATATCAGGTACAGTAGTATATCATGTACAGTAGTATACTATCAGGTACAGTAGTATAATATCAGGTACAGTAGTATAACATCAGGTACAGTAGTATACTATCAGGTACAGTAGTATAATATCAGGTACAGTAGTATAATATCAGGTACAGTAGTATAATATCAGGTACAGTAGTATAACATCAGGTACAGTAGTATAATATCAGGTACAGTAGTATAATATCAGTATCTACTGTTATAATATCAGGTACAGTAGTATAATATCAGTATCTACTGTTATAATATCAGGTACAGTAGTATAATATCAGTATCTACTGTTATAATATCAGGTACAGTAGTATAAAATCAGGTACAGTAGTATAACATCAGGTACAGTAGTATAATATCAGGTACAGTAGTATAATATCAGGTACAGTAGTATAATATCAGGTACAGTAGTATAACATCAGGTACAGTAGTATAATATCAGGTACAGTAGTATAATATCAGGTACAGTAGTATAATATCAGGTACAGTAGTATAATACCAGGTACAGTAGTATAATATCAGGTACAGTAGTATAATATCAGGTACAGTAGTATAATATCAGTATCTACTGTTATAATATCAGGTACAGTAGTATAACATCAGGTACAGTAGTATAATATCAGGTACAGTAGTATAATATCAGGTACAGTAGTATAATATCAGGTACAGTAGTATAATATCAGTATCTACTGTTATAATATCAGGTACAGTAGTATAATATCAGTATCTACTGTTATAATATCAGGTACAGTAGTATAATATCAGTATCTACTGTTATAATATCAGGTACAGTAGTATAATATCAGGTAGAGTAGTTTAATATCAGGTACAGTAGTATAATATCAGGTACAGTAGTATAACATCAGGTACAGAAGTATAATATCAGGTACAGTAGTTTAATATCAGGTACAGTAGTATAATATCAGTATATACTGCTATACTATTAGCACTGTATATTAGAGTATGACTATAGTAATGATCTCAGAAGCCCGGTAACGTTAAACATAGAGAAAGACAGTGCTCAGAGACAAACTGAGAGTAGAAATAGTGGTTTCAGTCTCTCTGCTCAGTGCTCGGAGACAAACTGAGAGTAGAAATAGTGGTTTCAGTCTCTCTGCTCAGTGCTCAGAGACAAACTGAGAGTAGAAATAGTGGTTTCAGTCTCTCTGCTCAGTGCTCGGAGACAAACTGAGAGTAGAAATAGTGGTTTCAGTCTCTCTGCTCAGTGCTCGGAGACAAACTGAGAGTAGAAATAGTGGTTTCAGTCTCTCTGCTCAGTGCTCAGAGACAAACTGAGAGTAGAAATAGTGGTTTCAGTTTGTTTAACACATCAGTCTCTCCAGGATTCCTGCAATTCTGCCGTCGCAGTATTTGTTGTTGTTGTTAGTTGTTGTTGTTATTAGTTGTTGTTGTTGTCGTTAAAAAAAATGAACAATTCCCTGCAGTGTGAACGTAGAAAGACTGAAAAAAAAAATAAACATGATTGTGTAATGAACCCATGACAAGAAGTGTGTCTAACCTGAGATCTGGTGTCTGGAGGATGTTTGAATGGATCTCCAATGTAAAAGTTTTCTGATGCACTGAAACTATTGTAGCCCTTTCCTGCAGCATTATCGCCCTCTAGTGGCCTCACGGGTGGAATGTTGTTCATATATTTCATAACTACTACAAATGTTTTTTATTTCTAACTTCCTTTATTTCTAACTTCCTTTAGCGGGATAATTATCATCAACAAGCTGAATTGCATAGCGCCACATTCAAACAATATTACTAAAAAAATATTTATATTCATGAAATCGCAATATAGCAAAACACAGCTCAGTCTTTTGTTAATCCACCTCCGATTTTGAAAATATGCTTTACAGCGAAAGCAATCCAAGCGTTTGTGTAAGTTTATCGATCGCTCTACAAAACATTATGAACACCTAGCATCAAGTAGCTTGGTCACGACAATCAGAAAAGCAATCAAATTAATAATTTACCTTCGATGATCTTCAGATGTTTTCACTCACGAGACTCCCAGTTACACAACAAATGTTCCTTTTGTTCCATAAAGATTATTTTTATATCCAAAATACCTCCATTTGTTTGGCGCGTTATGTTCAGAAATCCACAGGAAAGAGAGGTCACGACAACGCAGACAAATTCCAAATGGTATCCATAATGTCCACAGAAACATGTCAAATCAATCCTCAGGTTGTTTTTAAAAAGTATAATCAATAATATATCAACCGCAACTGCCTTTTTCAGTAGAAGAGGGAAAGGCAATGTCTGCCCAAACTCTGTTGCGCCAAGCAAAACGCAGCTGGCACCCGGCCATACAATGACGCGATGTTATCTTTCTCGCTCATTTTTAAAAATAAAAGCCTGAAACTATGTCTAAAGACTGTTGACACCTTGAGGAAGCGATAGGAAAGGGAATATGGTTGATATCCCTTTAAATGGAGCAAAGGCAGGCTATGGAACTAGGATTTTTCAAAATAGAAGCCACTTCCTGGTTTAATTTTTCCTCAGGGTATCATGAGCTGTAACAGATCTGTTCTGACCTGAGTTCCTTTAGTATGTCTTTGTTGTATCATGAGCTGTAACAGATCTGTTCTGACCTGGGTTCCTTTATGTCTTTGTGGTATCATTAGCTGTAACAGATCTGTTCTGACCTGAGTTCCTTTATGTCTTTGTTGTATCATGAGCTGTAACAGATCTGTTCTGACCTGAGTTCCTTTAGTATGTCTTTGTGGTATCATTAGCTGTAAAAGATCTGTTCTGACCTGAGTTCCATTAGTATGTCTTTGTGGTATCATGAGCTGTAACAGATCTGTTCTGACCTGAGTTCCTTAGGTATGTCTTTGTGGTATCATTAGCTGTAAAAGATCTGTTCTGACCTGAGTTCCATTATTATGTCTTTGTTGTATCATGAGCTGTAACAGATCTGTTCTGACCTGAGTTCCATTATTATGTCTTTGTTGTATCATGAGCTGTAACAGATCTGTTCTGACCTGAGTTCCTTTATGTCTTTGTTGTATCATGAGCTGTAACAGATCTGTTCTGACCTGAGTTCCATTAGTATGTCTTTGTGGTATCATGAGCTGTAACAGATCTGTTCTGACCTGAGTTCCTTTAGTATGTCTTTGTTGTATCATGAGCTGTAACAGATCTGTTCTGACCTGAGTTCCTTTATGTCTTTGTGGTATCATGAGCTGTAACAGATCTGTTCTGACCTGAGTTCCATTAGTATGTCTTTGTGGTATCATGAGCTGTAACAGATCTGTTCTGACCTGGGTTCCTTTAGTATGTCTTTGTGGTATCATGAGCTGTAACAGATCTGTTCTGACCTGAGTTCCATTATTATGTCTTTATTGTATCATGAGCTGTAACAGATCTGTTCTGACCTGAGTTCCATTATTATGTCTTTATTGTATCATGAGCTGTAACAGATCTGTTCTGACCTGAGTTCCATTATTATGTCTTTATTGTATCATGAGCTGTAACAGATCTGTTCTGACCTGAGTTCCATTATTATGTCTTTGTTGTATCATGAGCTGTAACAGATCTGTTCTGACCTGAGTTCCTTTATGTCTTTGTGGTATCATGAGCTGTAACAGATCTGTTCTGACCTGAGTTCCTTTATGTCTTTGTTGTATCATGAGCTGTAACAGATCTGTTCTGACCTGAGTTCCATTATTATGTCTTTGTTGTATCATGAGCTGTAACAGATCTGTTCTGACCTGAGTTCCTTTATGTCTTTGTGGTATCATGAGCTGTAACAGATCTGTTCTGACCTGGGTTCCTTTAGTATGTCTTTGTTGTATCATGAGCTGTAACAGATCTGTTCTGACCTGAGTTCCTTTATGTCTTTGTGGTATCATGAGCTGTAACAGATCTGTTCTGACCTGGGTTCCTTTAGTATGTCTTTGTTGTATCATGAGCTGTAACAGATCTAATCTGACCTGAATTCCTTTATGTCTTGATTGTATCATGAGCTGTAACAGATCTGTTCTGACCTGAGTTCCATTATTATGTCTTTGTGGTATCATGAGCTGTAACAGATCTAATCTGACCTGAATTCCTTTATGTCTTGGTTGTATCATGAGCTGTAACAGATCTGTTCTGACCTGAGTTCCATTATTATGTCTTTGTTGTATCATGAGCTGTAACAGATCTGTTCTGACCTGAGTTCCTTTAGTATGTCTTTGTTGTATCATGAGCTGTAACATATCTGTTCTGACCTGAGTTCCTTTATGTCTTTGTTGTATCATGAGCTGTAACAGATCTGTTCTGACCTGAGTTCCATTATTATGTCTGTGGTATCATGAGCTGTAACAGATCTGTTCTGACCTGAGTTCCTTTAGTATGTCTTTGTTGTATCATGAGCTGTAACAGATCTGTTCTGACCTGAGTTCCTTTATGTCTTGGTTGTATGATGAGCTGTAACAGATCTGTTCTGACCTGAGTTCCTTTAGTATGTCTTTGTTGTATCATGAGCTGTAACAGATCTGTTCTGACCTGAGTTCCATTATTATGTCTTTGTTGTATCATGAGCTGTAACAGATCTGTTCTGACCTGAGTTCCTTTAGTATGTCTTTGTTGTATCATGAGCTGTAACAGATCTGTTCTGACCTGAGTTCCTTTAGTATGTCTTTGTTGTATCATGAGCTGTAACAGAGCTGTAACAGATCTGTTCTGACCTGAGTTCCTTTAGTATGTCTTTGTTGTATCATGAGCTGTAACAGATCTGTTCTGACCTGAGTTCCATTATTATGTCTTTGTTGTATCATGAGCTGTAACAGATCTGTTCTGACCTGAGTTCCTTTAGTATGTCTTTGTTGTATCATGAGCTGTAACAGATCTGTTCTGACCTGAGTTCCTTTAGTATGTCTTTGTGGTATCATTAGCTGTAACAGATCTGTTCTGACCTGAGTTCCATTATTTTGTCTTTGTTGCATCATGAGCTGTAACAGATCTGTTCTGACCTGAGTTCCTTTAGTATGTCTTTGTGGTATCATTAGCTGTAACAGATCTGTTCTGACCTGAGTTCCTTTATGTCTTTGTTGTATCATGAGCTGTAACAGATCTGTTCTGACCTGAGTTCCATTAGTATGTCTTTGTTGTATCATGAGCTGTAACAGATCTGTTCTGACCTGGGTTCCTTTAGTATGTCTTTGTTGTATCATGAGCTGTAACAGATCTGTTCTGACCTGAGTTCCTTTATGTCTTTGTGGTATCATGAGCTGTAACAGATCTGTTCTGACCTGAGTTCCTTTATGTCTTTGTTGTATCATGAGCTGTAACAGATCTGTTCTGACCTGAGTTCCTTTATGTCTTTGTGGTATCATGAGCTGTAACAGATCTGTTCTGACCTGAGTTCCTTTAGTATGTCTTTGTTGTATCATGAGCTGTAACAGATCTGTTCTGACCTGAGTTCCTTTAGTATGTCTTTGTTGTATCATGAGCTGTAACAGATCTGTTCTGACCTGAGTTCCTTTATGTCTTTGTTGTATCATGAGCTGTAACAGATCTGTTCTGACCTGAGTTACTTTATTATGTCTTTGTTGTATCATGAGCTGTAACAGATCTGTTCTGACCTGAGTTCCTTTATGTCTTTGTTGTATCATGAGCTGTAACAGAGCTGTAACAGATCTGTTCTGACCTGAGTTCCATTATTATGTCTTTATTGTATCATGAGCTGTAACAATCTGTTCTGACCTGAGTTCCTTTAGTATGTCTTTGTTGTATCATGAGCTGTAACAGATCTGTTCTGACCTGGGTTCCTTTAGTATGTCTTTGTTGTATCATGAGCTGTAACAGATCTGTTCTGACCTGAGTTCCTTTAGTATGTCTTTGTTGTATCATGAGCTGTAAAAGATCTGTTCTGACCTGAGTTCCATTATTATGTCTTTATTGTATCATGAGCTGTAACAGATCTGTTCTGACCTGAGTTCCATTATTATGTCTTTATTGTATCATGAGCTGTAACAGATCTGTTCTGACCTGAGTTCCTTTATGTCTTTGTTGTATCATGAGCTGTAACAGATCTGTTCTGACCTGAGTTCCTTTATGTCTTTGTGGTATCATGAGCTGTAACAGATCTGTTCTGACCTGAGTTCCATTATTATGTCTTTGTTGTATCATGAGCTGTAACAGATCTGTTCTGACCTGAGTTCCTTTATGTCTTTGTTGTATCATGAGCTGTAACAGATCTGTTCTGACCTGAGTTCCTTTATGTCTTTGTGGTATCATTAGCTGTAACAGATCTGTTCTGACCTGAGTTCCTTTATGTCTTTGTTGTATCATGAGCTGTAACAGATCTGTTCTGACCTGAGTTCCATTATTATGTCTTTGTTGTATCATGAGCTGTAACAGATCTGTTCTGACCTGAGTTCCTTTAGTATGTCTTTGTTGTATCATGAGCTGTAACAGATCTGTTCTGACCTGAGTTCCATTATTATGTCTTTGTGGTATCATGAGCTGTAACAGATCTAATCTGACCTGAATTCCTTTATGTCTTGATTGTATCATGAGCTGTAACAGATCTGTTCTGACCTGAGTTCCATTATTATGTCTTTGTGGTATCATGAGCTGTAACAGATCTAATCTGACCTGAATTCCTTTATGTCTTGGTTGTATCATGAGCTGTAACAGATCTGTTCTGACCTGAGTTCCATTATTATGTCTTTGTTGTATCATGAGCTGTAACAGATCTGTTCTGACCTGAGTTCCTTTAGTATGTCTTTGTTGTATCATGAGCTGTAACATATCTGTTCTGACCTGAGTTCCTTTATGTCTTTGTTGTATCATGAGCTGTAACAGATCTGTTCTGACCTGAGTTCCATTATTATGTCTGTGGTATCATGAGCTGTAACAGATCTGTTCTGACCTGAGTTCCTTTAGTATGTCTTTGTTGTATCATGAGCTGTAACAGATCTGTTCTGACCTGAGTTCCTTTATGTCTTGGTTGTATGATGAGCTGTAACAGATCTGTTCTGACCTGAGTTCCTTTAGTATGTCTTTGTTGTATCATGAGCTGTAACAGATCTGTTCTGACCTGAGTTCCATTATTACGTCTTTGTTGTATCATGAGCTGTAACAGATCTGTTCTGACCTGAGTTCCTTTAGTATGTCTTTGTTGTATCATGAGCTGTAACAGATCTGTTCTGACCTGAGTTCCTTTAGTATGTCTTTGTTGTATCATGAGCTGTAACAGAGCTGTAACAGATCTGTTCTGACCTGAGTTCCTTTAGTATGTCTTTGTTGTATCATGAGCTGTAACAGATCTGTTCTGACCTGAGTTCCTTTAGTATGTCTTTGTGGTATCATTAGCTGTAACAGATCTGTTCTGACCTGAGTTCCATTATTTTGTCTTTGTTGCATCATGAGCTGTAACAGATCTGTTCTGACCTGAGTTCCTTTAGTATGTCTTTGTGGTATCATTAGCTGTAACAGATCTGTTCTGACCTGAGTTCCTTTATGTCTTTGTTGTATCATGAGCTGTAACAGATCTGTTCTGACCTGAGTTCCATTAGTATGTCTTTGTTGTATCATGAGCTGTAACAGATCTGTTCTGACCTGAGTTCCTTTAGTATGTCTTTGTTGTATCATGAGCTGTAACAGATCTGTTCTGACCTGGGTTCCTTTAGTATGTCTTTGTTGTATCATGAGCTGTAACAGATCTGTTCTGACCTGAGTTCCTTTATGTCTTTGTGGTATCATGAGCTGTAACAGATCTGTTCTGACCTGAGTTCCTTTATGTCTTTGTTGTATCATGAGCTGTAACAGATCTGTTCTGACCTGAGTTCCTTTATGTCTTTGTGGTATCATGAGCTGTAACAGATCTGTTCTGACCTGAGTTCCTTTAGTATGTCTTTGTTGTATCATGAGCTGTAACAGATCTGTTCTGACCTGAGTTCCTTTAGTATGTCTTTGTTGTATCATGAGCTGTAACAGATCTGTTCTGACCTGAGTTCCTTTATGTCTTTGTTGTATCATGAGCTGTAACAGATCTGTTCTGACCTGAGTTACTTTATTATGTCTTTGTTGTATCATGAGCTGTAACAGATCTGTTCTGACCTGAGTTCCTTTATGTCTTTGTTGTATCATGAGCTGTAACAGAGCTGTAACAGATCTGTTCTGACCTGAGTTCCATTATTATGTCTTTATTGTATCATGAGCTGTAACAATCTGTTCTGACCTGAGTTCCTTTATGTCTTTGTTGTATCATGAGCTGTAACAGATCTGTTCTGACCTGGGTTCCTTTAGTATGTCTTTGTTGTATCATGAGCTGTAACAGATCTGTTCTGACCTGAGTTCCTTTAGTATGTCTTTGTTGTATCATGAGCTGTAAAAGATCTGTTCTGACCTGAGTTCCATTATTATGTCTTTATTGTATCATGAGCTGTAACAGATCTGTTCTGACCTGAGTTCCATTATTATGTCTTTATTGTATCATGAGCTGTAACAGATCTGTTCTGACCTGAGTTCCTTTATGTCTTTGTTGTATCATGAGCTGTAACAGATCTGTTCTGACCTGAGTTCCTTTATGTCTTTGTGGTATCATGAGCTGTAACAGATCTGTTCTGACCTGAGTTCCATTATTATGTCTTTGTTGTATCATGAGCTGTAACAGATCTGTTCTGACCTGAGTTCCTTTATGTCTTTGTTGTATCATGAGCTGTAACAGATCTGTTCTGACCTGAGTTCCTTTATGTCTTTGTGGTATCATTAGCTGTAACAGATCTGTTCTGACCTGAGTTCCTTTATGTCTTTGTTGTATCATGAGCTGTAACAGATCTGTTCTGACCTGAGTTCCATTATTATGTCTTTGTTGTATCATGAGCTGTAACAGATCTGTTCTGACCTGAGTTCCTTTAGTATGTCTTTGTTGTATCATGAGCTGTAACAGATCTGTTCTGACCTGAGTTCCATTATTATGTCTTTGTGGTATCATGAGCTGTAACAGATCTGTTCTGACCTGGGTTCCATTATTATGTCTTTGTGGTATCATGAGCTGTAACAGATCTGTTCTGACCTGAGTTCCTTTATGTCTTTGTTGTATCATGAGCTGTAACAGATCTGTTCTGACCTGAGTTCCTTTATGTCTTTGTGGTATCATGAGCTGTAACAGATCTGTTCTGACCTGAGTTCCATTATTATGTCTTTGTTGTATCATGAGCTGTAACAGATCTGTTCTGACCTGAGTTCCTTTAGTATGTCTTTGTGGTATCATGAGCTGTAACAGATCTGTTCTGACCTGAGTTCCATTATTATGTCTTTGTTGTATCATGAGCTGTAACAGATCTGTTCTGACCTGAGTTCCTTTAGTATGTCTTTGTTGTATCATGAGCTGTAACAGATCTGTTCTGACCTGAGTTCCTTTATGTCTTTGTTGTATCATGAGCTGTAACAGATCTGTTCTGACCTGAGTTCCATTAGTATGTCTTTGTTGTATCATGAGCTGTAACAGATCTGTTCTGACCTGGGTTCCTTTAGTATGTCTTTGTGGTATCATGAGCTGTAACAGATCTGTTCTGACCTGAGTTCCTTCATGTCTTTGTGGTATCATTAGCTGTAAAAGATCTGTTCTGACCTGAGTTCCTTTAGTATGTCTTTGTGGTATCATGAGCTGTAACAGATCTGTTCTGACCTGAGTTCCTTCATGTCTTTGTTGTATCATGAGCTGTAACAGATCTGTTCTGACCTGGGTTCCTTTAGTATGTCTTTGTGGTATCATGAGCTGTAACAGATCTGTTCTGACCTGAGTTCCTTCATGTCTTTGTTGGGGTCTACGCTGACATCACAGTTAAGTTCTACGCTGACATCACAGTTAAGTTCTACGCTGACATCACAGTTAAGTTCTACGCTGACATCACAGTTAAGTTCTACGCTGACATCACAGTTAAGTTTTACGCTGACATCACAGTTAAGTTCTACGCTGACATCACAGTTAAGTTCTACGCTGACATCACAGTTAAGTTCTACGCTGACATCACAGTTAAGTTCTACGCTGACATCACAGTTTAAGCTGCACCTTGGTCATCTTCTCCTTCACCAGATGAAAACCGTGACAGGATCATGATGAATGGATATCACAACCCGTCAGGCAGAATGACGTTCAACAACGACGAGACGACCCGTTCCCATCCTGTAACGCTTGTTGTTAAAACCCTATAGTTGCTGCTGGTGGATTTAAGCACTGTGTTCACCTGAACAAAAACAGGTTCAACTGGCAATCAGAAACATAAATCAATTTTAAACATTTAAAATTCTCCAGAAGAAGTGATCTAATTCTGCACTCGACAGGATTACTATTTTTTTGAAACATCAAGTTGTGTGTTTTTCCCAGTAGAGTCTCACAGTTCCAGTCAAGGAGTTACACACTGTGACGTGTTTCAGTATTCCAGCAAATTTAAAGTTTTCTTTTTCTTCAAGTTGGTGGCAGCTCAGTTGGTCGCTAGTTTTTTTTGAGTGTTACAAAGCACTTTGTTTTTAACAGTGTTCGTATATCATGCGCCTGACAAACCGCCGCCCTATTTCTGTATCAAACAGTCTCATCGTCACAACACTTATTCTCATAAAACAGACCCATCATCGCAGCACAAAAAAAAAGAGGTCTCGCAATTTCAACCAATCACTGCTCATTTATCTATTGATATGGTTAAATCATGCCCCGCGTGTGTGTGTGTGAGTGAGTGCGTGAGCGTGTGTTGTGAGTGTGTGTGTCAGTGAGTGACTGAGTGTGTGTGTGTGTGTGTGTGTGTGTGTAAATGCATGGATCTGTGTGTGCATGTGTGTGTTTGTAGTGATTAATAGCCAGTGTGTCTGTCAAGCGCCACCCCTCTGTGCCTGGCGGCAGACTGAGGTGACAGATGAAGAGGGAGGCTGTCCACCTTCACCATTCTGGAACCAGGCCCAGACACACACACACACACACACACACAGACACACACACACACACACACACACACACACACACACACAC
>NC_092158.1:97807253-97834753 GCF_045791955.1 Oncorhynchus clarkii lewisi | reverse complement strand
AGGGTCAGTGATGGTGACAGGGTGGGTCAGTGATGGTGACAGGGTGGGTCAGTGATGATGACAGGGTGGGTCAGTGATGATGACAGGGTGGGTCAGTGATGATGACAGGGTGGGTCAGGGTCAGTGATGATGACAGGGTGGGTCAGTGATGATGACATGGTGGGTCAGTGATGATGACAGGGTGGGTCAGTGATGATGACAGGGTGGGTCAGTGATGATGACAGGGTGGGTCAGTGAGGGTGACAGGGTGGGTCAGTGATGATGACAGGGTGGGTCAGTGATGATGACAGGGTGAGTCAGTGATGATGACAGGGTGGGTCAGTGATGGTGACAGGGTGGGTCAGTGATGGTGAGAGGGTGGGTCAGTGATGGTGACAGGGTCAGTGATGGTGACAGGGTGGGTCAGTGATGGTGACAGGGTCAGTGATGATGACAGGGTGGGTCAGTGACAGTGTGGGTGAGACAGGGCCAGTGATGATGACAGGGTGGGTCAGGGAAGGTCATGATGGTGACAGAGTGAGGCAGGGACTGTCATGATGGTGACAGGGTGATGCAGGGATTGTCATGATGGTGACACGGTGGGGCAGGGACTGTCATGATGGTGACACGGTGGGGCAGGGACTGTCATGATGGTGACAGGGTGAGGCAGGGACTGTCATGATGGTGACACGGTGGGGCAGGGACTGTCATGATGGTGACAGGGTGAGGCAGGGACTGTCATGATGGTGACAGGGTGTGTCAGGGACTGTCATGATGGTGACAGGGTGAGGCAGTGACTGTCAGTGACGATGACAGGGTGAGGCAGGGACTGTCAGTGATGGTGACAGGGTGGGTCAGGGACTGTCATGATGGTGACAGAGTGAGGCAGGGACTGTCAGTGATGGTGACAGGGTGAGGCAGGGACTGTCATGATGGTGACAGGGTGAGGCAGGGCCAGTGATGGTGACAGGGTGAGGCAGGGCCAGTGATGGTGACAGGGTGAGGCAGGGACTGTCATGATGGTGACAGGGTGAGGCAGGGCCAGTGATGGTGACAGGGTGAGGCAGGGACTGTCAGTGATGATGACAGGGTGAGGCAGGGACTGTCAGTGATGATGACAGGCTGAGGCAGGGACTGTCAGTGATGATGACAGGGTGGGTCAGTGATGATGACAGGGTGGGTCAGTGATGGTGACAGGGTGGGTCAGTGATGGTGACAGGGTCAGTGATGGTGACAGGGTGGGTCAGTGATGGTGACAGGGTCAGTGAGGGTGACAGGGTGGGTCAGTGATGGTGACAGGGTCAGTGATGATGACAGGGTGGGTCAGTGAGGGTGACAGGGTGGGTCAGTGATGGTGACAGGGTGGGTCAGTGATGATGACAGGGTGATTCAGTGATGGTGACAGGGTGGGTCAGTGATGGTGACAGGGTGGGTCAGTGATGATGACAGGGTGGGTCAGTGAGGGTGACAGGGTGGGTCAGTGATGGTGACAGAGTGGTTCAGTGATGATGACAGGGTGGGTCAGTGACAGTGTGGGTGAGACAGGGTCAGTGATGATGACAGGGTGGGTCAGTGACAGTGTGGGTGAGACAGGGCCAGTGATGATGACAGGGTGGGTCAGTGACAGTGTGGGTGAGACAGGGCCAGTGATGATGACAGGGTGGGTCAGGGACAGTCATGATGGTGACAGAGTGAGGCAGGGACTGTCATGATGGTGACAGGGTGAGGCAGGGACTGTCATGATGGTGACACGTGGGGCAGGGACTGTCAAGATGGTGACACGGTGGGGCAGGGACTGTCATGATGGTGACAGGGTGAGGCAGGGACTTTCATGATGGTGACACGTTGGGGCAGGGACTGTCATGATGGTGACAGGGTGAGGCAGGGACTGTCATGATGGTGACACGGTGGGGCAGGGACTGTCGTGATGGTGACAGGGTGAGGCAGGGACTGTCAGTGATGGTGACAGGGTGAGAAAGGGACTGTCATGATGGTGACAGGGTGAGGCAGGGACTGTCAGTGATGGTGACAGGGTGAGGCAGGGACTGTCAGTGATGGTGACAGGGTGAGGCAGGGACTGTCATGATGGTGACAGGTTGAGGCATGGACTGTCATGATGGTGACAGGGTGAGGCAGGGACTGTCATGATGGTGACAGGGTGAGGCAGGGCCAGTGATGGTGACAGGGTGAGGCAGGGCCAGTAATGGTGACAGGGTGAGGCAGGGCCAGTGATGGTGACAGGGTGAGGCAGGGCCAGTGATGGTGACAGGGTGAGGCAGGGCCAGTGATGGTGACAGGGTGAGGCAGGGACTGTCAGTGATGGTGACAGGGTGAGGCAGGGCCAGTGATGGTGACAGGGTGAGGCAGGGCCAGTGATGGTGACAGGGTGAGGCAGGGCCAGTGATGGTGACAGGGTGAGGCAGGGCCAGTGATGGTGACAGGGTGAGGCAGGGCCAGTGATGGTGACAGGGTGAGGCAGGGCCAGTGATGGTGACAGGGTGGGTGATGGTCAGTGATGGTGACAGGGTGGGTGATGGTCAGTGATGGTGACAGGGTGAGGCAGGGCCAGTGATGGTGACAGGGTGAGGCAGGGCCAGTGATGGTGACAGGGTGAGGCAGGGCCAGTGATGGTGACAGGGTGATGCAGGGTCAGTGATGGTGACAGGGTGAGGCAGGGCCAGTGATGGTGACAGGGTGGGTGATGGTCAGTGATGGTGACAGGGTGGGTGATGGTCAGTGATGGTGACAGGGTGGGTGATGGTCAGTGATGGTGACAGGGTGATGCAGGGTCAGTGATGGTGACAGGGTGAGGCAGGGCCAGTGATGGTGACAGGGTGGGTGATGGTCAGTGATGGTGACAGGGTGGGTGATGGTCAGTGATGGTGACAGGGTGGGTGATGGTCAGTGATGGTGACAGGGTGGGTGATGGTCAGTGAAGCAGCCATTGAAGAACATGTGAACAGGAGGAAGACATTATGCTGGAGGACTTTACCAACACTGTTTTCCACCTACTCTCTCATTTCAATTGATTGTCTTTATTGTCATAGGAAACATATTTTAACATTGCCAAGGCAAGCGAAGTAGATAATAAACGATAGTGAATAAACAATAAAAAATCTTAATCAATATATAATCTAAAATATAAGTCATATAATGTATATATACAGTGTTGTAACGATGGGTGTAATTGTGCTGCTGTCCTGGGGCTCCGCGGGGTGTGTGTGTCTGTGAACAGAGCCCCAGGACCAGCTTGCTTAGGGGACTCTTCTCCAGGTTCATCACTCTGTAGGTGATGGCTTTGTTGTGGAAGGTTTGTTTGGTTTGTATATAACATTTCAAAAAGGCCCTTCTTGCCTTGTCTCTCAGCTAATTCACATCTCTGTGGAAGTGACCTGTGGCGTGGATGTTTAGGTCGAGGTATGTATAGTTTTTTTGTGTGATCTAGGGCAACAGTGTCTAGATGGAATTTGTATTTGTGGTCCTGGCGACTGGACCTTTTTTGGAACACCATTATTTTGGTCTTACTGAGATTTACTGTCAGGGCCCAGGTCTGACAGAATCTGTGCAGTCTCTCCCTCTCTCTCTCTCTCTCTCTCTCTCTCTCTCACACTCTCTATCTCTCTCGCTCAGTTCAATTCAAGGGGCTATATTGCCATGGGAAACATGTGTTAACATTGCCAAAGCAAGTGAAGTAGATAATATAATATTTCTATAATATCTATTTCATTCTCTCTCTGTCTCTCTCTCTCTGTCTCTCTCTCTCTGTCTCTCTCTCTCTCGCTCTCTCTCTCTCTCTCTCTCTCTCTCTCTCTCTCTCTCTCTCTCTCTCTCTCTCTCTCTCTCTCTCTCTGTCTCTCTCTCTCTCTCTCTCCCTCTCTCTCTCTCTCTCTCTCTCTCCCTCTGTCTCTCTCTCTCTCTCTCTCTCTCTCTCTCTCTCTCTCTCTCTCTCCAGATGGATGGTTAAGGTCAGTCTATCCACGCTCTGACAGTTTTCTGCATCAGTTTGATTGACAGCTGTTGTTCAAAGGGAAATAGTGGTTGTGATTGACAGCTTCTGGCTCCTCTTTCACCTGATATCTGGCCTCTGACACAGCATCAGATAGAACACAGAAACCTGGGGAGTTCCAGAACTTTCTGTCTGCCTGTCTGTCTCTCTGCCTGTCTGTCTCTCTGCCTGCCTGTCTGTCTGCCTGCCTGTCTGTCTGTCTGTCTGTCTGTCTGTCTGCCCGTCTGTCCGCCTGCCTGCCTGTCTCCGTCTTCTCTCCTCAACAGCAACAGCTATCTGAGAGAGGGAAAACAACAGCCTGTCCATGTGCTGTTTTAGTCCCCAAGACCAAACAACACTGAGATGAGGAGGCAGAGAAACGTCTCCAGCAGTAGATAAGACAACAGGCAGAGTGTCTGATGATGATGTGGTCCAACAGTAGATAAGACATTAAAACAACAGGCAGAGTGTCTGATGATGATGTGGTCCAACAGTAGATAAGACATTAAAACAACAGTATGATGATGATGATGTGGTCCAACAGTAGATAAGACATTACAATGATGATGTTTTCAAGCTAAGAGAGAGTTCTGTGTTTAATGATGATGTTTTCAAGCTAAGAGAGAGTTCTGTGTTTAATTATAATGTCTTCGAGCTAAGAGAGAATTCTGTGTTTAATGATGATAATGTTTTCAAGCTAAGAGAGACTGTTGTGTTTGATGATGATAATGTATTCAAGCTAAGAGAGACTGTTGTGTCTGATGATAATGTCTTCAAGCTAAGAGAGACTGCTGTGTCTGATGATAATGTCTTCAAGCTAAGAGAGACTGCTGTGTCTGATGATAATGTCTTCAAGCTAAGAGAGAGTGCTGTGTTTAATGATGACCATGTCTTCAAGCTAAGAGAGAGTTCTGTGTTTATTGATAATGTCTTCAAGCTAAGAGAGAGTTCTGGGTTTAATGATGATGTCTTCAAGCTAAGAGAGAGTGCTGTGTTTATTGATGATAATATCTTCAAGCTAAGACAGAGTTCTGTGTTTAGTGATAATGTCTTCAAGCTAAGAGAGAGTGTTGTGTTTGATGATGATAATGTCTTCAAGCTAAGAGAGAGTTCTGTGTTTGATGATGATGATGTCTTCAAGCTAAGATAGTCTGTTGTGTTTGATGATGATAATGTTTTCAAGCTAAGAGAGAGTTCTGTGTTTAATGATGATAATGTCTTCAAGTTAAGAGAGAGTTCTGTGTTTAATGATAATGTCTTCAAGCTAAGAGAGACTGTTGTGTATGATGATAATGTCTTCAAGCTAAGAGAGAAGTATGTGTTTAGTGATGATCATGTCTTCGAGCTAAGAGAGAAGTATGTGTTTAGTGATGATCATGTCTTCAAGCTAAGAGAGAAGTATGTGTTTAGTGATGATAATGTCTTCAAGCTAAGAGAGAAGTATGTGTTTAGTGATGATCATGTCTTCAAGCTAAGAGAGAAGTATGTGTTTAGTGATGATCATGTCTTCAAGCTAAGAGAGAAGTATGTGTTTAGTGATGATAATGTCTTCAAGCTAAGAGAGAGTTCTGTGTTTAGTGATCATGTCTTCAAGCTAAGAGAGAGTTCTGTGTTTAATGATGATAATGTCTTCAAGCTAAGAGAGTTCTGTGTAATGATGATAATGTCTTCAAGCTAAGAGAGAGTTCTGTGTTTAGTGATCATGTATTCAAGCTAAGAGAGAGTTCTGTGTAATGATGATCATGTCTTCAAGCTAAGAGAGACAGTTGTGTTTAGTGATCATGTCTTCAAGCTAAGAGAGAGTTATGTGTTTAGTGATCATGTCTTCAAGCTAAGAGAGACAGTTGTGTTTAGTGATAATGTCTTCAAGCTAAGAGAGAGTTCTGTGTAATGATGATAATGTCTTCAAGCTAAGAGAGAGTTCTGTGTAATGATGATAATGTCTTTAAGCTAAGAGAGAGTTCTGTGTAATGATGATAATGTCTTCAAGCTAAGAGAGAGTTCTGTGTTTAGTGATCATGTCTTCAAGCTAAGAGAGAGTTCTGTGTTTAGTGATCATGTCTTCAAGCTAAGAGAGACAGTTGTGTTTAGTGATCATGTCTTCAAGCTAAGAGAGAGTTCTGTGTAATGATGATAATGTCTTCAAGCTAAGAGAGAGTTGTGTGTAATGATGATAATGTCTTCAATCTAAGAGAGACAGTTGTGTTTAGTGATCATGTCTTCAAGCTAAGAGAGACAGTTGTGTTTAGTGATCATGTCTTCAAGCTAAGAGAGGCAGTTCTGTGTAATGATGATAATGTCTTCAAGCTAAGAGGGAGTTCTGTGTAATGATGATAATGTCTTCAAGCTAAGAGAGAGTTCTGTGTTTAGTGATCATGTCTTCAAGCTAAGAGAGAGTTCTGTGTTTAGTGATCATGTCTTCAAGCTAAGAGAGACAGTTGTGTTTAGTGATCATGTCTTCAAGCTAAGAGAGAGTTCTGTGTAATGATGATAATGTCTTCAAGCTAAGAGAGAGTTGTGTGTAATGATGATAATGTCTTCAATCTAAGAGAGACAGTTGTGTTTAGTGATCATGTCTTCAAGCTAAGAGAGACAGTTGTGTTTAGTGATCATGTCTTCAAGCTAAGAGAGACAGTTCTGTGTAATGATGATAATGTCTTCAAGCTAAGAGAGAGTTCTGTGTAATGATGATCATGTCTTCAAGCTAAGAGAGACAGTTGTGTTTAGTGATAATGTCTTCAAGCTAAGAGAGACAGTTGTGTTTAGTGATAATGTCTTCAAGCTAAGAGAGAGTTCTGTGTTTAGTGATCATGTCTTCAAGCTAAGAGAGACAGTTGTGTTTAGTGATCATGTCTTCAATCTAAGAGAGACAGTTGTGTTTAGTGATCATGTCTTCAAGCTAAGAGAGACAGTTGTGTTTAGTGATCATGTCTTCAATCTAAGAGAGACAGTTCTGTGTTTAGTGATCATGTCTTCAAGCTAAGAGAGAGTTCTGTGTAATGATGATAATGTCTTCAAGCTAAGAGAGACAGTTCTGTGTTTAGTGATCATGTCTTCAAGCTAAGAGAGACAGTTCTGTGTAATGATGATAATGTCTTCAAGCTAAGAGAGACAGTTCTGTGTAATGATGATAATGTCTTCAAGCTAAGAGAGAGTTCTGTGTTTAATGATGATAATGTCTTCAAGCTAAGAGAGACAGTTCTGTGTAATGATGATAATGTCTTCAAGCTAAGAGAGACAGTTCTGTGTAATGATGATAATGTCTTCAAGCTAAGAGAGAGTTCTGTGTTTAGTGATCATGTCTTCAAGCTAAGAGAGAGTTCTGTGTAATGATGATCATGTCTTCAAGCTAAGAGAGACAGTTGTGTTTAGTGATCATGTCTTCAAGCTAAGAGAGAGTTATGTGTTTAGTGATCATGTCTTCAAGCTAAGAGAGACAGTTGTGTTTAGTGATAATGTCTTCAAGCTAAGAGAGAGTTCTGTGTAATGATGATAATGTCTTCAAGCTAAGAGAGAGTTCTGTGTAATGATGATAATGTCTTTAAGCTAAGAGAGAGTTCTGTGTAATGATGATAATGTCTTCAAGCTAAGAGAGAGTTCTGTGTTTAGTGATCATGTCTTCAAGCTAAGAGAGAGTTCTGTGTTTAGTGATCATGTCTTCAAGCTAAGAGAGAGTTCTGTGTTTAGTGATCATGTCTTCAAGCTAAGAGAGACAGTTGTGTTTAGTGATCATGTCTTCAAGCTAAGAGAGAGTTCTGTGTAATGATGATAATTTCTTCAAGCTAAGAGAGAGTTGTGTGTAATGATGATAATGTCTTCAATCTAAGAGAGACAGTTGTGTTTAGTGATCATGTCTTCAAGCTAAGAGAGACAGTTGTGTTTAGTGATCATGTCTTCAAGCTAAGAGAGACAGTTCTGTGTAATGATGATAATGTCTTCAAGCTAAGAGAGAGTTCTGTGTAATGATGATCATGTCTTCAAGCTAAGAGAGACAGTTGTGTTTAGTGATAATGTCTTCAAGCTAAGAGAGAGTTCTGTGTTTAGTGATCATGTCTTCAAGCTAAGAGAGACAGTTGTGTTTAGTGATCATGTCTTCAAGCTAAGAGAGACAGTTGTGTTTAGTGATCATGTCTTCAATCTAAGAGAGACAGTTGTGTTTAGTGATCATGTCTTCAAGCTAAGAGAGACAGTTGTGTTTAGTGATCATGTCTTCAATCTAAGAGAGACAGTTCTGTGTTTAGTGATCATGTCTTCAAGCTAAGAGAGAGTTCTGTGTAATGATGATAATGTCTTCAAGCTAAGAGAGACAGTTCTGTGTTTAGTGATCATGTCTTCAAGCTAAGAGAGACAGTTCTGTGTAATGATGATAATGTCTTCAAGCTAAGAGAGACAGTTCTGTGTAATGATGATAATGTCTTCATGCTAAGAGAGAGTTCTGTGTTTAATGATGATAATGTCTTCAAGCTAAGAGAGACAGTTCTGTGTAATGTTGATAATGTCTTCAAGCTAAGAGAGACAGTTCTGTGTAATGATGATAATGTCTTCAAGCTAAGAGAGACAGTTCTGTGTAATGATGATAATGTCTTCAAGCTAAGAGAGAGTTGTGTGTAATGATGATAATGTCTTCAAGCTAAGAGAGTTCTGTGTAATGATGATAATGTCTTCAAGCTAAGAGAGACAGTTCTGTGTAATGATGATAATGTCTTCAAGCTAAGAGAGAGTTCTGTGTTTAATGATGATAATGTCTTCAAGCTAAGAGAGACAGTTCTGTGTAATGATGATAATGTCTTCAAGCTAAGAGAGACAGTTGTGTTTAGTGATCATGTCTTCAAGCTAAGAGACAGTTCTGTGTAATGATGATAATGTCTTCAATCTAAGAGAGACAGTTGTGTTTAGTGATCATGTCTTCAATCTAAGAGAGAGTTCTGTGTAATGATGATAATGTCTTCAATCTAAGAGAGAGTTCTGTGTAATGAAGATAATGTCTTCAATCTAAGAGAGAGTTCTGTGTAATGAAGATAATGTCTTCAATCTAAGAGAGACAGTTGTGTCTGATAATGAACAGCATTTGAACATGTAGCTGTTTGTAATCAGTGTGAATGAGACGTCTGGGTCACGTTCAGTTACCAAATGTTGTTGAACTGTCACGATTCGTTGTTCAACGTGTCGGATACGCTTGTTCTACATTATAATGTATTTCTATGTGAACTTTCCAAACAGGAGTGTCCTGCTGAACACACACCCGGTGTTTCTCTTGTCTTGTCTTGTGCTGTGGAGTCGTGTAGTTGTGTTGTGTAGTTGTGTTGTGTAGTTGTTGTGTAGATGTTGTGTTGTGTAGTTGTGTTGTGTAGATGTTGTGTTGTGTAGTAGTTGTGTAGTGCAGTTGTGTTGTGTAGTTGTGATGTGTAGTTGTGTTGTGTTGTGTAGTTGTGCTGTGTAGTTGTGTAGTTGTGATGTGTAGTTGGGTTGTGTAGTTGTGATGTTTAGTTGTGTTCTGTAGTTGTATTGTGTAGTTGTATTGTGTAGTTGTATTGTGTAGTTGTGTTCTGTATTGGTATTGTGTAGTTGTGTTCTGTAGTGGTATTGTGTAGTTGTGTTCTGTAGTTGTATTGTGTAGTTGTGTTCTGTAGTTGTATTGTGTAGTTGTATTGTGTAGTTGTATTGTGTAGTTGTGTTCTGTAGTTGTATTGTGTAGTTGTGTTGTGTAGTTGTATTGTGTAGTTGTGTTGTGTAGTTGTGTTGTGTAGTTGTATTGTGTAGTTGTGTTGTGTAGTTGTGTTGTGTAGTTGTATTGTGTAGTTGTGTTGTGTAGTAGTTGTGTAGTTGTAGTGTGTAGTTGTATTGTGTAGTTGTATTGTGTAGTTGTATTGTGTAGTTGTATTGTGTAGTTGTATTGTGTAGTTGTGTTGTGTAGTTGTATTGTGTAGTTGTGTTGTGTAGTTGTGTTGTGTAGTTGTATTGTGTAGTTGTGTTGTGTAGTTGTGTTGTGTAGTTGTATTGTGTAGTTGTGTTGTGTAGTAGTTGTGTAGTTGTATTGTGTAGTTGTATTGTGTAGTTGTATTGTGTAGTTGTGTTGTGTAGTTGTATTGTGTAGTTGTGTTGTGTAGTTGTATTGTGTAGTTGTGTTGTGTAGTTGTGTTGTGTAGTTGTATTGTGTAGTTGTGTTGTGTAGTAGTTGTGTAGTTGTATTGTGTAGTTGTATTGTGTAGTTGTATTGTGTAGTTGTGTTGTAGTAGTTGTGTAGTTGTATTGTGTAGTTGTGTTGTGTAGTAGTTGTTCTGTAGTTGTATTGTGTAGTTGTGTTGTGTAGTTGTTGTGTAGTTGTGCTCTGTAGTTGTATTGTGGAGTTGTGTTGTGTAGTAGTTGTGTAGTTGTATTGTGTAGTTGTGTTGTGTAGTTGTTGTTCTGTAGTTGTATTGTGTAGTTGTGTTGTGTAGTTGTTGTGTAGTTGTGCTCTGTAGTTGTATTGTGTAGTTGTGTTGTGTAGTAGTTGTGTAGTTGTATTGTGTAGTTGTGTTGTGTAGTTGTTGTTCTGTAGTTGTATTGTGTAGTTGTGTTGTGTAGTTGTTGTGTAGTTGTGCTCTGTAGTTGTATTGTGTAGTTGGGTTGTGTAGTTGTGTTCTGTAGTTGTATTGTGTAGTTGTGTTGTGTAGTTGTTGTGTAGTTGTGCTCTGTAGTTGTATTGTGTAGTTGTGTTGTGTAGTAGTTGTGTAGTTGTATTGTGTAGTTGTGTTGTGTAGTTGTGATGTGTAGTTGTGATGTGTAGTTGTGTTGTGTAGTTGTTGTTCTGTAGTTGTGTTGTGTAGTTGTGATGTGTAGTTGTTGTGTAGTTGTTGTTCTGTATTTGTATTGTGTCTAATCCCTGTTTCAGTTTCAGATCATCTATTGTGACCTACTTGGAGAGAAACTCTAACTCACGCTGTGATGCCTGGTTAAATATAGCTCTCAAAGAAACACACACACACACACACACACGCACACATGTGCACACGCGCACGCACACACTCACACACACACACACACACACGGAAACAAGAAAGCACCCAAATGCACGGAGCATTGGGCACACAACCATGCATGTACAGATACACACACACACACACACACACACACACACACACACACACACACACACACACACACACACACACACACACACACACACACACTGGTGAAAACTGTGTGACCTGACACTTTATTAAACCAACCAACATCATTCATGAAGACAGCTGTCTCCTCCTGACTGCTACCAGGACGGCACATGTTGCTGAGTGTATCCCCGGGGGTAGACAGGGGACATTGTGTTGGGGTAGACAGGGGACATCTTGTTGGGGATAGACAGGGGACATCTTTTTGGGGGTAGACAGGGGACATTGTGTTGGGGTAGACAGGGGACATCTTGTTGGGGATAGACAGGGGACATCTTTTTGGGGGTAGACAGGGGACATCTTGTTGGGGTAGACAGGATACATTTTGTTGGGGGGTAGACAAGGGACATCTTGTTGTTGGGTAGACAGGGGACATCTTGATGTTGTGTAGACTGGGGACATATTGATGGGGGTAGACAGGGGACATCTTGTTGGGGGGTAGACAGGAAACATCTTTTTGGGGGTAGACAGGGGACATCTTGTTGGGGGTAGACAGGGGACATCTTGTGGGGAGTAGACAGGGGACATCTTGTTGGGGGGTAGACAGGGGACATATTGATGGGGTAGACAGGGGACATATTGATGGGGGTAGACAGGGGACATCTTGTTGGGGGTAGACAGGAGACGTATTGTTGGGGATAGACAGGAGACATCTTTTTGGGGGTAGAAAGGGGACATATTGTTGTGGGTAGACAGGGGACATATTCATGGGGGTAGACAGGGGACATATTGTTGGGGGTAGACAGGGGACATCTTGTTGGGGGTAGACAGGATACATATTGATGGGTGTAGACAGGGGGCATATTGATGGGGTAGACAGGGGACATATTGATGGGGGTAGACAGGGGACATATTGTTGTTGGTAGACAGGGGACATCTTGTAGGGGGTAGACAGGGGACATATTGATGGGGGTAGACAGGGACATCGTGTTGGTGGTAGACAGGGGACATCTTGTAGGGGGTAGACAGGGGACATATTGATGGGGGTAGACGGGACATATTGATGGGGTAGACAGGGGACATCTTATTGGGGTAGACAGGGGACATATTGATGGGGGTAGACAGGGGACATATTGATGGGGTAGACAGAGGACATCTTGTTGGGGTAGACAGAGGACATCTTGTTGGGGGTAGACAGGGGACATATTGATGGGGGTAGACAGGGGACATATTGTTGGGGGTAGACAGGGGACGTATTGTTGGGGGTAGACAGGGGACATATTGTTGGGGGTAGACAGGGGAGATCTTGTTGGGGGTAGACAGGGGACATATTGTTGGGGGTAGACAGGGGACATATTGTTGGGGGTAGACAGGAGACATCTTGATTGATCTCCACCCGGCACAGCCAGAAGAGGACTGGCCACCCCACATAGCCTGGTTCCTCTCTAGGTTTCTTCCTAGGTTTTGGCCTTTCTAGGGAGTTTTTCCTAGCCACCGTGCTTCTTCACCTGCATTTCTTGCTGTTTGGGGTTTTAGGCTGGGTTTCTGTACAGCACTTTGAGATATCAGCTGATGTACGAAGGGCTATATAAAATAAATTTGATTGATTGATTGATTGATTGGGTAGACAGGGGAGATCTTGTTGGGGGTAGACAGGGGACATCTTGTTGGGAGTAGACAGGGGACATGGGATCCTCAAAAAGTTCTAGAGCTGCACCATGGAGAACATCTTGACTGGTTGCATCACCTCTATCGATGGCGATCCCCTCTATCTCCTCTAACTGCTTGGCATCAGACCTCAAGACCCTACAGAAGGTTGTGAAACGGCCCAGGGCCCTATCCCTCCTTTCCTGACCCCATTGTCTCTTGATTTCTCTTCCCTTCTCTATCCATCTCTCCCTGACCCCATTGTCTCATGATTTCTCTTCACTTCTCTTCTCTATCCATCTTTCCCTGACCCCATTGTCTCTTCTCTATCTCTCCTTTCCTGACCCCATTGTCTCATGAATTCTCTTCTCTTCTCTATCCATCTCTCCCTGACCCCATTGTCTCTTCTCTATCTCTCCTCTCCTGACCCCATTGTCTCATGAATTCTCTTCCCTTCTCGATCCATCTCTCCCTGACCCCATTGTCTCATGAATTCTCTTCTCTATCCATCTCTCCCTGACCCCATTGTCTCATGAATTCTCTTCTCTATCCATCTCTCCCTGACCCCATTGTCTCATGAATTCTCTTCTCTATCCCTTCTACCCTGACCCCATTGTCTCATGAATTCTCTTCTCTTCTCTATCCCTTCCTCCCTGACCCCATTGTCTTCTGGAGCATCTCAGGGAAGAGAGGGAAGGTAACAAGAACAAAAAAGAGAGTGATATTCTGTTACATAAAGAGAGTGATATTCTGTTGCATAAAGAGAGTGATATTCTGTTATTCTGTTACATAAAGAGAGTGATATTCTGTTACATAGAGAGAGTGATATTCTGTTACATAGAGAGAGTGATATTCTGTTACATAAAGAGAGTGATATTCTGTTACATGAAGAGAGTGATATTCTGTTATTCTGTTACATAAAGAGAGTGATATTCTGTTACATAAAGAGTGATATGCTGTTGCATATCCTCCCCTCTTTCATCTCTTCCTCCTCATTTCCTCTCTCCTCTCTTCCTCCTCATTTCCTCTCTCCTCTCTTCCTCATCCTCTCCTCTCTCCTCTCTTCCTCATCCTCCCCTCTCTCCTCTGTTCCTCCACATTTCCTCACTCCTCTCTTCCTCATCCTCTCCTCTCTCTTCTCTTCCTCCTCATTTCCTCTCTCCTCTCTTCCTCCTCATATCCTCTCTCCTCTCTTCCTCCTCATTTCCTCTCTCCTCTCTTCCTCATCCTATCCTCTCTCCTCTCTTCCTCATCCTATCCTCTCTCCTATCTTCCTCATCCTCTCCTCTCTCCTCTCTTCCTCATCCTCTCCGCTCTCCTCTCTTGCTCCTCATTTCCTCACTCCTCTCTTCCTCATCCTCTCTTCTCTCCTCTCTTCCTCATCCTCTCCTATCTCCTCTCTTCCTCATCCTTTCCTCTCTTCCTCATCCTCTCTCCTCTCCTCTCTTCCATCCATCCTCTTCTCCCTCCTCCCCTCCCCTCCCCTCTCTTCCTCCTCCCCTCCCCTCCCCTCCCTCCTCTCTCTTTCCCCTAATCCTCATTTTCTCCAGTCAGTGCTGTAACTACGCTACCATGCTTCGTTCTTAGACGTAATAGAACTAGAAACCATCGCTGCCGTCAAAACGTTTCCTTTCAGTCTGTCGTCCTGTTAAATGATAGGAGGATGTTTGATGATGTCAGAGGTCTTCCAGTATCCAGTCTGTTGTCCCGTTAAATGATAGGAGGATGTTTGATGATGTCAGAGGTCTTCCAGTATCCAGTCTGTCGTCCTGTTAAATGATAGGAGGATGTTTGATGATGTCAGAGGTCTTCCAGTATCCAGTCTGTCGTCCTGTTAAATGATAGGAGGATGTTTGATGATGTCAGAGGTCTTCCAGTATCCAGTCTGTCGTCCTGTTAAATGATAGGAGGATGTTTGATGATGTCAGAGGTCTTCCAGTATCCAGTCTGTCGTCCTGTTAAATGATAGGAGGATGTTTGATGATGTCAGAGGTCTTCCAGTATCCAGTTTGTCGTCCTGTTAAATGATAGGAGGATGTTTGTTGATGTCAGAGGTCTTCCAGTATCCAATCTGTTGTCCTGTTAAACGACAGGAGGATGTTTGATGATGTCAGAGGTCTTCCAGTATCCAGTCTGTCATCCTGTTAAATGATAGGAAGATGTTTGATGATGTCAGAGGTCTTCCAGTATCCAGTCTGTCGTCCTGTTAAATGATAGGAGGATGTTTGATGATGTCAGAGGTCTTCCAGTATCCAGTCTGTCGTCCTGTTAAATTATAGGAGGATGTTTGATGATGTCAGAGGTCTTCCAGTATCCAGTCTGTTGTCCTGTTAAATGATAGGAGGATGTTTGATGATGTCAGAGGTCTTCCAGTATCCAGTCTGTCGTCCTGTTAAATGATAGGAGGATGTTTGATGATGTCAGAGGTCTTCCAGTATCCAGTCTGTCGTCCTGTTAAATGATAGGAGGATGTTTGATGATGTCAGAGGTCTTCCAATATCCAGTCTGTCGTCCTGTTAAATGATAGGAAGATGTTTGATGATGTCAGAGGTCTTCCAGTATCCAGTCTGTCGTCCTGTTAAATGATAGGAGGATGTTTGATGATGTCAGAGGTCTTCCAGTATCCAGTCTGTCGTCCTTTTAAATGATAGCAGGATGTTTGATGATGTCAGAGGTCTTCCAGTATCCAGTCTGTCGTCCTGTTAAACGATAGGAGGATGTTTGATGATGTCAGAGGTCTTCCAGTATCCAGTCTGTTGTCCTGTTAAATGATAGGAGGATGTTTGATGATGTCAGAGGTCTTCCAGTATCCAGTGACACGAGACCTAGTACTGTGAAGACAATGCATCTTTTAGACCTAGTAGAGTGTCTGTGAAGACAATGCAGCTTTTAGACCTAGTAGAGTGTCTGTGAAGACAATGCAGCTTTTAGACCCAGTAGAGTGTCTGTGTAGACAATGCAGCTTTTAGACCCAGTAGAGTGTCTGTGAAGACAATGCAGCTTTTAGACCTAGTAGAGTGTCTGTGAAGACAATGCAGATTTTAGACCTAGTAGAGTGTCTGTGAAGACAATGCAGCTTTTAGACCCAGTAGAGTGTCTGTGAAGACAATGCAGCTTTTAGACCCAGTAGAGTGTCTGTGAAGACAATGCAGATTTTAGACCTAGTAGAGTGTCTGTGAAGACAATGCAGATTTTAGACCTAGTAGAGTGTCTGTGAAGACAATGCAGCTTTTAGACCCAGTAGAGTGTCTGTGAAGACAATGCAGCTTTTAGACCCAGTAGAGTGTCTGTGAAGACAATGCAGCTTTTAGACCCAGTAGAGTGTCTGTGAAGACAATGCAGCTTTTAGACCTAGTAGAGTGTCTGTGAAGACAATGCAGATTTTAGACCTAGTAGAGTGTCTGTGAAGACAATGCAGCTTTTAGACCCAGTAGAGTGTCTGTGAAGACAATGCAGCTTTTAGACCCAGTAGAGTGTCTGTGAAGACAATGCAGCTTTTAGACCTAGTAGAGTGTCTGTGAAGACAATGCAGCTTTTAGACCTAGTAGAGTGTCTGTGAAGACAATGCAGCTTTTAGACCTAGTAGAGTGTCTGTGAAGACAATGCAGCTTTTAATATGGAGACCCTTTTGTTGTGGATCAGGCACACACACACACACACATACACACACACACACACACACACACGCGCGCACACACGCACACACACACGCACACACACACACACACATACACACACAAAGAGAGAGAGAAACGCACATTAACACACACACGCACACACACACACACACACACACACACACACACACACACACACACACACACACACACACACACACACACACACACACACACACACACACACAAACACACACAAAGAGAGAGAGAGAAATACAGACACAGAGAAAGACACACCCAGACACCCACACTGGGGATATACGATGTATTCAGACTCCTTTCCTTCTAACACCCAGACACAGAGAAACACACACACACAGAAACACAGACACAGAGAAACACACACCCAGACACCCACACTGGGGATATACGATGTTTTCAGACCCCTTTCCGTCTCTCCACATGTTGTTAAGTTACAGCCTTATTCTGAAATGGATTAAATACAAACCTTTCCTCAGTAATCTAAAACATATACTGGATTCAAAGGAAGGAGGAAGCTCCCGGTGTGTTCCTGTTGTACAGGTACAAACCCTACGAAATAAGGATATACAGGACAAGGCTTTGGTTCTTAAAGTAGGCTGGTCTCTGAACAAGTCAATGTATGAAGTCAACGCATTTCAAAGATAAACAGGTGTTTAATCAGGAGATGAAACAGACTCTTTGTTTAATTCTCTATGTTGATGACTTTGACGTGTCTAATCGTCTAATATCCTGTAAAATACCCACTAAATCACTGCAGTCTATTGGGTGTTGGAGAATGAGCCCTCGCAGTTTAGGTCTTACGCTGACATCATAGTTTAGGTCTACGCTGACATCATAGTTTAGGTCTTACGCTGACATCATAGTTTAGGTCTACGCTGACATCATAGTTTAGGTCTTACGCTGACATCATAGTTTAGGTCTTACGCTGACATCATAGTTTAGGTCTACGCTGACATCATAATTTAGGTCAATGCTGACATCATAGTTTAGGTGTACGCTGACATCATAGTTTAGGTCTACGCTGACATCATAGTTTAGGTGTACGCTGACATCATAGTTTAGATCTACGCTGACATCATAGTTTAGGTCTACCCTGACATCATAGTTTAGGTCTACGCTGACATCATAATTTAGGTCTACGCTGACATCATAGTTTAGGTCTACGCTGACATCATAGTTTAGGTCTACGCTGACATCATAGGTAAGGTGTACGCTGACATCACAGACTAGGTCTTACGCTGACATCACAGTTTAGGTCTACGCTGACATCACAGTTTAGGTCTACACTGACATCACAGTTTAGGTCAACACTGACATCATAGTTTAGGTCAACACTGACATCATAGTTTAGGTCAACACTGACATCATAGTTTAGGTCTACACTGACATCATAGTTTAGGTCAACACTGCAATCATAGTTTAGGTCTACACTGACATCCTAGTTTAGGTCTTACGCTGACATCATAGTTTAGGTCTACGCTGACATCATAGTTTAGGTCTTACGCTGACATCATAGTTTAGGTCTACGCTGACATCATAGTTTAGGTCTTACGCTGACATCATAGTTTAGGTCTTACGCTGACATCATAGTTTAGGTCTACGCTGACATCATAATTTAGGTCAATGCTGACATCATAGTTTAGGTGTACGCTGACATCATAGTTTAGGTCTACGCTGACATCATAGTTTAGGTGTACGCTGACATCATAGTTTAGATCTACGCTGACATCATAGTTTAGGTCTACCCTGACATCATAGTTTAGGTCTACGCTGACATCATAATTTAGGTCTACGCTGACATCATAGTTTAGGTCTACGCTGACATCACAGTTTAGGTCAACACTGACATCATAGTTTAGGTCAACACTGACATCATAGTTTAGGTCAACACTGCCATCATAGTTTAGGTCTACGCTGACATCATAGTTTAGGTCTACACTGACATCACAGTTTAGGTCAACACTGACATCATAGTTTAGGTCAACACTGACATCATAGTTTAGGTCAACACTGCCATCATAGTTTAGGTCTACGCTGACATCATAGTTTAGATCTACGCTGACATCATAGTTTAGGTCAACACTGACATCCTAGTTTAGGTCAACACTGCCATCATAGTTTAGGTCTACACTGACATCATAGTTTAGGTCTACGCTGACATCCTAGTTTAGGTCAACGCTGACATCATAGTTTAGGTCAACGCTGACATCATAGTTTAGGTCTACGCTGACATCTATACACGCTCAACCATTCTCTGCAAGGCTGTTCATATGAAGACACGTGGACATGGGAAGGTGCTTGAGCCACTTTAAAAGAACTTGTACAGTTAGACAAGGAAGGACTTTATATTCTTGCCCTGGGAAAGATCCTTCAAGGGCACTGTTTTAGCGTGGCAGCAGAACATCTTAGAGCCCACTCCCATGGTGGATTTGTGGAACGTTTTAGTGCATCACATATTTACAGGTTTTGTTTGGGGGGAGATCTCTGAGCTCTGGGTAAAGGAAGTTAGAACTGGAGAATTCCAACCCGGAACATAAACAGCAACATTCTGAACATGTTCAAATAGCATCGAAAACTTCCCCTTTAACACATTGTTATGGTGTGAACACTACCCCTTTAACACATTGTTATAGTATGAACACTTCCCCTTTAACACATTGTTATAGTATGAACACTTCCCCTTTAACACATTGTTATTGTGTGGAAACTACCCCTTTAACACATTGTTATGGTGTGAAAACTACCCCTTTAACACATTGTTATAGTATGAAAACTTCCCCTTTAACACATTGTTATGGTATGAAAACTTCCCCTTTAACACATTGTTATTGTGTGGAAACTACCCCTTTAACACATTGTTATGGTGTGAAAACTACCCCTTTAACACATTTTTATGGTGTGAACACTACCCCTTTAACACATTGTTATGGTATGAAAACTTCCCCTTTAACACATTGTTATAGTATGAACACTTCCCCTTTAACACATTGTTATAGTATGAACACTACCCCTTTAACACATTGTTATAGTATGACAACTTCCCCTTTAACACATTGTTATAGTATGAACACTACCCCTTTAACACATTGTTATAGTATGAACACTACCCCTTTAACACATTGTTATAGTATGAACACTTCCCCTTTAACACATTGTTATAGTATGACAACTTCCCCTTTAACACATTGTTATAGTATGAACACTACCCCTTTAACACATTGTTATAGTATGACAACTTCCCCTTTAACACATTGTTATAGTATGAACACTACCCCTTTAACACATTGTTATAGTATGACAACATCCCCTTTAACACATTGTTATAGTATGAACACTACCCCTTTAACACATTGTTATGGTGTGAAAACTTCCCCTTTAACACATTTTTATGGTGTGAAAACTACCCCTTTAACACATTGATATGATGTGAAAACTTCCCCTTTAACACATTGATATGATGTGAAAACTTCCCCTTTAACACATTGATATGATGTGAAAACTTCCCCTTTAACACATTGTTATTGTGTGGAAACTTCCCCTTTAACACATTGTTATGGTGTGAAAACTTCCCCTTTAACACATTGATATGGTGTGTGTGCTGACTAAAAAACTGGAATATTGTCACGTGTCGTCTGGTTATCAACACATGTGCTTTAAGACTCTGTTTTAGAGAGATTCTTTCTCTGGAGTTGGCATTGAGCTTATTAAATGTTTTAATCAAGAATAAATATTTAACTCTGTAAATCTGACTGCCCACATCCATCTCCAAGGAGCATTGGAGGAATCGCTCATGAAAACCGCTGCTTATTGTGTCTGCTTCCATTCATAATAGGAACAAACGTACCCCCAAAGTAGTTGAACCATCATGACAGATAACATTTGGGGCCTCAAAGATGTTGTTGAACTTGTGGTTGCCCCACATCACTCAGAGGAGACTATTTGCTACCTTGACACAAAGTAATAGATATAGATCCACAGGCAGAGATTCTGGGAGGTTTTCCCTCAGGAAAGACTTATCCTGAAGGATCATTTGATTTCACATTTTACAACTGATGAATGCATTTGGACTCCTTATAGCTTTGTGGACTTTGCCCTTCCAAGATAAAACCTGTTGATGCCAGGGGTTCCTCTAGAGGAACTGGAACAAAGGAATGGCTGTGACCAATTCGCGCCCTAACGCACAGGTTTTTTTCTCGCGGTACTTACTCAAAATCACTCCCATAGGGCCAATTCTCGCGGGATTTGAACGATTAAACGCTCTACAGAATGAGGACATCTAGTGGAAGACATAGAAAGTGTCCCCAGATCCATAACTGGTCGGGAAGGGTGGGGGGCGATGACGTCAAAGTTGCTCCAACTTTCACGACCACAAAAACTAGTTTGGAAGAATGCCTGCCCTGTGAGTTCTGCTATACTTACAGACATAATTCCAACGGTTTTAGAAGCTTTAGAGTGTTTTCTATCCAATAATAATTATTATATGCATATATTAGCAATTTTTGACATTTTTTTTTCAGTTTACTAGGGGTACCCAATTCCTCCAAAGGGGGCATAAGTCAGCCATATCCTCAACAGGTGTTAATTAATTAAACACACGTATTGTTTAATGCGATTTGTTTGACAGACCAACATTTGTTGAAAACGTTTCGTCGGTCTGCTGGCAGTTAAGCGTCAAACTAATGCACACTTTCTGTTTGGCAGGGATGTTGTTAAACCCGTCCTCTCCGTCACAAAGCTGTCCACAGTGTCTTTAGGAGTGATAAAGGACTGTCCTCTCTGTCCACAGTGTCTTTAGATGTGATAAAGGACTGTCCTCTCTGTCCACAGTGTCTTTAGATGTGATAAACCTGTCCTCTCTCTGTCCACAGTGGCTTTAGATGTGATAAAGGACTGTCCTCTCTCTGTCCACAGTGTCTTTAGGAGTGATAAAGGACTGTCCTCTCTGTCCACAGTGTCTTTAGGAGTGATAAAGGACTGTCCTCTCTCTCCACAGTGTCTTTAGATGTGATAAACCTGTCCTCTCTCTGTCCACAGTGTCTTTAGATGTGATAAAGGACTGGACTGTCCTCTCTGTCCACAGTGTCTTTAGGAGTGATAAAGGACTGTCCTCTCTGTCCACAGTGTCTTTAGATGTGATAAAAGACTGTCCTCTCTGTCCACAGTGTCTTTAGATGTGATAAAAGACTGTCCTCTCTGTCCACAGTGTCTTTAGATGTGATAAAGGACTGGACTGTCCTCTCTGTCCACAGTGTCTTTAGGAGTGATAAAGGACTGTCCTCTCTGTCCACAGTGTCTTTAGATGTGATAAACCTGTCCTCTCTCTGTCCACAGTGGCTTTAGATGTGATAAACCTGTCCTCTCTCTGTCCACAGTGGCTTTAGATGTGATAAACCTGTCCTCTCTCTGTCCACAGTGTCTTTAGGAGTGATAAAGGACTGTCCTCTCTGTACACAGTGTCTTTAGATGTGATAAACCTGTCCTCTCTGTCCACAGTGTCTTTAGATGTGATAAACCTGTCCTCTCTGTCCACACTGTATTTAGATGTGATAAAGGACTGTCCTCTCTGTCCACAGTGTCTTTAGATGTGATAAACCTGTCCTCTCTGTCCACAGTGTCTTTAGATGTGATAAAGGACTATCCTCTCTGTTCACAGTGTCTTTAGATGTGATAAAGGACTGTCCTCTCTGTCCACAGTGTCTTTAGGAGTGATAAAGGACTGTCCTCTCTGTCCACAGTGTCTTTAGATGTGATAAACCTGTCCTCTCTCTGTCCACAGTGTCTTTAGATGTGATAAAGGACTGTCCTCTCTGTCCACAGTGTCTTTAGATCTGATAAACCTGTCCTCTCTGTCCACAGTGTCTTTAGATGTGATAAAGGACTGGCCATCCCACATATGCTCTCTCTAATTCTCTCTTTCTTTCTCTCTCTCGGAGGACCTGAGCCCTAGGACCATGCCCAAGGAATACCTGACATGATGACTCCTTGCTGTCCCCAGTCCACCTGACTGTGCTGCTGCTCCAGTTTCAACTATTCTGCCTTATTATTATTCGACCATGCTGGTCATTTATGAACATTTGAACATCTTGACCATGTTTTGTTATAATCTCCACCCGGCACAGCCAGAAGAGGACTGGCCACCCCACATAGCCTGGTTCCTCTCTAGGTTTCTTCCTAGGTTTTGGCCTTTCTAGGGAGTTTTTCCTAGCCACCGTGCTTCTACACCTGCATTGCTTGCTGTTTGGGGTTTTAGGCTGGGTTTCTGTACAGCACTTTGAGATATCAGCTGATGTACGAAGGGCTATATGAATAAATTTGATTTGATTTGATTTGATTTGATAAAGGACTGTCCTCTCTGTCCACAGTGTCTTTAGGAGTGATAAAGGACTGTCCTCTCTGTCCACAGTGTCTTTAGATGTAATAAAGGACTGGACTGTCCTCTCTGTCCACAGTGTCTTTAGGAGTGATAAAGGACTGTCCTCTCTGTCCACAGTGTCTTTAGATGTGATAAAGGACTGGACTGTCCTCTCTGTCCACAGTGTCTTTAGATGTGATAAAGGACTGTCCTCTCTGTTGTCTCTGTCCACAGTGTCTTTAGGAGTGATAAAGGACTGTAGTCTCTGTCCACAGTGTCTTTAGATGTGATAAAGGACTGTCCTCTCTGTCTTCAGTGTCTTTAGATGTGATAAAGGACTGTCCTCTCTGTCCACAGTGTCTTTAGATGTGATAAAGGACTTTCCTCTCTGTCCACAGTGTCTTTAGATGTGATAAAGGACTGTCCTCTCTGTCCACAGTGTCTTTAGATGTGATAAAGGACTGTCCTCTCTGTTGTCTCTGTCCACAGTGTCTTTAGGAGTGATAAAGGACTGTAGTCTCTGTCCACAGTGTCTTTAGATGTGATAAAGGACAACATGAAGGAAGTAGGTTGAAGAACATTTCCAGATGAGACATGTTCAGTTGGTAAATGTCCTGCAATTTCCTGCAATAGACCAGTGGAGGTAAACCATACCTTTTGTTTATATATATATATATATACTCAGAGGACCATGATCAGCATGTTTTAACCACTCCTATGTTGGATTATCAGACACTCAACAGGAAGGTCTGATTGTATTATTACTGAAACATGATACAAGTGGGACATATAAAGATCCAGTCCATTTAAAAAATTAGGAGGCCTTTTACACTTCATGGTTGTGATGCAAACATTCTAGCTAAATGCTACATGCTACATGCTAAATGCTAAATGCTAAATGCTACATGCTACATGCTACATGCTACATGCTAAATGCTTAGCGCACAGAATTAAAAAAGTATTGTCAGATATTATTCATCCTAATCAGACAGTTTTTTTTTTTACACGGATACATTGGATACAATTTAAGACAAGTACTGGAAACAAGAATACTGTGAAATATCTGGGAAACCAGTCCTGGTTTTCAGAGCTGAATATTTTTGATAAAGGACCACTGGAGTATAAATATCCAATATTCAGACCTCTGAATTACAACCAAACTCCCACAGAAGATCGACATAAATACATAGTGTGTGTGTGTGTGTGTGTGTGTGTGTGTGTGTGTGTGTTCACAGGGGGATCAGCTAGCTAGTTACTGACGTTGTGGTGCTCTGTTCTCTTCAGCTAATTCAACATTGATTGTCTTAGTTTTCACTTAGTGATTTTCATCTTTCCTCAAACAGAGATAGAATTGAGATACTTCAGAGAATTGAGAGAGAGAGAGAGAGAGAGAGAGAGAGAGAGAGCGAGGGAGAGAGACAGAGACAGAGAGATAGACAGAGGACAGAGAGAGAGACAGAGACAGAGAGAGAGAGACAGAGAGAGAGACAGAGACAGAGACAGAGAGAGAGAGAGAGAGGGACAGAGAGAGAGACAGAGACAGAGAGAGAGACAGAGACAGAGACAGAGAGAGAGACAGAGACAGAGAGAGAGAGACAGAGAGAGAGACAGAGACAGAGAGAGAGACAGAGACAGAGAAAGAGAGAGACAGAGACAGAGAGAGAGGGACAGAGAGAGACAGAGACAGAGAGAGACAGAGAGATACAGAGAGAGAGACAGAGACAGAGAGGGACAGAGAGAGACAGAGAGACAGAGACAGAGAGAGAGAGAGACAGAGAGAGAGACAGAGACAGAGACAGACAGACTATCTGTTACATTACGGCCTTATTTTAAAATAAAAATCCCCTCATTAATCTACACTCAATACCCCGTAATGACATCACAATACCCCATAATGACATCACAATACCCCGTAATGACATCACAATACCCCGTAATGACATCACAATACCCCGTAATGACATCACAATACCCGGTAATGACATCACAATACCCCGTAATGACATCACAATACCCCGTAAAAACAAAGCAACAAAACACGTTTTTAGACATTTTTGCAAATGTATAAAAATAAGCAATTTAAATATCACATTTACATCAGTATTCAGACTCTTTACTCAGTACTTTGCTGAAGCATCTTTGGCAGCGATTACAGCCTTGAGTCTTCTTGGGTTTGACGCTACAAGCTTGGCACACCTATAATTGCGGAGTTTCTCCCATTCTTCTCTACAGATCCTCTCAAGCTCTGTCAGGTTGAATGGGGAGCGTCGCTGCACAGCTATTTTCAGGTATCTCCAGAGATGTTTGATCAGGTTCAATGCCGGGCTCTGGCTGGGACACTCAAGTACATTCAGAGACTTGTCCAGAATCCATTCATGAGTTGTCTTGGCTGTGTGACTGACTGGGTTTAATATAGATCTATATATGAACTAGAGATGTGACTGGGTTTAATATAGATCTATATATGAACTAGAGATGAGACTGGGTTTAATATAGATCTATATATGAATTAGAGATGAGACTGACTGGGTTTAATATAGATCTATATATGAACTAGAGATGTGACTGGGTTTAATATAGATCTATATATGAACTAGAGATGAGATTGGGTTTAATATAGATCTATATATGAACTAGAGATGAGACTGGGTTTAATATAGATCTATATATGAACTAGATATGTGACTGGGTTTAATATAGATCTATATATGAACTAGAGATGTGACTGACTGGGTTTAATATAGATCTATATATGAACTAGAGATGAGACTGGGTTTAATATAGATCTATATATGAACTAGAGATGAGACTGACTGGGTTTAATATAGATCTATATATGAACTAGAGATGTGACTGGGTTTAATATAGATCTATATATGAACTAGAGATGAGACTGGGTTTAATATAGATCTATATATGAACTAGAGATGAGACTGACTGGGTTTAATATAGATCTATATATGAACTAGAGATGTGACCGGGTTTAATATAGATCTATATATGAACTAGAGATGTGACTGATTGGGTTTAATATAGATCTATATATGAACTAGAGATGTGATTGGGTTTAATATAGTTCTATATATGAACTAGAGATGTGACCGGGTTTAATATAGATCTATATATGAACTAGAGATGAGACTGACTGGGTTTAATATAGATCTATATATGAACTAGAGATGTGACTGATTGGGTTTAATATAGATCTATATATGAACTAGAGATGTGACCGGGTTTAATATAGATCTATATATGAACTAGAGATGTGACTGATTGGGTTTAATATAGATCTATATATGAACTAGAGATGTGATTAGGTTTAATATAATTACAGTATGTATTTACAACATAGTCCACTCAGCTAAAGCATCGGACATGACTGGGGGCCCCAACTCAAACCTTGTTATCTCAGTTCAAGGCCGGGATTCATTCAAAGGCGTGTTGCTGTGAGCAAGCATTATTTTACCACAGATGTTTTGTCAAGAATTTGCCTTTAGATGGTGCGTTGCCAGCAGTGCAGTGTTTAGTAGCCAAAGTTACTCCTCCTATGATATTACTGAGATAAATGCAGTGTTTAGTAGCCAAAGTTACTCCTCCTATGATATTACTGAGATAAATGCAGTGTTTAGTAGCCACAGTTACTCCTCCTATGATATTACTGAGATAAGTGCAGTGTTTAGTAGCCAAAGTTACTCCTCCTATGATATTACTGAGATAAATGCAGTGTTTAGTAGCCAAAGTTACTCCTCCTATGATATTACTGAGATAAATGCAGTGTTTAGTAGCCAAAGTTACTCCTCCTATGATATTACTGAGATAAGTGCAGTGTTTAGTAGCCAAAGTTACTCCTCCTATGATATTACTGAGATAAATGCAGTGTTTAGTAGCCAAAGTTACTCCTCCTATGATATTACTGAGATAAATGCAGTATTATTTACTGAGATAAATGCAGTATTATTTACTGAGATGAATGCAGTTTTATTTGCTGAGATAAATGCAGTATTATTTACTGAGATAAATACAGTATTATTTACTGAGATAAATACAGTATTATTTACTGAGATAAATACAGTATTATTTACTGAGATAAACGCAGTATTATTTACTGAGATAAATGTAGTATTATTTACTGAGATAAATGCAGTATTATTTACTGAGATAAATGTAGTATTAGTTACTGAGATAAATACAGTATTATTTACTGAGATAAATGCAGTTTTATTTACTGAGATAAATGCAGTATTATTTACTGAGATAAATGCAGTATTATTTACTGAGATAAATGCAGTATTATTTACTGAGATAAATGCAGTATTATTTACTGAGATAAATGCAGTATTATTTACTGAGATAAATGCAGTATTATTTACTGAGATAAATGTAGTATTAGTTACTGAGATAAATGCAGTATTATTTACTGAGATGAATGCAGTTTTAGTTACTGAGATAAATGCAGTATTATTTACTGAGATAAATGCAGTATTATTTACTGAGATAAATGCAGTTTTAGTTACTGAGATAAATGCAGTATTATTTACTGAGATAAATGTACTATTAGTTACTGAGATAAATGCAGTATTAGTTACTGAGATAAATGCAGTATTATTTACTGAGATGAATGCAGTTTTAGTTACTGAGATAAATCCAGTAGTATTTACTGAGATAAATGCAGTATTATTTACTGAGATAAATGCAGTTTTATTTACTGAGATAAATGCAGTATTATTTACTGAGATAAATGCAGTATTATTTACTGAGATAAATGCAGTATTATTTACTGAGATAAATGC
>NC_092158.1:97799753-97802253 GCF_045791955.1 Oncorhynchus clarkii lewisi | reverse complement strand
CCCTGACTCCTCTATCTACAGAAACATTAATGAACAGATCCTGACTCCTCTATCTACAGAAACATTAATGAACAGACCCTGACTCCTCTATCTACAGAAACATTAATGAACAGACCCTGACTCCTCTATCTACAGAAACATTAATGAACAGACCCTGACTCCTCTATCTACAGAAACATTAATGAACAGATCCTGACTCCTCTTATAACAGAAACCTTAATGAACAGACCCTGACTCCTCTATCTACAGAAACCTTAATGAACAGACCCAGACTCCTCTATCTACAGAAGCCTTAATGAACAGACCCAGACTCCTCTATCTACAGAAACCTTAATGAACATACCCTGACTCCTCTTACAACATAAACCTTAATGAACAGACCCTGACTCCTCTTATAACATAAACCTTAATGAACAGACCCTGACTCCTCTTACTACAGAAACATTAATGAACAGACCCTGACTCCTCTATCTACAGAAGCCTTAATGAACAGATCCTGACTCCTCTTATAACAGAAACCTTAATGAACAGACCCTGACTCCTCTATCTACAGAAACCTTAATGAACAGACCCTGACTCCTCTTACTACAGCAACCTTAATGAACAGACCCTGACTCCTCTTACAACAGAAACCTTAATGAACAGACCCTGACTCCTCTTACTACAGAAACATTAATGAACAGACCCTGACTCCTCTATCTACAGAAGCCTTAATGAACAGATCCTGACTCCTCTTATAACAGAAACCTTAATGAACAGACCCTGACTCCTCTATCTACAGAAACCTTAATGAACAGACCCTGACTCCTCTTACTACAGCAACCTTAATGAACAGACCCTGACTCCTCTTACAACAGAAACCTTAATGAACAGACCCTGACTCCTCTTACAACAGAAACCTTAATGAACAGATCCTGACTCCTCTTACTACAGAAACCTTAATGAACAGACCCTGACTCCTCTTACTACAGCAACCTTAATGAACAGACCCTGACTCCTCTCACTACAGCAACCTTAATGAACAGACCCTGACTCCTCTTACTACAGCAACCTTAATGAACAGATCCTGACGCCTCTTAACCTTTCTGACTGATTGGAAACAGAGAAGGGACATTACAAGTTAGAAAAGAAGGAGAGACGAGGGAGAGAGAGGGAGATAGAGGGAGAGAAATGGAGAGAGGGGGAGAGAGGGAGAGGGAGAGAGAGGGAGATAGAGGGAGAGAAATTGAGAGAGGGAGAGAGAGGGAGATAGAGGGACATAAATGGAGAGAGGGAGCAAGAGGGAGATAGAGGGAGAGAAATGGAGAGAGGGAGAGAGAGGGAGAGAAATGGAGAGAGGGAGCGAGAGGGAGAGAGAGGGAGAGAGAGGGAGATAGAGGGAGATAGAGGGAGAGAAATGAAGAGAGGGAGCGAGAGGGAGGGAAACAGAGAGGAAGAGAGGGAGAGAAACAGAGAAACAGAGAGAGGGATTGAGGGAGATAAACAGAGAAACAGAGAGAGGGAGCAACAGAAGGAGAGAAACGGAGGCAAGGTGAACGTAACATTATCAGTTTCTCCAGGATTAGACCTGGGTTATTTCCCTTGTGGCCGAGCGTTGCGCTTTCACCCTTCGGTAACGCTGAAGGTAACTAGCAAAGTGGACTTTGTTTACCCTACACACACACACACACACACACACACACACACACACAGACAGACACAGACACAGACACAGACACAGACACACACACACACACACACACACACACACACACACACACACACACACACACACACACACACACACACACACACAGAGACACAGACACAGACACAGACACAGACACACACACACACACACACACACACACACACACACACACACACACACACACACACACACACACACACACACACACACACACACACACACACACCACACACCACACACACACACACACACACACACACACACACACACACACACACACACACACAGGAGCACACAAAGGAAAGAGAGCTCGGAAGACAAGCGTGTGTCACAGTCGTCTAAACCAAGCGCCATCTTTGACAACATGAGCCCTGTCCTCCTGAGAAACAGAGCTGATGTCGTCTCACTACGTAAAACCAGCCAGGACTCCATCTCCTCCTGCTTTATTAAAGGTTCAGACTGAGCCCTGTCCTCCTGAGAAACAGAGCTGATGTCGTCTCACTACGTAAAACCAGCCAGGACTCCATCTCCTCCTGCTTTATTAAAGGTTCAGACTGAGCCCTGTCCTCCTGAGAAACAGAGCTGATGTCGTCTCACTACGTAAAACCAGCCAGGACTCCATCTCCTCCTGCTTTATTAAAGGTTCAGACTGAGCCCTGTCCTCCCGAGAAACAGAGCTGATGTCGTCTCACTACGTAAAACCAGCCAGGACTCCATCTCCTCCTGCTTTATTAAAGGTTCAGACTGAGCCCTGTCCTCCTGAGAAACAGAGCTGACGTCGTCTCACTACGTAAAACCAGCCAGGACTCC
>NC_092158.1:97762253-97794753 GCF_045791955.1 Oncorhynchus clarkii lewisi | reverse complement strand
TTTTAGCCAAATCCTAATTGGTATTTTGAAATTTATGTTTCTTTTGATGGCATAGAATGCCCTTCTTGCCTTGTCTCTCAGATCGTTCACAGCTTTGTGGAAGTTACCTGTGGAGCTGATGTTTAGGCCAAGGTATGTATAGTTTTTTGTGTGCTCTAGGGCAACAGTGTCTAGATTGAATTTGTATTTGTGGTCCTGGTGACTGGACCTTTTTTGGAACACCATTATTTTGGTCTTACTGAGATTTACTGTCAGGGCCCAGGTCTGACAGAATCTGTGCATAAGATCTAGGTGCTGCTGTAGGCCCTCCTTGGTTGGTGACAGAAGCACCAGATCATCGGCAAACAGCAGACATTTGACTTCGGATTCTAGCAGGGGGAGGCCGGGTGCTGCAGACTGTTCTAGTGCCCTTGCCAATTCGTTGATATTTATGTTGAAGAGGGTGGGGCTTAAGCTGCATCCCTGTCTAACCCCACGACCCTGTGTGAAGAAATGTGTGTGTTTTTTGCGAATTTTAACCGCACACTTGTTGTTTGTGTACATGGATTTTATAATGTCGTATGTTTTACCCCCAACACCACTTTCCATCAGTTTGTATAGCAGACCCTCATGCCAGATTGAGTCGAAGGCTTTTTTGAAATCAACAAAGCATGAGAAGACTTTGCCTTTGTTTTGGTTTGTTTGGTTGTCAATTAGGGTGTGCAGGGTGAATACATGGTCTGTTGTACGGTAATTTGGTAAAAAGCCAATTTGACATTTGCTCAGTACGTTGTTTTCATTGAGGAAATGTACGAGTCTGCTGTTAGTAATAATGCAGAGGATTTTCCCAAGGTTACTGTTGACACATATTCCACGGTAGTTATTGGGGTCAAATTTGTCTCCACTTTTGTGGATTGGGGTGATCAGTCCTTGGTTCCAAATATTGGGGAAGATGCCAGAGCTAAGTATGATGTTAAAGAGTTTTAGTATAGCCAATTGGAATTTGTTGTCTGTATATTTGATCATTTCATTGAGGATACCATCAACACCACAGGCCTTTTTGGGTTGGAGGGTTTTTATTTTGTCCTGTAACTCATTCAATGTAATTGGATAATCCAGTGGGTTCTGGTAGTCTTTAATAGATGATTCTAAGATCTGTATTTGATCATGTATATGTTTTTGCTCTTTATTCTTTGTTATAGAGCCAAAAAGATTGGAGAAGTGGTTTACCCATACATCTCCATTTTGGATAGATAATTCTTCTTGTTGTTGTTTGTTTAGTGTTTTCCAATTTTCCCAGAAGTGGTTAGAGTCTATGGATTCTTCAATTGCATTGAGCTGATTTCTGACATGCTGTTCCTTCTTTTTCCGTAGTGTATTTCTGTATTGTTTTAGTGATTCACCATAGTGAAGGCGTAGACTCAGGTTTTCCGGGTCTCTATGTTTTTGGTTGGACAGGTTTCTCAATTTCTTTCTTAGATTTTTGCATTCTTCATCAAACCATTTGTCATTATTGTTAATTTTCTTCGGTTTTCTATTTGAGATTTTTAGATTTGATAGGGAAGCTGAGAGGTCAAATATACTGTTAAGATTTTCTACTGCCAAGTTTACACCTTCACTATTACAGCGGAACGTTTTACCCAGGAAATTGTCTAAAAGGGATTGAATTTGTTGTTGGCTAATTGTTTTTTGGTAGGTTTCCAAACTGCATTCCTTCCATCTATAGCATTTCTTAATGTTACTCAGTTCCTTTGGCTTTGATGCCTCATGATTGATTATTGCTCTGTTTAAGTAGACTGTGATTTTGCTGTGGTCTGATAGGGGTGTCAGTGGGCTGACTGTGAACGCTCTGAGAGACTCTGGGTTGAGGTCAGTGATAAAGTAGTCTACAGTACTACTGCCAAGAGATGAGCTATAGGTGTACCTACCATAGGAGTCCCCTCGAAGCCTATCGTTGACTATGTACATACCCAGCGTGCGACAGAGCTGCAGGAGTTGTGACCCGTTTTTGTTGGTTATGTTGTCATAGTTGTGCCTAGGGGGGCATATGTGGGAGGGAATGCTGTCACCTCCAGGCAGGTGTTTGTCCCCCTGTGTGCTTAGGGTGTCAGGTTCTTGTCCGGTTCTGGCATTTAGGTCGCCACAGACTAGTACATGTCCCTGGGCCTGGAAATGATTGATTTCCCCCTCCAGGATGGAGAAGCTGTCTTCATTAAAATATGGGGATTCTAGTGGGGGGATATAGGTAGCACACAGGAGGACATTTTTCTCTGTTAGGATAATTTCCTTTTGAATTTCTAGCCAAATGTAAAATGTTCCTGTTTTTATTAATTTAATGGAGTGAGTTAGGTCTGCTCTATACCAAATTAGCATACCCCCTGAGTCCCTTCCCTGTTTCACACCTGGTAGTTTGGTGGATGGGACTACCAGCTCTCTGTAACCTAGAGGGCAACCAGTGGGTCCGTCTCCTCTATACCAGGTTTCTTGCAGGATGACAATGTCTGTATTACCGATTTCTTTGGTGAAGTCCGGGTTTCTGCTCTTTAGGCCAAAGGCAGATGACCTCAGGCCTTGGATATTCCAGGATAATATAGTGAAGGCTTTTTGTTCCATAGAGTGTCCAATGTTGTTGGTCGTGGTTTGGCCTCAGGCCAGTAAGTGTGAGCAGAGCCTGCTGAGCATCTGGTACATGCCATTGGCTTCGGCGAGTGTGAGAGTGGGGGTTGGGACTGTTTGCCCGCTCACTACCTGGGCGTATGTGTGGCTTCCATGTTGAGGCCCTCTTTGCGGGGGTGGGGTGCATGGGGTGGGCAGGAGTGGCATAGGTCTGATCTGAGGGGGCCTAAATGGGGTGTGGGCATGGTTGACGTGGGGGGGTGTTGATTGGTTGGGGTGGGGGTGTGGATGTGTCTGGGTGTACTGTGGTCTGGATGTAATTCCTCTTGGCGTGGGTCCTCTATGTGTAGGTCCAGGGGGGGGTCCTGCAGATCTGGGGTCCTGCAGATCTGGGAGGGTGTCTCGCTGGTCTGGATGGGGTGTCTATTGATCTGTTGCTCCTGTGTGAAGTGTTGGGGATACGTTTGAGAGCGATGTCCTTTAGAGTTCGGGCAAAGGTGGGCACTGCTGCCTTGTAGAGGTGGACCTGGTCATAGAGGCTGTTCAAGTCCAGGGTGGAGTGGTGGGCCAGGAAAACGTTTGGTTTTGAGGCACAGTCACGGGAAATACTTGCATTTACCCGCTGTATTGTGGCAGGGTGGAAGTCTTTTCGTGGTAGCAGGGTGGAGATAACCACTTTTGCGTTGGGGAAAGTAGAAGAAGCCTTTTCAATCACTCCCTTCAGTGCTGTGGCCACTCTTTCCTGCTGTGCTCTCAGGTCGTTTGTGCCTGTGTGTATTATTATGTGGCTGGGTGAGCCTAGTTTGGCCTCAGACAGAAGGTCTAGGGCGCGTTGGGTGTTTGGACACCAGAGTTTAGACACACTGTGTTTGGGAAAAAGTTTTTTTTCTTCTATATATTTCCCATTTGAGTCCATAAGTAGTACAATCTGTGTCTTGTGTTTGTCCTCAGTGGGTGTGGGGGGGTTGTCAAAAGGGCTATCAGGGTGGCTGACAGGGGGGGTGCTCAGAGGGGGTGAGAGCCTCTGGGCTTGGGGTTCTTCATTTGTCTGTTCTGCTGTGATGTCGACTCTATGGTCAGGGTCTGGTGTGGACTGTTCTGCTGTGGTGTCGACTCTATGGTCAGGGTCTGGTGTGGACTGTTCTGCTGTGGTGTCGAGACTTTTGTTGGGTGCTGAGGTGGGCTGTTCTGCTGGCTTCTCTGTGGGGGTGGCCACCTCTCTAGTGGGTTGTTCTCTGTCACACGCCGTCCCCCTCAACTTCTCCTCCATCCCCCTCAACCTCTCCTCCACCAGCAGTCTGATACTCTCCTCTAGTGCTCTGTTCTGCTCCTCTTTCTCCTGTTGTATTTGTCTCACCACTGTCCAAAGTGCAGATATGTCTCTGTCCACCTCCAGCTCTCCGGGTCTGGTTAAGGGGCTGTTGTTGTGCTGGACTGTTGTCTGGGTCTGTGCTGACTGAAGTGTAATCACCTGCTGTTCCAGCTCCACCTGCCTTACCTCCAGCTGGGTGAATTTGTCCTTCATTTCAATGAGGGAGTGGTAATCTGTGCTGGGAGGTTGACTCTCCACTGGGGGTTGCTCATCTGTGGGGTTACATAATGAAGAGGTCTGGTCTGACCCGCTCGGTGTGGGGGTATCATTATCAAGGCAGAGCTTCTCCTGCTGGGCTAATTCTTTGATTAGGTGAAAGTCCAGCTGAAACTGTTTGTGGTTATTCTGTACCATTACTGTTCCGGATTTATAGATATTTATATTACTTAACTCAGAGTCCTCGTTATCAAGTATTCTGAGTTTCCACCCCTCGTTAATCCCCCCTCTCGTAACAAAGGGGTAGTGTGCTAATATAGCACTGTGCCATGCCAGGGGATGGTTTGTGTGGAAGATAAGGTTGCTGATGTTCCCATTTTTGTAATAGTCAGCAAAGAGTGTCTCTTGACTTTCCATAAGGAGCTTCTTCTTGTGGTCTTTTCTTGCCTTATCATTCTTTACATGCAAAGGGTACTGTATTTTAATTACCTCTGAACAGCGGGAGGGAGCTTCTAAGGCCTCTCCATTTGGTTGGGGTAGACTGTGTGACTCTCCTGCCATTGTTGGGCTAATGGGCTTTGACACCTCTCACTTGACACGTCAGTGCTAGTTGAAGTTGTATCAAGCTTGGCAGAATTATGTTAGAATTCAGTCCTTATAAAGTACATTTTTCTTCTTGGCTTTTGGAAATAAAATATCGTTTCAGACTAAACATTACTCACTCAGTTCCAGGTTGGATGGTGTTTTCAGGTTTCTGTTGTTTTCCAGAGAATTTGCTGTATAGGGTAAAAAATCCTTGGTTGTTGTGAACTTTCCAGGTGATTTCGTAATTCCGTCCAAAATCAGGTTGTAGGTTTTAAGTTTTGATTTGAAGTAGGGGTTATGTTGAAGAGGGTAGAATCCAGTATGTGTTCCTGACAAAAAATCCAAGTTTATCTAACTCCTAATCTATCTTTTTTAAAGAAAATGCTGAAAAATGCAGGAGCTCTGATCCTCTCTCTCTCTCACTGAGTTCCTCCCTCTCTCTTATATATATATATATATATATATATATGTCTCTCTCTCTGTCTCTCTGTCTCTGTCTCTCTCTCTGTCTCTCTCTCTGTCTGTCTCTGTCTGTCTGTCTCTGTCTGTCTCTGTCTCTGTCTCTCTGTCTCTCTGTCTCTCTCTGTCTCTGTTTCTGTCTCTGTCTCTGTCTGTCTCTCTGTCAAAGTAACAGACAGAGATGGAATATTATGGAAGGTTAATGGATGGACGGTTTATTGGATTGGGAAACACATCTTAAAATTGCCAGAGCAAGTGAAGTAGACAATAAACAAAGTGAAATAAACAATAAAAATGAACAGTAAACATTACGCTCACAGAAGTTCCAAAAGAAGAAAGACATTTCTAATGTCATATTATATATATACAGTTTTGTAATGATGTGCAAATAAATAAACATAAATATGGGTTCTATTTACAATGGTGTTTGTTCTTCACTGGTTGCCCTTTTTTGTGTGGCAACAGGTCACGCATCTTACTGTTGTGATGGCAACAGGTCACACAGGTCACACCTCTTACTGTTGTGATGGCAACAGGTAACACCTCTTACTGTTGTGATGGATATAAATACTTATTTTCCACCATAATTTGCAAATAAATTCATAAAAAATCCTACAATGTGATTTTCTGGATTTTTTTAATTCTAATTTTGTCTGTCATAGTTGAAGTGTACCTATGATGAAAATTACAGGCCTCTCTCATCTTTTTAAGTGGGAGAACTTGCACAATTGGTGGCTGACTAAATACTTTTTTGCCCCACTGTACATACTATATACACAGACTTGAAATCACTGTAATAAACGGATCACTAGTCACTTTAATAATGTTTACATATCTTACATAACTCATCTCATATGTATCTACTGTATTCTATACTATTCTACTGTATCTTAGTCTATGTATTACTCATCTCATATGTGTATACTGTATTCTATACTACTCTACTGTATTTTAGCTGCTCTGACGTTGCTCGTCCATATAATTATATATTCTTAATTCCATTCTTTTACTTTAGATTTGTGTGTATTGGATATATGTTAAAATAAATTGATAGATACTGTATTACGGTACTGTCGGATCTAGAAACACAAGCATTTCGCTATACTCGCATTAACATCTGATAACCCTGTGTGTGTGTGACCAATAACATTTAATTTGGTTTTATAATGTTGTTAGTTTTTCCCCCAACACCACTTTCCATCCATTTGTATACCCTCATGCCAAACAGAGTCAAAAGCTTTTTTTTTTAAATCAACAAAGCATGAGAAGACTTTGCCTTTGTTTTGGTTTCTTTCTTTCACAATGAGTGAATACGTGGTCTGTCTGGTAATTTGGTAAAAAAGCCAATTTGAAAAAGCCAATTTAAAATCCAATTAGCTCAGTACATTGTTTTCACTGAGGAAATGTACGAGACTGCTGTTAATGATAATGCAGAGGATTTTCCCAAGGTTGCTGTTGACTCCATGGCAGTTATTGGGGTCAAATGTCTCCACTTTTTGTGGATTGGGGTGATCAGTCCTTGGTTCCAAATATTGGGGAAGATGCCAGAGCTAGGGATGATGTTAAAGAGTTTTAGTTTTAGCCAATTGGAATTTGTTGTCTGTATATTTGATCATTTCATTGAGGATACCATCAACACCACAGGCCTTTTTGGGTTGGAGGGTTTTTATTTTGTCCTGTAACTCATTCAAGGTAATTGGAGAATCCAGTGGGTTCTGGTAATCTTTAATAGTTGATTCTAAGATCTGTATTTGATCGTGTATATGTTTTTGCTCTTTATTCTTTGTTATAGAGCCAAAAAAGATTGGAGAAGTGGTTTACCCATACATCTCCATTTTGGGGAAGATGCCAGATCTAACGATGATGTTAAAGAGTTTAAGTATAGCCAATTGGAACTTGAGCTCTGTATATATTTTCTAATTTCTAATATAATAATAATAATAATATTTTATCATTTCATTGTGGATACCATGAACACCTTTTTGGGTTGGAGGGCATTTTGAACTGTCTTTAATTTTATGTAATCGGAGAATCCAGTGGGTTCTGGAATCCAATAGGTTCTGGAATCCAGTGTGTTCTGGAATCCAGTGGGTTCTGGAATCCAGTGGGTTCTGGAAGTATTTAATAGTTGATTCTAAGATTTGTATTTGATCCCATACAGTTGAAGTCGGAAGTTAACATACACTTAGTTTGGAGTCGTTAAAACTTGTTTTTCAACCACTCCACACATTTCTTGTTAACAAACTATAGTTTTGGCAAGTCGGTTAGGACATCTACTTTGTGCATGACCCAAGTAATTTTTCCAACAACTGTTTACAGACAGATTATTTCACTTATAATTCACTGTATCACAATTACAGTTTTCAGAAGTTTACATACACTAAGTTGACTGAGCCTTTAAACAGCTTGGAAAATTCCAGCATGTTATGTCATGGCTTTAGAAGCTTCTGATAATCTAATTGACATCATTTGAGTCAATTGGAGGTGCACCTGTGGATGTATTTCAAGGCCTACCTTCAAACTCAGTGGCTCTTTGCTTGACATCATGGAAAAATCTTAAAGAAGCCTACAAACCTGACTCAGTTACACCAGCTCTGTCAGGAAGAATTAGTCAAAATTCACCCAACTTATTGTAGGAAGCTTGTGGAAGGCTACCCGAAATGTTTGACTGAAGTAAACAAATACTGATTGAGTGGACGTAAACTTCTGACCCACTGGGAATGTGATGAAAGAAATAAAAGCTGAAATAAATCACTCTCTCTACTATTTATTCTGACATTTCACATTCTTAAAATAAAGTGGTGATCCTAACTGACCAAAGACAGGGAATTTTTACGAGGATTAAATGTCAGGAATTGTGAAAAACTGAGTTTAAATGTATTTGGCTCAGGTGTATGTAAACTTCTGACTTCAACTGTAAATGTTATTGCTGTTTATTCTCTGTTATTGTTTGTTTAGTGTTTTCCAATTTTCCCAGAAGTGGTTAGAGTCTATGGATTCTTCAATTGCATTGAGCTGATTTCTGACATGCTGTTCCTTCTTTTTCCGTAGTGTATTTCTGTATTGTTTTAGTGATTCACCATAGTGAAGGCGTAGACTCAGGTTTTCTGGGTCTCTATGTTTTTGGTTGGACAGTTTTCTCAATTTCTTTCTTAGATTTTTGCATTCTTCATCAAACCATTTGTCATTATTGTTAATTTTCTTCGGTTTTCTATTTGAGATTTTTAGATTTGATACTGTTAAGATTTTCTACTGCCAAGTTTACACCTTCACTATTACAGTGGAACGTTTTGTCCAGGAAGTTGTCGAAAAGGGATTTAATTTGTGGTTACCTAGTTGTTTTTTGGTTGGTTTCCAAACTGCATTCCTTCCATCTTCCAGCATTTCTTAATATTATTCAGTTCATTTGACTTTGATGCCTCATGATTGAGTATTGCTCTGTTCAAGTAGACTGTGATTTTGCTGTGGTCTGATAGGGGTGTCAGTTTGCTGACTGTGAACGCTCTGAGAGACTCTGGGTTGAGGTCAGTGATAAAGTAGTCTACAGTACTACTGCCAAGAGATGAGCTATAGGTGTACCTACCATAGGAGTCCCCTCGAAGCCTACCGTTGACTATGTACATACCCAGCGTGTGACAGAGCTGCAGGAGTTGTGACCCGTTTTTGTTGGTTATGTTGTCGTAGTTGTGCCGATGGGGGCATATGTGGGAGGGAATGCTGTCACCTCCAGGCAGGTTTTTGTCCCCCTGTGTGCTGAGGGTGTCAGGTTCTTGTCCGGTTCTGGCATTTAGGTCGCCACAGACTAGTACATGTCCCTGGGTCTGGAAATGATTAATTTCCCCCTCCAGGATGGAGAAGCTGTCTTTATTAAAATATGGGGATTCTAGTGGGGGGACGTAGGTAGCACACAGGAGGACATTTTTCTCTGATGACATCATCATCATCTCTGTCTGTCTCTCTCTCTCTCTCTCTCTCTCGCCTTCTCTAATTCCCTCTCTCTTTTATTCCCTCTCTCTCACATTGCCTCGTTCCTTCTATCGGTCTCTTGGCTCCACATAACAGGTAGCCTTCGCCAAATGAACCTTGTCAACACAAATGGTGTGTGTGTGTGTGCCTGTGTGCCTGTGTGTGTGTGTGTGTGTGCTAAATAATGACTCGGTCTGAACAGCACTCCCTAGAGGCCTCCGCACACATCACACACACACAAAACACACACACACACACACCTCTCTGTCTGTTCTCAGTTCATGGTTGGCTGCTCTTTAAATGTCAGATAGCTTCACACACTCCTTAATAGAGGTGCCTCGTTCACACACACACACACACACACGTAACCGGTGTGAAATGGCTAGATAGTTAGCGCTGGGTTCGATAATTTGGGTTTCAATCGGTGACGTCACTCGCTCTGAGACCTTGAAGTAGTTGTTTCCCTCTTGGTGTGAATGGTCGAAGGGCCGCAGACGTTTTGTTGGTGTTGTTGTGTGGAGCGATAGGTAAAGATAGGTAAAGATAGGTAAAGATAGGTAAAGATGCTTTGAGAGGGTGACTGTTGTCGATGTGTGCAAAGGGTCCCTGGTTCGAGGTTTCTGGTGAGAAGAGGGACGTACGCAACGTTGTTACACACACACATATACACACACACACACACACACACACACACACACACACACATATACACACACACACACACACACACACACACACATCACACACACACACACACACACACACACACACACACACACACACACATATACACACACACACACACACACACACACACACATCACACACACACACACACACACACACATATACACACACACACACACACATATACACGCACACATATACACACACACACACACACATATACACACACACATCACACACACACACATATACACACACACACACATATACACACACACACACACACACACACACACACACACACACACACACACACACACACACACACACACACACACACACACACACACACACACACACACACATACACACACACACATCACACACACACACACACATATACACACACACACACACACACACATATACACACACACACATATACACACACACACACACACACATATACACACACACACATCACACACACACACATATACACACACACACACACACATATACACACACACACATCACACACACACACACACACACACATCACACACACACACATATACACACACACACATACACACACACACACATCACACACACACACACACACACACACACACACACACACAGGTGAAAACTCATCATCTATACATTTGCACCTGTGCTGTGCTTTTACACAATAAAAACAAGTGATATGTTCAATACTGACTCTTTTACAATTGGTAGGTCAAAAGAAAACGTGATTGGTTGAGACGCATTCTAAAAACAATGACAGGCTGGATCACAACCGGCCCGTGATTGGTTGAGACGCATTCTAAAAACAATGACAGGCTGGATCACAACCGGCCCGTGATTGGTTGAGACGGAATTCTAAAAACAATGACAGGCTGGATCACAACCGGCCCGTGATTGGTTGAGACGGAATTCTAAAAACAATGACAGGCTGTATCAGAACCGGCCCGTGATTGGTTGAGACTCGTTCTAAAAACAATAACAGGCCTGTGATTGGGTGTCCCTTAGGGCGGAGCATAATTGGCCTAGCGTCGTCTGGGTTAAGGTTTGGCCTGGGGGGGGGGGTAGGCTGTCATTGTAAATTAAGAATATGTTCTTAACTGACTTGCCTAGTTAAATAAAGGTTCAATAAAATAAGATATTGAAGTGTTATTAGGCTGTTCTTGATACCACGTCGAATGACCAGAGAAAAACATTAGGTTTTATTCCAACATGATTCCCCCCCCTTTTGCTTCTAGTCTGGTCATCCGTTTGATTGGCAGGTTTGCAATGCCAAACAAACGTTGCTCAGCAACTACGTGGGTTTGTACCAAAACGTCCCGCTGTCTACCTTTCCAACCTTTTGCAAAATTGTTTACATTTTTTGAACCGTCCAATAGAGGACGAGACAAGACAGCTTTTCTGATACAGTTAAAAATCCTTCATCAGTTGTCCTTTTTATGGACCTTTACAAATCAATTATCAACAGAAAAACAGGTTTAACCCGAAACGAAGGCAGATAGTTTTGCGATATCACCAGCTTCAGTTTGAAGTGATCGTGTTTATCTGTCTAGTTGACTAGTGATTTAAGGGAGAGAAGAGCATGAATAGCAACCATCTTTGTTTGCCATAGCAACCATCTTTGTTTGGCATAGCAGCCATCTTTGTTTGGCATAGCAACCTGCCAAGCAAACGGATGACCAGTGAGCTTGGTTGGGAAGCATCCATTTTTTTGGGGACTACCCAGCTAGCAATGAGGAAATAGCCCAGAGGCGGCCATCTTCCGTGGGGACGGAAGTGATTGAATCGGCCCGGAATCAAAATAGAATCGTGCACAGAAAAAACACTTTCCCTCAACCAGCTGTGTGTTCTGTTAGGATGGAGACAACAGGACAGTGTTGAAGCCCTACTGTTTCCCTCAACCAGCTGTGTGTTCTGTTAGGATGGAGACAACAGGACAGTGTTGAAGCCCTACTGTTTCCTCAACCAGCTGTGTGTTCTGTTAGGATGGAGACAACAGGACAGTGTTGAAGCCCTACTGTTTCCTCAACCAGCTGTGTGTTCTGTTAGGGTGGAGACAACAGGACAGTGTTGAAGCCCTACTGTTTCCTCAACCAGCTGTGTGTTCTGTTAGGATGGAGACAACAGGACAGTGTTGAAGCCCTACTGTTTCCTCAACCAGCTGTGTGTTCTGTTAGGATGGAGACAACAGGACAGTGTTGAAGCCCTACTGTTTCCTCAACCAGCTGTGTGTTCTGTTAGGATGGAGACAACAGGACAGTGTTGAAGCCCTACTGTTTCCTCAACCAGCTGTGTGTTCTGTTAGGATGGAGACAACAGGACAGTGTTGAAGCCCTACTGTTTCCCTCAACCAACTGTGTGTTCTGTTAGGATGGAGACAACAGGACAGTGATGAAGCCCTACTGTTTCCCTCAACCAGCTGTGTGTTCTGTTAGGATGGAGACAACAGGACAGTGTTGAAGCCCTACTGTTTCCCTCAACCAGCTGTGTGTTCTGTTAGGATGGAGACAACAGGACAGTGTTGAAGCCCTACTGTTTCCCTCAACCAGCTGTGTGTTCTGTTAGGATGGAGACAACAGGACAGTGGTGAAGCCCTACTGTTTCCCTCAACCAGCTGTGTGTTCTGTTAGGATGGAGACAACAGGACAGTGATGAAGCCCTACTGTTTCCCTCAACCAGCTGTGTGTTCTGTTAGGATGGAGACAACAGGACAGTGGTGAAGCCCTACTGTTTCCCTCAACCAGCTGTGTATTCTGTTAGGATGGAGACAACAGGACAGTGATGAAGCCCTACTGTTTCCCTCAACCAGCTGTGTGTTCTGTTAGGATGGAGACAACAGGACAGTGGTGAAGCCCTACTGTTTCCCTCAACCAGCTGTGTGTTCTGTTAGGATGGAGACAACAGGACAGTGGTGAAGCCCTACTGTTTCCCTCAACCAGCTGTGTGTTCTGTTAGGATGGAGACAACAGGACAGTGGTGAAGCCCTACTGTTTCCTCAACCAGCTGTGTGTTCTGTTAGGATGGAGACAACAGGACAGTGATGAAGCCCTACTGTTTCCCTCAACCAGCTGTGTGTTCTGTTAGGATGGAGACAACAGGACAGTGTTGAAGCCCTACTGTTTCCTCAACCAGCTGTGTGTTCTGTTAGGATGGAGACAACAGGACAGTGATGAAGCCCTACTGTTTCCCTCAACCAGCTGTGTGTTCTGTTAAGATGGAGACAACAGGACAGTGATGAAGCCCTACTGTTTCCTCAACCAGCTGTGTGTTCTGTTAGGATGGAGACAACAGGACAGTGATGAAGCCCTACTGTTTCCTCAACCAGCTGTGTGTTCTGTTAGGATGGAGACAACAGGACAGTGGTGAAGCCCTACTGTTTCCTCAACCAGCTGTGTGTTCTGTTAGGATGGAGACAACAGGACAGTGTTGAAGCCCTACTGTTTCCTCAACCAGCTGTGTGTTCTGTTAGGATGGAGACAACAGGACAGTGATGAAGCCCTACTGTTTCCCTCAACCAGCTGTGTGTTCTGTTAGGATGGAGACAACAGGACAGTGATGAAGCCCTACTGTTTCCCTCAACCAGCTGTGTGTTCTGTTAGGATGGAGACAACAGGACAGTGGTGAAGCCCTACTGTTTCCTCAACCAGCTGTGTGTTCTGTTAGGATGGAGACAACAGGACAGTGGTGAAGCCCTACTGTTTCCTCAACCAGCTGTGTGTTCTGTTAGGATGGAGACAACAGGACAGTGGTGAAGCCCTGTTGAAATAGACAATACAAATAAACTATAAATATTACACTCACAGATGTTCCAAAAGCATAAAGACATTTCAAATGTCATATTATATATATATATATATATATATATATATATATATATATATATATATATATATATATATATATATATATACATACAGTGTTGTAACGATGTGCAAATGGTTAAAGTACAAAAGGGAAAATAAATAAGCATAAATATGGGTTGTGTTTACAATGGTGTTTGTTCTTCACTGGTTGCCCCTTTCTTGAGACAACAGGTCACAAATCTTGATGCTGTGATGGCACACTGTGGAATTTCACCCAATAGATGTCAGAGTTTAATACATTTGGGTTCGTTTTCTAATTCTTTGTGGATCAGTGTAATCTGAGGGAAATATGTGTCTCTATTCTCTCTCTGTCTCTCTCTATTATCTCTCTCTCTCTCTCTCTCTCTCTCTCTCTCTGTCTCTCTCTCTCTCTCTCTCTGTCCCTCTCTCTCTCTCTCTCTCTGTCCCCCTCTCACTCTCTCTCTCTCTCTCTCTCTCTCTCTCTCTCTCTCTCTCTCTCTCTCTCTCTCTCTCTCTCTCTCCCTCTGTCTCTCTCTCTGTCTCTCTCTATAGTTCTGTCTTCATTACTGTCTCTTCTTCTCTTTTCTCCATTGTCTTTTCGGTCCTCTCTGTATCCTCTCTCATTATCTCTCTCCGTGGCTGTGTAACTATCATTTAGGGTTTAAAACCATCTCCTCTTGACGTGAACTGAATTATGATAGTCTTCCGTATTGGTCATTGGAGATGTTAAATAGTGTTTTGTTTTGGGGGGAGGACACCTTATTACCATGTAAAGCAGGATGGATGAGAGGAGTCGAGGAGGAGGACGGACATTCAATACGAATGAGAAGAGTAACCCTGTGCTCAGTTTACAAATCACACCTAGCCTTGTGTGCTAACAGCTAGCCTTTACAAATCACATCGTAGCAGCGTGATAACACCTAGCCTACACAAATCACACATAGCCCTGTATGCTAACACCTAGCCTATACAAATCACACCTAGCCTTGTGTGCTAACAGCTAGCCTATACAAATCACATCGTAGCAGCATGCTAACACCTAGCCTACACAAATCACACATAGCCTTGTGTGCTAACACCTAGCCTATACAAATCAAATCTAGCCTTGTATGCTAACAGCTAGCCTATACAAATCACACCTTAGCAGCATGCTAAACCCAAGCCTACACAAATCACACCTTAGCAGCATGCTAACCACTAAGCCTACACAAATCACACCTTAGCAGCATGCTAACACCTAGCCTACACAAATCACACATAGCCTTGTATGCTAACACCTAGCCTATACAAATCAAATCTTGCCTTGTATGCTATCAGCTAGCCTATACAAGTCAAATGTAGCCGTGTATGCTAACAGCTAACCTATACAAATCACACCGTAGCAGCATGCTAAACCCAAGACAGTACAGTATGACGATGGACAGAATGACTGCAGCCGGTTATGATTAAAGACAGTACAGTATGACGATAGACAGAATGATTAAAGACAGTACAGTATGACGATAGGCAGAATGATTAAAGACAGTACAGTATGACGATAGACAGAATGATTAAAGACAGTACAGTATGACGATAGGCAGAATGATTAAAGACAGTACAGTATGATGATAGACAGAATGATTAAAGACAGTTCAGTATCTATGACGGTAGACAGAATGATTAAAGACAGTACAGTATGACGATAGACAGAATGATTAAAGAGAGTACAGTATGACGATAGACAGAATGATTAAAGACACTACAGTATGACGATATGCAGAATGATTAAAGACAGTACAGTATGACGATAGACAGAATGATTAAAGACAGTACAGTATGACGACAGGCAGAATGATTAAAGACAGTACAGTATGACGATAGACAGAATGATTAAAGACAGCACAGTATGACGACAGACAGAATGATTAAAGACAGTACAGTATGACGATAGACAGAATGATTAAAGACAGTACAGTATGACGATAGACAGAATTATTAAAGACAGTACAGTATGACGATAGACAGAATGATTAAAGACAGTACAGTATGACGATAGACAGAATGATTAAAGACAGTACAGTATGACGATAGACAGAATGATTAAAGACAGTACAGTATGACGATAGACAGAATTATTAAAGACAGTACAGTATGACGACAGACAGAATGATTAAAGACAGTACAGTATGACGATAGGCAGAATGATTAAAGACAGTACAGTATGACGATAGACAGAATTATTAAAGACAGTACAGTATGACGATAGACAGAATGATTAAAGACAGTACAGTATGACGATAGGCAAAATGATTAAAGACAGTACAGGGTGACAATAGACAGAATGACTGCCTCTCTAATAGAAATCCCAGATCACACATGTCATGGCGACGTTGGCTAGCTAAGCCCATAATACAAATAATCGTCTCTAACGGTCGTCTCGTGCTGAACTGCACAGGACATCAAATCACAGGCCAAACCTTCGATTATAAAGTATGTTTTGTTTACAAAAACCAAACCGTGTCAGTTTATCACTTTCACAAGGTTCTAGTCATAACATGTTTAACTACTGAAGACATTGACTCTAATCCAAGGTTGTGCCTTTTAGATTTAGAGAAAATGAACAGCTTAACACCGCTTACTCTTACGATACGTGACATGGGATCTTTAGTGACCACAGAGAGTCAGGACACCTGTTTAATGTCCCATACGAAAGATGGCATCCTACACAGGGCAATGTCCCCAATCACTGCCCTGGGGCAATGTATTTAAAAAAAATCTGTTAGCAGTTGATGTTACTCTTCAATAACACACAACTCCAAAACTACAAAGCAAATCAGGTGAAGAACAATAGGTTTATTCAGAGAGAGGACAAATCATAGATGTTCTGCTGAGAGGTGGATAATCACCCCCCCCCCCCCCGCTCTAGCCTGGGGTTGACCAATCAGAAGTCCTTGTAATACAACATGGCCAAGGGCCAAATAACAAGCATCATGCTCCCCGACTCAATGTACAGACCAATGAAAACGTGTCCCACGTCTCTCTGAGCTCAGGAGTGTCATTCCAACAGATTCTGAACTGAAGTTGAACTGAAGCCCAACTCCTATTTACAATTCACTATTCATCTTTAGTACTCTAGTATTTCGTCCTCTCAAAACTCTGCGTTTCTGTATTTATCTTCAAAATGTGATTATATTTTTAGACCAGAAGAAAGAATCCTTCCTCGTGGCCCACGGACACCACTTCCAGCAGCATCTGGTCTCTCATCCAGGGACCGATATCCCAATGTTGAGAATATGTAAATAAGAATGTTCGAGTTAGAATTAGAATATGTTAATGTGCAGAATAATATTCAAGGGCGAATAGAAATTCAGTGTAGGAACTTGACATGATGACCAAGAATGACATTTCCTCTAAATTATTCTGTTTTAACCTCCAGAGACAATTCTGTTCATCCCAGAGGGGGCTGCTCCATGACGTCGGCGACGGGAGGAGAGGAATAAGGAGTGGGGCTTTCAGTACGACTCAGGAGACGTGCCCACCGTCCACCACTTCTGAGTATATTACACGCTAATGTTCAGTCCCTGGACTATAAAGTAGATGAGCTCAGGGCGAGAGTAAGAGAGACACACAAAGACAGAGAGAGAGAGAGACGGAGAGACAGAGAGACAGAGAGAGAGAGAGAGTCAGAGACAGAGAGAGAGAGACAGAGAGACAGACAGAGACAGAGAGACACACAAAGACAGAGAGAGAGAGAGACAGAGAGACAGAGAGACAGAGAGAGAGAGAGAGTCAGAGACAGAGAGAGAGAGACAGAGAGACAGACAGAGACAGAGAGAGAGCGAGAGAGAGAGAGAGAGACAGAGAGACAGAGAGAGAGAGAGAGAGAGAGAAAGAGAGAGAGGTCATGGATCAGTGTTCAGGAGAACAGTGGGCTCTTGTTCTCTGTGGTCGACGTGAGTAAGACATTTAATTACGTGTTAACCCTCAAAAAGCTGCAAGCCCAAGCCGGGTCCTCAGAGCATGTACAGACCAGATGGCTGGAGTGTTTACGGACATATTCAATCTCTCCCTATCTCAGTCTGCTGTCCCCGTTTGCTTCAAGACGTCCACCATTGTTCCTTGAACTAAATAACTATCGCCCCGTCGCACTTATTTCTGTCATCATGAAGTGTTTTATGAGACTAGTCAGAGATCATATCACCTCTAACTTACCTGACATCCTAGACCCACTTCAATTTGTATACCCCAACAGATTCAAAGATGATGCAATCGCCATCACTCTATCCCATCTGGAAAATAGTGTAAGAATGCTTTTCATTGACTACAGCTCAGCATTTAACACCATAGTATCCTCCAAACTCATCACTAAGCAGGATATAACCCTGCCCTGTGCAACTGGGTCCTGGACATCCTGACGGGCCGCCACCCCCAGGTGGTGAAGGTAGGAAACAACACCTCCACTTTGCTGATCCTCAACACTGGGGCTCCACAAGGGTGCGTTCTCAGCCCTCTACTGTACTCCCTGTTCACCCATGATCAAGCCTCCAACACAATGATCAAGTTTGCAGACAACACAAGAGTGGCAGGCCTGATTTACCAACAATGACGAGCCGAGTGGAAAATAACCCTCTCCCTCGATGTCAACAAAGACAAAAGAGCTGTTTGTTCACTTCAGAAGACAGCAGAGGAGAGCGAAGAAGACAAGAGAGAAGAGAGAAGAAGAGAAGAAGAAGAGAGAAGAAGCCACACCCACATCAACGGGGCCACAGTGGAGAAGGTGAAAGAACTTCAAGTTCTTCGGCGTCACTGACAACCTGACCACACAGACAGAACAGCGCCTCTTTAACCTCGGGAAGCTGAATCAATTGTGGCTTGGACCCACTGAAACTTCTACAGAAGCACCATTGAGATTCCACAGTCTGGGAGTCCTATAGTTGCCATAATCCAAGCTTGCTGTCATTTCCTAAGGAGTGGCTTCCATCTGGCCACTATACCATCAAGCCCTGATTGGAGGAGTGCTACAACGATTGTTGTCCTTCTGGAAGGTTCTCCCATCTCTAGAGCCCCTCCCCTCCCCAATTGCTCAGTTTGGCCGGGCAGACAGCTTTAGGAAGAATCTAGTTGGTTCCAAACTTAATCCATTTCAGAATGATGGTGGCCACTGTGTTCTTGGGGGAACTTCAATGCTGCAGAAATGTTTTGGTACCCTTCCCCAGATATGTGCTTTGATGCAATCTTTTCTCTGAGCTCTACGGACAATTCCTTCAACCTCATGGCTTGGTTTTTGCTCTGACATGAACTGTCAACTGTGGGACCGTTATACAGACGGGTGTGTGCCTTTCCAAATCCTATCCAATCAGTTGAATTTAACACAGGTGGACTCCAATCAAGTTGTAGAAACATCTGAAGGATGATCAATGGAAACAGGAAGCACCTGAGCTGCAGTTTCAAGTCTCATAGCAAAAGGGTCAGAATACTGATGTAAATAAGGTATTTCTGTTTTATATTTTGTTCTAATTCATTTACAAACATTTCTAAAAACCTGTTTTTCGATTTGTCATCATGGGGTATGTTATGTTCTCTCTCTCTCTCTCTTTAGTTATAACATTAAAATGTCATGTAATGTCCTTATGTTCAGTATTTGAGATGGTTTTAATAGATTCATCGTTATTTACCTCCTATGTTCTACGCAACCTGCTCATCATGTCTCTCCTCTGTTGCAGATGCACCAAGACAACTTCACCCTGGTCCCAAACCACAAGTCCTTAATAAACATGTCTCACTGTCTCTGACAGGAGTGGAGTAACTCCTGGTCCCAAACCACAAGTCCTTAATAAACATGTCTCACTGTCTCTGACAGGAGTGGAGTAACTCCTGGTCCCAAACCACAAGTCCTTAATAAACATGTCTCACTGTCTCTGACAGGAGTGGAGTAACTCCTGGTCCCAAACCACAAGTCCTTAATAAACATGTCTCACTGTCTCTGACAGGAGTGGAGTAACTCCTGGTCCCAAACCACAAGTCCTTAATAAACATGTCTCACTGTCTCTGACAGGAGTGGAGTAACTCCTGGTCCCAAACCACAAGTCCTTAATAAACATGTCTCACTGTCTCTGACAGGAGTGGAGTAACTCCTGGTCCCAAACCACAAGTCCTTAATAAATAAGTCTCACTGTCTCTGACAGGAGTGGAGTAACACCTGGTCCCAAACCACAAGTCCTTAATAAATATGTCTCACTGTCTCTGACAGGAGTGGAGTAACTCCTGGTCCCAAACCACAAGTCCTTAATAAATATGTCTCACTGTCTCTGACAGGAGTGGAGTAACTCCTGGTCCCAAACCACAAGTCCTTAATAAATATGTCTCACTGTCTCTGACAGGAGTGGAGTAACTCCTGGTCCCAAACCACAAGTCCTCAATAAATATGTCTCACTGTCTCTGACAGGAGTGGAGTAACTCCTGGTCCCAAACCACAAGTCCTTAATAAACATGTCTCACTGTCTCTGACAGGAGTGGAGTAACTCCTGGTCCCAAACCACAAGTCCTTAATAAACATGTCTCACTGTCTCTGACAGGAGTGGATTAACTCCTGGTCCCAAACCACAAGTCCTTAATAAATATGTCTCACTGTCTCTGACAGGAGTGGAGTAACTCCTGGTCCCAAACCACAAGTCCTTAATAAACATGTCTCACTGTCTCTGACAGGAGTGGAGTAACTCCTGGTCCCAAACCACAAGTCCTTAATAAATAAGTCTCACTGTCTCTGACAGGAGTGGAGTAACTCCTGGTCCCAAACCACAAGTCCTTAATAAATAAGTCTCACTGTCTCTGACAGGAGTGGAGTAACTCCTGGTCCCAAACCACAAGTCCTTAATAAACATGTCTCACTGTCTCTGAGAGGAGTGGAGTAACTCCTGGTCCCAAACCACAAGTCCTTAATAAACATGTCTCACTGTCTCTGTCGTCTGTTTGCTCTCTGACAGGAGTGGAGTAACTCCTGGTCCCAAACCACAAGTCCTTAATAAATAAGTCTCACTGTCTCTGTCGTCTGTTTGCTCTCTGACAGGAGTGGAGTAACTCCTGGTCCCAAACCACAAGTCCTTAATAAATAAGTCTCACTGTCTCTGTCGTCTGTTTGCTCTCTGACAGGAGTGGAGTAACTCCTGGTCCCAAACCACAAGTCCTTAATAAACATGTCTCACTGTCTCTGTCGTCTGTTTGCTCTCTGACAGGAGTGGAGTAACTCCTGGTCCCAAACTACAAGTCCTTAATAAACATGTCTCACTGTCTCTGTCGTCTGTTTGCTCTCTGAGAGGAGTGGAGTAACCCCTGGTGACAAACCACAAGTCCTTAATAAACATGTCTCACTGTCTCTGTCGTCTGTTTGCTCTCTGAGAGGAGTGGAGTAACCCCTGGTGACAAACCACAAGTCCTTAATAAACATGTCTCACTGTCTCTGTCGTCTGTTTGCTCTCTGAGAGGAGTGGAGTAACCCCTGGTGACAAACCACAAGTCCTTAATAAACATGTCTCACTGTCTCTGTCGTCTGTTTGCTCTCTGAGAGGAGTGGAGTAACCCCTGGTGACAAACCACAAGTCCTTAATAAACATGTCTCACTGTCTCTGTCGTCTGTTTGCTCTCTGAGAGGAGTGGAGGAACCCCTGGTGACAAACCACAAGTCCTTAATAAACATGTCTCACTGTCTCTGTCGTCTGTTTGCTCTCTGACAGGAGTGGAGGAACCCCTGGTGACAAACCACAAGTCCTTAATAAACATGTCTCACTGTCTCTGTCGTCTGTTTGCTCTCTGAGAGGAGTGGAGTAACCCCTGGTGACAACGCCCCAACCAGATACCGGGTTTATACGTTTATTCATCAGCGGCCATATTGGAAATGACCACCATCGGGGTCTGTCTTATGTGAGTTAGGATCACCACTTCATTTTAAGAATGTGAAATGTCAGAATAAATAGTAGAGAGAGTGATTTATTTCAGCTTTTATTTCTTCCATTGGGTCGGAAGTTTACATACAGTCAATTATTGTTTAACTCGGTGTCAAACGTTTCGGGTAGCCTTCCACAAGCTTCCCACAGTAAGTTGGGTGAATTTTGGCCCATTCTTCCTGACAGAGCTGGTGTAACTGAGTCAGGTTCCTTAACAGAACTCTGAAGGAGCGATATTTTACAGCTAGAATTAGTGTTTTAGATATTAGGAGTGTCAATCAAATTTTTGAGAAAATCAAATATTACTTGTTTTAAACAAAATTATATGAATTTTTGCCAAACAATATAGCTCAGTATTTGAATGATTATTTTATTGCACATCTTTATCAGTATTATTATTGTTAGTAGTATTTATTAGTAAATAATTTAGGACCCCACTGTATCTGGTTAGTTTGACAACATCATGAGTGCTGTCAGATACTCTGCTGTACTTGCTAAACACACTCCTTAGACTGAGCAATGATAAAGACCTGTCAACAGATGACATTTTTTTCTCTCTCTCTCTCTCTCTCCCCTCTATCTCCTCTCTCTCTCTCCTCTCTCTCTCTCTCCCCTCTCTCTTCTCTCCCATCCTCCCCTCTCCTCTCCTTAATTCTCCACCCATCTCTTCTTCTCTCACCTCTCCCCTCCTCCTCCCTCCTCCCCTTTTCTCTCTCTCTCTCTCTCTCTCACACACACACACACACACACACACACACACACACACACACACACACACACACACACACACACACACACACACACACACACACACACACACACACACACACTCACTCACTCACAACAAACCGGTAATCAATGTCATTGCGATTGTCAGCGGTCCTCATTTCCTAGTGTTTATAATGGTGACGACGACAACGATGATGATGGAATGACACAACATTGATTGCTGTCTGTACAATATGTCATCCTAATGTCTTAGCTCTCACAATAAACCGACTGCCGCGTTGAAAGCTGTCGGGTGGAGCTTAACTACGATGCTCTCCAACTCTGGTTCTAAAGAGCACCTTGGGATAAACTGCCTTGAATTCAGCCGGGGGGTGGAGCTTAACTACGATGCTCTCCAACTCTTGTTCTAAAGAGCACCTTGGGATAAACAGCCTTGAATTCAGCCGGGGGGTGGAGCTTAACTACGATGCTCTCCAACTCTTGTTCTAAAGAGCACCTTGGGATAAACAGCCTTGAATTCAGCCCCCTGATTCATGTCATCCTTGTTCAAACTGAGGACTAAGAATGGAATTCAGCCCCTGATTCATATCATCCTGGTTCTAACTGAGGACTAAGAATGGAATAAAGCTGAGCTCATCTAGCACAAGTCTCCAGGCCTCAGCAGGACAACATGTTGACCGTGATGGGACTGTGGGACAGCTCAGCAGGACAACATGGGGACCGTGATGGGACTGTGGGACAGCTCAGCAGGACAACATGTGGACCGTGATGGGACTGTGGGACAGCTCAGCAGGACAACATGTGGACCGTGATGGGACTGTGGGACAGCTCAGCAGGACAACATGTGGACCGTGATGGGACTGTGGGACAGCTCAGCAGGACAACATGTGGACCGTGATGGGACTGTGGGACAGCTCAGCAGGACAACATGTGGACCGTGATGGGACTGTGGGACAGCTCAGCAGGACAACATGTGGACCGTGATGGGACTGTGGGACAGCTCAGCAGGACAACATGTGGACCGTGATGGGACTGTGGGACAGCTCAGCAGGACAACATGGGGACCGTTATGGGACTGTGGGACAGCTCAGCAGGACAACATGTGGACCGTTATGGGACTGTGGGACAGCTCAGCAGGACAACATGTGGATCGTGATGGGACTGTGGGACAGCTCAGCAGGACAACATGTGGACCGTGATGGGACTGTGGGACAGCTCAGCAGGACAACATGGGGACCGTTATGGGACTGTGGGACAGCTCAGCAGGACAACATGGGGACCGTGATGGGACTGTGGGACAGCTCAGCAGGACAACATGTGGACCGTGATGGGACTGTGGGACAGTTCAGCAGGACAACATGGGCACCGTGATGGGACTGTGGGACAGCTCAGCAGGACAACATGGGGACCGTGATGGGACTGTGGGACAGCTCAGCAGGACAACATGTGGACCGTGATGGGACTGTGGGACAGCTCAGCAGGACAACATGTAGACCGTGATGGGACTGTGGGACAGCTCAGCAGGACAACATGTGGACCGTGATGGGACTGTGGGACAGCTCAGCAGGACAACATGTGGACCGTGATGGGACTGTGGGACAGCTCAGCAGGACAACATGTGGACCGTGATGGGACTGTGGGACAGCTCAGCAGGACAACATGGGGACCGTTATGGGACTGTGGGACAGCTCAGCAGGACAACATGTGGACCGTGATGGGACTGTGGGACAGCTCAGCAGGACAACATGTGGACCGTGATGGGGCTGTGGGACAGCTCAGCAGGACAACATGTGGACCGTGATGGGACTGTGGGACAGCTCAGCAGGACAACATGTGGACCGTGATGGGACTGTGGGACAGCTCAGCAGGACAACATGTGGACCGTGATGGGACTGTGGGACAGCTCAGCAGGACAACATGTGGACCGTGATGGGACTGTGGGACAGCTCAGCAGGACAACATGTGGACCGTGATGGGACTGTGGGACAGCTCAGCAGGACAACATGGGGACCGTTATGGGACTGTGGGACAGCTCAGCAGGACAACATGTGGACCGTTATGGGACTGTGGGACAGCTCAGCAGGACAACATGTGGATCGTGATGGGACTGTGGGACAGCTCAGCAGGACAACATGTGGACCGTGATGGGACTGTGGGACAGCTCAGCAGGACAACATGTGGACCGTGATGGGACTGTGGGACAGCTCAGCAGGACAACATGTGGACCGTGATGGGACTGTGGGACAGCTCAGCAGGACAACATGTTGACCGTGATGGGACTGTGGGACAGCTCAGCAGGACAACATGTGGACCGTGATGGGACTGTGGGAGAGCTCAGCAGGACAACATGGGGACCGTTATGGGACTGTGGGACAGCTCACTGCCGATGGACACACAGAGTGTTAGGTCTTCACAACAGTGACTTGTGTGTGTGTGTGAGTTTATGTGTGTGTGTGTGTGTATGTGTGTGTGTGTGAGAGTGAGTGTATATGTGTGTGTATGTGTGTGAGTGTGTGTGTGAGTGTATGTGTGTGTTTGTGGGCTTCTGGCAGGTGATAAAGTTGGCCAATTTAACACCTCGTCTGGTCCCAGCGGAGACACCTCGCACCTGGCACTTATCAAGTACGCTGTTGTGTGTTACGGTGACAGAGCAGAAGATTGGTGTCTCTCCCTCTCTCTCCCTCTCCCTCTCTCTGTTTCTCTCTGTCTCTCTCTCCCTCTCCCTGTCTCTCTCTGTCTCTCTCTCCCTCTCCCTCTCTCTGTTTCTCTCTGTCTCTCTCTCCCTCTCCCTGTATCTCTCTGTCTCTCTCTCCCTCTCCCTCTCTCTGTCTCTCTCTGTCTCTCTCTCCCTCTCCCTCTCTCTCTCCCTCTCCATCTCCCTCTCTCTGTCTCTCTCTCTCTCCCTCTCCATCTCTATCTCTCTCTCTCTCACTGTCTCTCTCTCTATCTCTCTCCCTCTTCCTCTGCCCTGATGAGCCTCTCAGTAACTAAGTTCAGTCTGGAGTTACAATTTGAAGCGGTGAAGTGAACCTCTCATCTGCTTTCGCTTCGTCTCCTAAAATTGATTTTCTGCCTCTGGTGAGAAGACACACACACGCACACACGCAAACACGCACACAGACACACAAACACAGGGACAGGCTGTGTTCATTCTCTCTCATCCGTTTCTTTCTTTCTTTCTATTGTTGTCCTCCTCTCTCTCCCAACACACAGAGTCTCTGGGCTTGTTGTCCTCCTCTCTCTCCAACACACAGAGTCTCTGGGCTTGTCCACCTCTCTCTCCCAACACACAGAGTCTCTGGGCTTGTCCTCCTCTCTCTCCCAACACACAGAGTCTCTGGGCTTGTTGTCCTCCTCTCTCTCCAACACACAGAGTCTCTGGGCTTGTCCACCTCTCTCTCCCAACACACAGTCTCTGGGCTTGTTGTCCTCCTCTCTCTCCCAACACACAGAGTCTCTGGGCTTGTCCTCCTCTCTCTCCCAACACACATAGTCTCTGGGATTGTCCTCCTGTCTCTCCCAACACACAGAGTCTCTGGGCTTCTCCTCCTCTCTCTCCCAACACACAGAGTCTCTGGGCTTGTCCTCCTCTCTCTCCCAACACACAGAGTCTCTGGGCTTGTTGTCCTCCTCTCTCTCCCAACACACAGAGTCTCTGGGCTTCTCCTCCTGTCTCTCCCAACACACAGAGTCTCTGGGCTTGTCCTCCTCTCTCTCCCAACACACAGAGTCTCTGGGCTTCTCCTCCTGTCTCTCCCAACACACAGAGTCTCTGGGCTTGTCCTCCTGTCTCACAACACACAGAGTCTCTGGGCTTGTCCTCCTCTCTCTCCCAACACACAGAGTCTCTGGGCTTGTCCTCCTCTCTCTCCCAACACACAGAGTCTCTGGGCTTGTTGTCCTCCTCTCTCTCCCAACACACAGAGTCTCTGGGCTTGTCCTCCTGTCTCTCCCAACACACAGAGTCTCTGGGCTTGTTGTCCTCCTCTCTCTCCCAACACACAGAGTCTCTGGGCTTGTCCTCCTCTCTCTCCCAACACACAGTCTCTGGGCTTGTTGTCCTCCTCTCTCTCCCAACACACAGAGTCTCTGGGCTTGTCCTCCTCTCTCTCCCAACACACAGAGTCTCTGGGCTTGTCCTCCTGTCTCTCCCAACACACATAGTCTCTGGGCTTGTTGTCCTCCTCTCTCTCCCAACACACAGAGTCTCTGGGCTTGTTGTCCTCCTCTCTCTCCCAACACACAGAGTCTCTGGGCTTGTCCTCCTGTCTCTCCAAACACACATAGTCTCTGGGCTTGTTGTCCTCCTCTATCTCCCAACACACAGAGTCTCTGGGCTTGTTGTCCTCCTCTCTCCCAACACACAGAGTCTCTGGGCTTGTTGTGGGGATTGTAGAGGGTCCTCTATCTCTCTCTTTGTCTCTCTCTCCCTCTTTGTCTCTCTCTCTCTCTATTTGTCTCTCTCTCTCTCTCTCTCTCCCTCTCTCTCCCTCTCTCAATTCAATTCAATTCAAGGGTTTTATTGGCATGGGAAACATGTGTTAACATTGCCAAAGCAAGTGAGGTAGATAATATATAAAGTGAATATATAAAGTGAAATAAACAATAAAAATGAACAGTAAACATTACACGTACAGAAGTTTCAAAACAATAAAGACATGACAAATGTCATATTATATATATACAGTGTTTTAACAATGTACAAATGGTTAAAGGACACAAGATAAAATAAATAAGCATAAATATGGGTTGTATTTACAATGGTGTTTGTTCTTCACTGGTTGACCTTTTCTCGTGGCAACAGGTCACAAATCTTGCTGCTGTGATGGCACACTGTGGAATTTCATCCAGTAGATATGGGAGTTTTTCAAAATTGTGTTTGTTTTCGAATTCTTTGTGGATCTGTGTAATCTGAGGGAAATATGTCTCTCTAATATGGTCATACATTGGGCAGGAGGTTAGGAAGTGCAGCTCAGTTTCCACCTCATTTTGTGGGCAGTGAGCACATAGCCTGTCTTCTCTTGAGAGCCATGTCTGCCTACGGCGGCCTTTCTCAATAGCAAGGCTATGCTCACTGAGTCTGTACATAGTCAAAGCTTTCCTTCATTTTGGGTCAGTCACAGTGGACAGGTATTCTGCCGCTGTGTACTCCTGTGTTTAGGGCCAAATAGTATTCTAGTTTGCTCTGTTTTTTTGTTAATTCTTTCCAATGTGTCGAGTAATTATCTTTTTGTCTCTCTCTCTCTCTCCCTCTCTCTCTCTCTCTCTCTCTGTCTCTCCCTCTCTCTCTGTCTCTCTCTCTCTCTCTCTCTCTCTCTCTCTCTCTCTCTATGTCTCTCTCTCTCTCTCTCTCTCTCTCTCTCTGTCTCTCCCTCTCTCTCTGTCTCTCTGTCTCTCTCTCTCTCTCTCTCTCTCTCTCTCTCTCTCTCTCTCTATGTCTCTCTCTCTCTCTCTCTCTCTCTCTGTCTCTCCCTCTCTCTCTGTCTCTCTGTCTCTCTCTCTCTCTCTCTCTCTCTATGTCTCTCTCTCTCTCTCTCTCTCTCTCTCTCTCTCTGCAGTGTATGGTTAGTTGATTATGTCTGACCTCTCCAAATACCAGCAAAATGCCACAGAGATACTCGAAGAGGTCACACTGTCAGCTACACCAGCCAGACACAATTAAACACCACACACACACACACACACACACACACACACAAAGAGACAGACAGACATTTAAATCCACACTGGAAACGGTGCCGTCTGAGGTCATCAGAAGATTATATCCACAGACTGGAAACGGAGCCGTCTGAGGTCATCAGAAGGTTCTATCCACAGACTGGAAACGGTGCCGTCTGAGGTCATCAGAAGGTTATATCCACAGACAGGAAACGGAGCCGTCTGAGATCATCAGAAGGTTATATCCACAGACTGGAAACGGTGCCCGTCTGAGGTCATCAGAAGGTTATGATAGTTGAGGTCATCAGAAGGTTATGATAGTCGAGGTCATCAGAAGGTTATGATTGTCGAGGTCATCAGAAGGTTATGATAGTCGAGGTCATCAGAAGGTTATGATAGTCGAGGTCATCAGAAGGTTATGATAGTCGAGGTCATCAGAAGGTTATGATAGTCGAGGAATGTTAAAACAACATTTAAAGGAAACAGCAGAAAATCTTTGAGTTGATGTTCAACGAAGAAGCCCTTTTTTTCTCCACATGACTTATCTTCTCGACAATGAGATCTACATACAGGAAGTACCAGTACCAGATTAATGTGGAGCTATAAACAGGAAGTACCAGTATCAGATCACTGTGGAGCTATATACAGGAAGTACCAGTACCAGATTAATGTGGAGCTATAAACAGGAAGTACCAGTACCAGATCACTGTGGAGCTATATACAGGGAGTACCAGATCAATATGCAGCTATATACAGGAAGTACCAGTACCAGATCAATGTTGAGCTATATACAGGGAGTACCAGATCAATATGCAGCTATATACAGGAAGTACCAGTACCAGATCAATGTGGAGCTATACACAGGGAGTACCAGATCAATGTGGAGCTATATACAGGGAGTACCAGATCAATGAGGAGCTATATACAGGAAGTAACAGATCAATGTTGACCTATATACAGGGAGTACCAGATCAATATGGAGCTATAAACAGGAAGTACCAGCACCAGATCAATGTTGAGCTATATACAGGGAGCACCAGATCAATGTGGAGCTATATACAGGGAGAACCAGATCAATGTGGAGCTATATACAGGGAGTACCAGATCAATGTGGAGCTATATACAGGAAGTAACAGATCGATGTGGAGCTATATACAGGGAGTACCAGATCAATGTGGAGCTATATACAGGGAGTACCAGTACCAGATCAATGTTGAGCAATATACAGGGAGTACCAGATCAATGTGGAGCTATATACAGGAAGTACTAGATCAATGTGGAGCTATATAAAAGGGAGTACCAGTACCAGATCAATGTTGAGCTATATACAGGGAGTACCAGATCAATGTGGAGCTATATACAGGAAGTACTAGATCAATGTGGAGCTATATACAGGGAGTACCAGTACCAGATCAATGTGTAGCTATATACAGGAAGTACCAGTACCAGATCAATGTGAAGGTATATACAGGAAGTACCAGTACCAGATCAATGTGGAGCTATATACAGGAAGTACCATATCAATGTGGAGTTATAGACAGGAAGTACCAGTACCAGATCAATGTGGAGGTATATACAGTAAGTACCAGTACCAGATCAATGTGGAGCTATATACAGGGAGTACCATAGCAATGTGGAGCTATATACAGGAAGTACCAGTACCAGATCAATGTGGAGGTATATACAGGAAGAACCAGTACCAGATCAATGTGGAGCTATATACAGGAAGTACCATATCAATGTGGAGCTATATACAGGAAGTACCAGTACCAGATCAATGTGGAGATATATACAGAAAGTACCAGTACCAGATCAATGTGGAGGTATATACAGGAAGTACCAGTACCAGATCAATGTGGAGCTATATACAGGGAGTACCATATCAATGTGGAGCTATATACAGGAAGTACTAGTACCAGATCAATGTGGAGGTATATACAGGAAGTACCAGTACCAGATCAATGTGGAGCTATATACAGGAAGTACCATATCAATGTGGAGCTATATACAGGAAGTACCAGTACCAGATCAATGTGGAGGTATATACAGGAAGTACCAGTACCAGATCAATGTGGAGGTATATACAGGAAGTACCAGTACCAGATCAATGTGGAGCTATATACAGGGAGTACCAGATCAATGTGGAGCTATATACAGGAGTACCAGTACCAGATCAATGTGGAGCTATATACAGGAAGTACCATATCAATGTGGAGCTATATACAGGAGTACCAGTACCAGATCAATGTGGAGCTATATACAGGAGTACCAGAACTCCATCAAGATAGATATGTACATGAAGGCAGGGTAGACATCAGGATAGATAATAATAAGGTATTTGAGGTAGATATGTACATGAAGGCAGGGTAAAGTGACTAGACATCAGGATAGATAATAATAAGGTATTAGAGGTAGATATGTACATGAAGGCAGGGTAAAGTGACTAGACATCAGGATAGATAATAATAAGGTATTTGAGGTAGATATGTACATGAAGGCAGGGTAAAGTGACTAGACAGGATAGATAATAATAAGGTATTTGAGGTAGATATGTACATGAAGGCAGGGTAAAGTGACTAGGCATCAGGATAGATAATAATAAGGTATTTGAGGTAGATATGTACATGAAGGCAGGGTAAAGTGACTAGACATCAGGATCAATAATATTTAGACTAAAACCAAAGAGGAGAGTAGCAGCATCAAATTATTCTTGTAAAAGTGTGTTTGAGTGTGTTTGTGTGAGAGTGTGTTTGTGTGAGAGTGTGTTTGTGTGTGTTTGTGAGTGTGTCTATGTGTGGGAGTGTGTTTGGTCCATGCCAAATCTTTTCAGACTCCTGAGAGGGAAGAGGTGCTGCCGTGCTTCACGACTGTGTGGGCTTGTATGGACCATGTTAACTCCTTAGTGATGTGGATGCCAAGGAACTTAAAATAAATCGGTGTCCTGTCCACGGAACGGTTGAGCTAACGTAGGCTAATGCGATTAGCTTGAGGTTGTAAGTAACAAGAACATTTCCCAGGACATAGACATATGTGATATGGGCAGAAAGCATAAATTCTTGTTAATCTAACGGCACTGTCCAATTTACAGTAGCTATTACAGTGAAACAATACCATGCTATTGTTTGAGGAGAATGCACAGTTTTGAACCTGAAAAGTTATTAATAAACTAATTAGGCGCATTTGTGCAGTCTTGATACAACATTTTGAACATAAATGCAATGGTTCATTGGATCCATCTGAAACGTTGCACATACACAGCTGCCATCTAGTGGCAGCAGTAATAATACATGATGGCCTTTCTCTTGCATTTCAAAGATGGTACCATTTTTTTTTTTTAACCTGTTGCGTCGACCAAACCCGGATCCGGGATTCTATTTACAGACCTAAGCTCATTACCATAACGCAACGTTAACTATTCATGAAAATCGCAAATGAAATTAAATAAATATGCTATCTCTCAAGCTTAGCCTTTTGTAAACAACACTGTCATCTCAGATTTTCAAAATATGCTTCTCAACCATAGGAAAACAATAATTTGTGTAAAAGTGGCTAGCTAGCGTAGCATTTAGCGTTAGCATTAGCGTTAGCATCCAGCACGCAAGATTTCAACAAAAACATAAAAGCCTTCAAATAAAATCATTTACCTTTGAAGAACTTCGGATGTTTTCAATGAGGAGACTCTCAGTTAGATAGCAGATGGTCAGTTTTTCCAAAAAAGATTCTTTGTGAATTCGAAATAGCTCCGTTTTCTACATCACATTTGGCTACCAAAAAAAAAACGAAAATTCAGGCCTCAAAACGCGAACTTTTTTCCAAATTAATTAACTCCATAATATCGACTGAAAACATGGCAAACGTTGTTTAGAATCAATCCTCAAGGTGTTTTTCACATATCTCTTCAATGATATATCGTTCGTGGAAGCATGGTTTCTCCCCTCAATCAAATGGAAAAGTACAAGCAGCTGGCGTTTGCGCACCGAATTCCACGCAGGACACCAGGCGGACACTTGGAAAATGTAGTCTCTTATGGTCAATCTTCCAATGATATGCCTACAAATACGTCACAATGCTGTAAACACCTTGGGGAAACGACAGAAAGTGTAGGCTCATTCCTTGCGCAATCACAGCCATATAAGGAGACAATGGAAAACAGAGCTTCAGAGATTCTGCTCATTTCCTGGTTGACGCATCATCTTGGTTTCGCCTGTAGAATGAGTTCTGGGGCACTTACAGACAATATCTTTGCAGATTCTGAAACTTCAGAGTGTTTTCTTTCAAAAACTCAAGAATATGCATAGTCGAGCATCTTTTCGTTACAAAATATCGCGCTTAAAACGGGAACGTTTTTTTATCCAAAAATGAAATAGCGCCCCTAGAGATCCAACAGGTTAAACAAATGAACGGATGGTTCTTTCTTTGTATTATCTTTTACCAGATCTAATGTGTTATATTCTCCTACATTCCTTTCACATTTCCACAAACTTCAAAGTGTTTCATTTGAAATGGTGCCAAAAATATGCATA
>NC_092158.1:97752253-97757253 GCF_045791955.1 Oncorhynchus clarkii lewisi | reverse complement strand
TCATTATTAAATCATCTGAAACATGTCACCATTATTAAATCATCTAAAACATGTCACCATTATTAAATCATCTAAAACATGTCACCATTATTAAATCATCTAAAACATGTCACCCAGTGCCATTATTAAATCATCTAAAACATGTCACCCAGTGTCATTATTAAATCATCTAAAACATGTCACCATTTTTAAATCATCTAAAACATGTCACCCAGTGTCATTATTAAATCATCTAAAACATGTCACCCAGTGTCATTATTAAATCATCTAAAACATGTCACCCAGTGCCTTTATTAAATCATCTAAAACATGTCACCATTATTAAATCATCTAAAACATGTCACCCAGTGTTATTATTAAATCATCTAAAACATGTCACCATTATTAAATCAAAGCACTCAGTCTACTACAGTTCCGGCTGCTAATCGATCAGAGTCGGTGGACTGGCGATATTCCACCCACCTTTTGTGTCGAAACGCAGAACAACGCAGGTCAAATCAACAACTTGAAGGACTTGTGTATAATAAGGTCTTGTATTAAAAGAGTCAAATAAATAAAAGGATCTTTTGATGATTAAAGGTCAAATATGTAGAAATCACTCTGCCATTTTCCTGGTTTCTAAAATTATATTAGTTCACCCGTGCGTGTGTGTGTGTGTGTGTGTGTGTGTGTGTGTGTGTGTGTGTGTGTGTGTGTGTGTGCGTGTGCGTGCGTGCGTGTGCGTGTGTGTGTGTGTGTTAGACATCCCACTACATTAGGATTAGTCCATCTATCCATCCATGTAATTTAGTTTAATAGTCTCTCTCATTCTCTTCCTTCTAACAGTTTACTAGGGCTTTAACTGTGTCAGCACTTCTCTCCTCCTCACCTCACCTCACTCCTCTCCTTTCCTTTCCTTTCCCTTCCCCTCTCTTTCTTTCTCTATCTATCCACATCCCTCTCTCCTTCTCCTTTCTCTCTCTTTCCCTCTCCTCTCTCTCTATCTCTTTATCTTCCTCTCCTCTCTCTGCTCTCCTCTCCTCTCTCTCTCTCTCTCTCTCTCTCTCTCTCCCTCTCTTCTCTGTATCTCTCTCTCCCTCTCTCTGTCTCTCTCCCTCTCCTCTCTCTCTCCCCCTCTCCTCTCTCTCTCTCTCTCTGTCTCACTCTCCTCTCTCTCTCTCTGTCTCTCTCTCTCCCTCTCTCTGTCTCTCTCCCTCTCCTCTCTCTCTCCCCCTCTCCTCTCTCTCTCTCTCTCTCTCTCTCTCTCTGTCTCACTCTCCTCTCTCTCTCTCTCTGTCTCTCTCTCTCCAATTTCCCCTCAAGCCATTAGACTGCAGAACAGTTGTTAGAATGGCTACCCAGACTATTTATTCAAATGGCTACATGGACCATTTGCATTAAACCCCTTATTTTCCCACTGACTCTCTCTTCACATCACTAGACTAGAACCCAAACAGGTTAGTATCTGCCCCTTCTGTTTCCCACTGACTCTCTCTTCACATCACTAGACTAGAACCCAAACAGGTTAGTATCTACCCCTTCTGTTTCCCACTGACTCTCTCTTCACATCACTAGACTAGAACCCAAACAGGTTAGTATCTACCCCTTCTGTTTCCCACTGTCTCACTAGAAAAGAACCCAAACAGGTTAGTATCTACCCCTTCTGTCTCCAGTGTGTTCTCCTCTTTCATCATATAGTTTAGGTTAGTAGTTTAGGTTAGTAGTTTAGGTTAGTAGTTTAGGTTAGTAGTTTAGGTTAGTAGTTTAGGTCAGTAGTTTAGGTTAGTAGTTTAGGTTAGTAGTTGAGGTTAGTAGTTTAGGTTAGTAGTTTAGGTTAGTAGTTAAGTTAGTAGTTTAGGTTAGTAGTTTAGGTTAGTAGTTTAGGTTAGTAGTTTAGGTTAGTAGTTTAGTTAGTAGTTTAGGTTAGTAGTTTAGGTTAGTAGTTTAGGTTAGCAGTTTAGTTAGTAGTTTAGATTAGTAAGTCATAATGACTGGAGTTAACACAGACCTCCTGTAGTCTCCCCTCCTGCCAAGGACTCAGCCTCCTGCTCTGTGTGTGTTTGTCAGCTTCCTGCTGACTCCAGAGGAGACAAATAGGGCTGTTCTGGGTGTGATAGAAGACAGGAAGTAAAGATTGAGAGTGTGATAGAAGACAGGAAGTAAAGATGGAGTGTGATAGAAGACAGGAAGTAAAGATGGAGAGGGTGATAGAAGACAGGAAGAAAAGATTGAGAGAGTGTCAGAAGACAGGAAGTAAAGATGGAAAGTGTGACAGAAGACAGGAAGTAAAGATGGAGAGGGTGTGAGAAGACAGGAAGTAAAGATGGAGAAAACAAGGAGAGAGAGATCCTTATACTGACAGCTGGAACTGCTGCCAGATATTGTTATATCAAACACACACACACACACACACACACACACGCACGCACACACGCACGCACGCACGCACGCACGCACTCACACACACAAGCACGCAAACACGCAAACACGCACACACACACACACACACACACACACACACACACACACACACACACACACACACACACACACACACACACACACACACAAACAGTTCTTTGACGTTGTCAGTTTAATGCAGATTCCCCCGGGAGCTATAGGATGAATAAAACATGCTCCCTCCATTCCTCCATCTCTCCATCCCTCCATCTCTCCATCCCTCCATCTCTCATCCCTCCATCCCTCCATCTCTCCATCTCTCCATCCCTCCATCCCTCCATCTCTCCATCCCTCCATCTCTCCATCCCTCCATCCCTCCATCTCTCCATCCCTCCATCTCTCATCCCTCCATCCCTCCATCCCTCCTTCCTCCATCTCTCCATCCCTCCATCCCTCCATCTCTCATCCCTCCATCCCTCCATCTCTCCATCCCTCCTTCCTCCATCTCTCCATCCCTCCATCCCTCCATCTCTCCATCCCTCCATCTCTCATCCCTCCATCCCTCCATCTCTCCATCCCTCCATCTCTCCGTCCCTCCATCTCTCATCCCTCCATCCCTCCATCCCTCCTTCCTCCATCTCTCCATCCCTCCATCCCTCCATCTCTCCATCCCTCCATCTCTCATCCCTCCATCCCTCCATCTCTCCATCCCTCCATCTCTCCATCCCTCCATCTCTCATCCCTCCATCCCTCCATCTCTCCATCCCTCCATCTCTCATCCCTCCATCCCTCCATCCCTCCATCCCTCCTTCCTCCATCTCTCCATCCCTCCATCCCTCCATCTCTCCATCCCTCCATCTCTCCATCCCTCCATCTCTCATCCCTCCATCCCTCCATCTCTCCATCTCTCCATCCCTCCATCCCTCCATTCCTCCATCCCTTTGTATTCTGACTGGAGCTGGCATCGTACTGTTCACACGCCACAGCAAAATGTCCCCAGTTGTGTTCGTTTACTTTTCTTGTGTTGACTTCTGGTCCCTACAAGTATAGTAAAACACATCACACACACACACACACACACACACACACACACACACACACACACACACACACACACACACACACACACACACACACACACACACACACACACACACACACATCCCATCTGAGTTGACGCCTCACAGCACTTCACAACTCCCTGCATTTCCTTTTCCTGTTTGTTTGTTGTTTCAGTGTGTGTGTTTCTAGTTGTGCCCCGTTTTGGCCCAGTGGTCCAGTCCTTCCTCTGTACTACTGCCCCTGTTTAAAACATGTCTCTCTCAGAAGGCATGGAGGAGAGGACAGAGAGAAAACAGGAAGGAATGGAGGAGAGGACAGAGAGAAAACAGGAAGGCATGGAGGAGAGGACAGAGAGAAAACAGGAAGGCATGGAGGAGAGGACAGAGAGAAAACAGGAAGGAATGGAGGAGAGGACAGAGAGAAAACAGGAAGGAATGGAGGAGAGAACAGAGAGAAAACAGGAAGGAATGAAGGAGAGGACAGAGAGAAAACAGGAAGGAAGAGAGGAGAGGACAGAGAGGAAACAGGAAGGAATGGAGGAGAGGACAGAGAGAAAACAGGAAGGAACGGAGGAGAAGGACAGAGAGAAAACAGGAAGGAATGGAGGAGAGGACAGAGAGAAAACAGGAAGGCATGGAGGAGAGGACAGAGAGAAAACAGGAAGGCATGGAGGAGAGGACAGAGAGAAAACAGGAAGGAATAGTGGTGAGAGTATTCTTTTTTAAAACCATAGCAGACTATTGACCAGGAATCAAACCAGACTCTTAACTGATCATGTCAATACTGGATTAGTAGGTCATCATTCAGATCAGATCAACATCAGATTAGATCCACATCAGATTAAATCAACATCAGACCAGATCAATATCAGACCAGATCAAATTTATTTATATAGCCCTTCGTACATCAGCTGATATCTCAAAGTGCTGTACAGAAACCCAGCCTAAAACCCCAAACAGCAAGCAATGCAGGTGTAGAAGCATTGTGGCTAGGAAAAACTCCCTAGAAAGGCCAAAACCTAGGAAGAAACCTAGAGAGGAACCAGGCTATGTGGGGTGGCCAGTCCTCTTCTGGTTGTGCCGGGTGGAGATTATAACAGAACATGGCCAAAATGTTCAAATGTTCATAAATGACCAGCATGGTCGAATAATAATAAGGCAGAACAGTTGAAACTGGAGCAGCAGCACAGTCAGGTGGACTGGGGACAGCAAGGAGTCATCATGTCAGGTATTCCTGGGGCATGGTCCTAGGGCTCAGGTCCTCCGAGAGAGAGAAAGAAAGAGAGAATTAGAGAGAGCATATGTGGGATGGCCAGTCCAACATGACCAGATCAACATCAGATCAGATCAACATCAGATCAACATCAGATCAATTGAACATCAGATCGACTTCATTCCACCCACCTGTGCTCCTAGATCTAAACAAATGGTCACATCAGATCTTAAAGAACCGGAAGTAAAGATGGAGTGAGTTTGAGTTTGAGAACACAGGAAGTAAAGATGGAGTGAGTTTGAGAAGACAGGAAGTAAAGATGGAGTGAGTTTGAGTTTGAGAACACA
>NC_092158.1:97732253-97747253 GCF_045791955.1 Oncorhynchus clarkii lewisi | reverse complement strand
CTGATACATGTATCTCTATAGTCCTGATGAGAGGTCTGATACCTGTATCTCTATAGTCCTGTTGAGAGGTCTGATACCTGTATCTCTATAGTCCTGATGAGAGGTCTGATACCTGTATCTCTATAGTCATGATGAGAGGTCTGATACCTGTATCTCTATAGTCCTGATGAGAGATCTGATACCTGTATCTCTATAGTCCTGATGAGAGGTCTGATACCTGTAGCTCTATAGTCCTGATGAGAGGTCTGATACCTGTTGTATCTATAGTCCTGATGAGAGGTCTGATACCTGTATCTCTATAGTCCTGATGAGAGGTCTGATACCTGTATCTCTATAGTCCTGGTGAGAGGTCTGATACCTGTATCTCTATAGTCCTGGTGAGAGGTCTGATACCTGTATCTCTATAGTCCTGATGAGAGGTCTGATACCTGTATCTCTATAGTCCTGATGAGAGGCCTGATACCTGTATCTCTACAGTCCTGATGAGAGGTCTGATACCTGTAGCTCTATAGTCCTTATGAGAGGTCTGATACCTGTATCTCTATAGTCCTGATGAGAGGTCTGATACCTGTAGCTCTATAGTCCTGATGAGAGTTCTGATACCTGTATCTCTACAGTCCTGATGAGAGGTCTGATACCTGTATCTCTATAGTCCTGATGAGAGGTCTGATACCTGTATCTCTATAGTCCTGATGAGAGGTCTGATACCTGTATCTCTATAGTCCTGATGAGAGGTCTGATACCTGTATCTCTATAGTCCTGATGAGAGGTCTGATACCTGTTGTATCTATAGTCCTGATGAGAGGTCTGATACCTGTATCTCTATAGTCCTGATGAGAGGTCTGATACCTGTATCTCTATAGTCCTGATGAGAGGTCTGATACCTGTATCTCTATAGTCCTGATGAGAGGTCTGATACCTGTATCTCTAGAGTCCTGATGAGAGGTCTGATACCTGTATCTCTATAGTCCTGGTGAGAGGTCTGATACCTGTATCTCTATAGTCCTGATGAGAGGTCTGATACCTGTATCTCTAGAGTCCTGATGAGAGGTCTGATACCTGTTGTATCTCTATAGTCCTGATGAGAGGTCTGATACCTGTATCTCTATAGTCCTGATGAGAGGTCTGATCTCCTGTTGTATCTCTATAGTCCTGATGAGAGGTCTGATACCTGTATCTCTATAGTCCTGATGAGAGGTCTGATCTCCTGATACCTGCTTAGCCAGGGAGAGAGAGAGAGAAATCTTTTCTTGATCTTTACAGTTCATTTCTACAATTTGTTTTGCTTTGGTTTTTGTTGTTGTTGTTGTTATTGTTTATTTCATTTGCTTTTGACAATGTAAACATACGTTTCTCATGTCAATAGCCAATAATGAGAGAGATGGGGGAAAGGAACGGAGCGAGAGAGAATGAGAGCGGGGTAAATGGGGAAGAGGAGAGGAAGAGGAGAGAGGAAGAGGAGAGAGAATGAGAGCGGGGTAAATGGGGAAGAGGACAGGAAGAGGAGAGGAGAGAGAATGAGAGCGGGGTAAATGGGGAAGAGGAGAGGAAGAGGAGAGAGGAAGAGGAGAGAGAATGAGAGCGGGGTAAATGGGGAAGAGGACAGGAAGAGGAGAGGAGGAGAGAATGAGAGCAGGGTAAATGGGGAACTCAAGGGATAAGGGGGGAAGGCTAGAAATAGAAAGAGGCTGGTTGCTAAGAGAGGAGAAAAGTAGAAAGAGAGAAAGCAGAGACGTGAGGGAGGGAGGGAGGAAGAGGAGGGGAGGAGGGGAGGAAAAGGGGAGGAGAGGAGGAGAGGAAGAGGTGGAGGATGGGAGGAGGTGAGGAGAGGAGGAGAGGAGGAGAGGAAGAGGGAAGGAGAGGAAGAGGGGAGGAGGGGAGGAGAGGAGGAGAGGAGAAAGAGAGAGGAGAGAGGATAGACAATGGGTTATAGATGATGGAAAATAGGAGAGAAAATGAGACTAAAGATGCTGACTGGTTTCATAGAATGTTACGCATCACACCTTGGTGATGTCACAGTTCTTGACGTGTGTGTCTGTGCGTGTGTGTGTGTGTGTGTGTGTGTGTGTGTGTGTGTGTGTGTGTGTGTGTGTGTGTGTGTGTGTGTGTGTGTGTGTGTGTGTGTAGGTTTCCGTTGCTGATGGCCTGGTATGGTAATCTATTCGTTGTGTGTAGCTGGGTTGATCTCATTATGTCAAACTGTGGGCTTTGAGTAATCACTCTAAAACAAGAGGAGGAAGAGGAGGAGGAATAGGAGGAGGAAGAGGAGGAGGAGGCCACTGGACTATTTTAGTCTCCCTCTCTTTTTCTCTATTAGAGGGGGAGGAGAGGGGACAGTGAATGGACAACGAGAATGGGGGAAAGAGACAGGGAGAAGACGGGGAGGGGGCATTGAATGGGAAGAGAGTGATTGAGAGGGAGAGGGGGGGGAGAAGGGGAGGGGACAGTGAATGGGAAGAGAGTGAAGGAGAGGGAGAGGGGGGAGAAGGGGAGGGGACAGTGAATGGGAAGAGAGTGAAGGAGAGGGAGAGGGGGGAGAAGGGGAGGGGACAGTGAATGGGAAGAGAGTGAAGGAGAGGGAGAGGGGGGAGAAGGGGAGGGGACAGTGAATGGGAAGAGAGTGAAGGAGAGGGAGAGGTCGGGAGAAGGGGAGGGGACAGTGAATGGGAAGAGAGTGAAGGAGAGGGAGAGGGGGGAGAAGGGGAGGGGACAGTGAATGGGAAGAGAGTGAAGGAGAGGGAGAGTTTGGGAGAAGGGGAGGGGACAGTGAATGGGAAGAGAGTGAAGGAGAGGGAGAGGGGGGGAGAAGGGGAGGGGACAGTGAATGGGAAGAGAGTGAAGGAGAGGGAGAGGGGGGGAGAAGGGGAGGGGACAGTGAATGGGAAGAGAGTGAAGGAAAGGGAGAGGGGGGGGAGAAGGGGAGGGGACAGTGAATGGGAAGAGAGTGAAGGAGAGGGAGAGGGGGGAGAAGGGGAAAGAGAGAGGTAGGGAGCATCATGTTTTGCTGAGGTAATAGAAGGAAATACAATGAGGTGGGAGGTGAGGAGTGTGTGTGTGTGTGTGTGTGTGTGTGTTTATTCTGACTAGCCTGTGCCAAATAACATAACTCTCTCTAAGCCACATGTTATCCTGCCTGACATGATGATTTATTCAGAACCCCGTTATAAAATATACAATTTAATTTTAGCATTTAAATTCACTAAAAACAGAATATCCATCCAACGCTGCCTCGACCAGAGCCTCTAATGTGATCTAGAGGTTTTGATACAGTCCAGAGCCTCTAATGTGATCTAGAGGTTTTGATACAGTCCAGAGCCTCTAATGTGATCTAGAGGTTTTGATACAGACCAGAGCCTCTAATGTGATCTAGAGGTTTTGATACAGACCAGAGCCTCTAATGTGATCTAGAGGTTTTGATACAGTCCAGAGCCTCTAATGTGATCTAGAGGTTTTGATACAGACCAGAGCCTCTAATGTGATCTAGAGGTTTTGATACAGTCCAGAGCCTCTAATGTGATCTAGAGGTTTTGATACAGTCCAGAGCCTCTAATGTGATCTAGAGGTTTTGATACAGACCAGAGCCTCTAATGTGATCTAGAGGTTTTGATACAGTCCAGAGCCTCTAATGTGATCTAGAGGTTTTGATACAGTCCAGAGCCTCTAATGTGATCTAGAGGTTTTGATACAGTCCAGAGCCTCTAATGTGATCTAGAGGTTTTGATACAGTCCAGAGCCTCTAATGTGATCTAGAGGTTTTGATACAGACCAGAGCCTCTAATGTGATCTAGAGGTTTTGATACAGACCAGAGCCTCTAATGTGATCTAGAGGTTTTGATACAGTCCAGAGCCTCTAATGTGATCTAGAGATTTTGATACAGTCCAGAGCCTCTAATGTGATCTAGAGGTTTTGATACAGTCCAGAGCCTCTAATGTGATCTAGAGGTTTTGATACAGACCAGAGCCTCTAATGTGATCTAGAGGTTTTGATACAGTCCAGAGCCTCTAATGTGATCTAGAGGTTTTGATACAGTCCAGAGCCTCTAATGTGATCTAGAGGTTTTGATACAGTCCAGAGCCTCTAATGTGATCTAGAGGTTTTGATACAGACCAGAGCCTCTAATGTGATCTAGAGGTTTTGATACAGTCCAGAGCCTCTAATGTGATCTAGAGGTTTTGATACAGTCCAGAGCCTCTAATGTGATCTAGAGGTTTTGATACAGACCAGAGCCTCTAATGTGATCTAGAGGTTTTGATACAGTCCAGAGCCTCTAATGTGATCTAGAGGTTTTGATACATTCCAGAGCCTCTAATGTGATCTAGAGGTTTTGATACAGTCCAGAGCCTCTAATGTGATCTAGAGGTTTTGATACAGTCCAGAGCCTCTAATGTGATCTAGAGGTTTTGATACAGTCCAGAGCCTCTAATGTGATCTAGAGGTTTTGATACAGTCCAGAGCCTCTAATGTGATCTAGAGGTTTTGATACAGTCCAGAGCCTCTAATGTGATCTAGAGGTTTTGATACAGTCCAGAGCCTCTAATGTGATCTAGAGGTTTTGATACAGACCAGAGCCTCTAATGTGATCTAGAGGTTTTGATACAGTCCAGAGCCTCTAATGTGATCTAGAGGTTTTGATACAGTCCAGAGCCTCTAATGTGATCTAGAGGTTTTGATACAGTCCAGAGCCTCTAATGTGATCTAGAGGTTTTGATACAGACCAGAGCCTCTAATGTGATCTAGAGGTTTTGATACAGACCAGAGCCTCTAATGTGATCTAGAGGTTTTGATACAGTCCAGAGCCTCTAATGTGATCTAGAGGTTTTGATACACACCAGAGCCTCTAATGTGATCTAGAGGTTTTGATACAGACCAGAGCCTCTAATGTGATCTAGAGGTTTTGATACAGACCAGAGCCTCTAATGTGATCTAGAGGTTTTGATACAGACCAGAGCCTCTAATGTGATCTAGAGGTTTTGATACAGACCAGAGCCTCTAATGTGATCTAGAGGTTTTGATACAGTCCAGAGCCTCTAATGTGATCTAGAGGTTTTGATACAGACCAGAGCCTCTAATGTGATCTAGAGGTTTTGATACAGACCAGAGCCTCTAATGTGATCTAGAGGTTTTGATACAGACCAGAGCCTCTAATGTGATCTAGAGGTTTTGATATAGACCAGAGCCTCTAATGTGATCTAGAGGTTTTGATACAGACCAGAGCCTCTAATGTGATCTAGAGGTTTTGATACAGACCAGAGCCTCTAATGTGATCTAGAGGTTTTGATACAGACCAGAGCCTCTAATGTGATCTAGAGGTTTTGATACAGACCAGAGCCTCTAATGTGATCTAGAGGTTTTGATACAGACCAGAGCCTCTAATGTGATCTAGAGGTTTTGATACAGACCAGAGCCTCTAATGTGATCTAGAGGTTTTGATACAGACCAGAGCCTCTAATGTGATCTAGAGGTTTTGATACAGTCCATTTTCTTATTAGAGAAAGAGAGAGAGGAGCTGGAGCTCTGCAGGGAGACGGAGGAGAGGAGGAGAGACTATCGTTTGGGATTACGTCATCCTACAGTAGTGGTGTGTGTGTGTGTGTGTGTGTGTGTGTGTGTGTGTGTGTGTGTGTGTGTGTGTGTGTGTGCCTGTGTGTGTGTGTGTGTGCCTGTGTGTGTGTGTGTGTGTGTTACAGTACCACTGTCTGGTTCAGGTAGGTTGGTGTAGTCCTTACAATATCCTGTAGGGGGCAGTGTGACCCACACATTCACTTCTGCTGACGATGCACCAAAGCACAGATCGAACACAGCACTACAACAGCTGTAACTGTGGAATAAATTCAAATGAGCTGTTTACAAACAAACAGAAAGTTTTAATGGAGTCATATATCAGATCATAGTAGCTGGAGTAACAGGACCATCTTCCTTCCCTCATTCAGGGTAGCCTAGTGGTTAGAGTGTTGGACTAGTAACTAGAAGGTTGCAAGTTCAAACCCCCGAGCTGACAAGGTACAAATCTGACCTTCTGCCTCTGAACAGGCAGTTAACCCACTAGGCCGTCATTGAAAATAAGAATGTGTTCTTTAACTGACTTGCCTAGTTAAATAAAGGTAAAATTTAAAATTCTCTCCGTGTCTCTCAATTCAAATCAAGGGGCTTTATTGTCATAGGAAACATATTGACAAAGCAATAGATAGATAATAATAGATAATAAACAATAAAAATGAAGAGTAAACATTACACATACAGAAGTTCCAAAAGAATGAAGACATTTCAAATGTCATATATATATATACAGTGCCTTGCGAAAGTATTCGGCCCCCTTGAACTTTGCGACCTTTTGCCACATTTCAGGCTTCAAACATAAAGATATAAAACTGAATTTTTTTGTGAAGAATCAACAACAAGTGGGACACAATCATGAAGTGGAACGACATTTATTGGATATTTTAAACTTTTTTAACAAATCAAAAACTGAAAAATTGGGCGTGCAAAATTATTCAGCCCCTTTACTTTCAGTGCAGCAAACTCTCTCCAGAAGTTCAGTGAGGATCTCTGAATGATCCAATGTTGACCTAAATGACTAATGATGATAAATACAATCCACCTGTGTGTAATCAAGTCTCGGTATAAATGCACCTGCACTGTGATAGTCTCAGAGGTCCGTTAAAAGCGCAGAGAGCATCATGAAGAACAAGGAACACACCAGGCAGGTCCGAGATACTGTTGTGAAGAAGTTTAAAGCCGGATTTGGATACAAAAAGATTTCCCAAGCTTTAAACATCCCAAGGAGCACTGTGCAAGCGATAATATTGAAATGGAAGGAGTATCAGACCACTGCAAATCTACCAAGACCTGTCCGTCCCTCTAAAATGTCAGCTCATACAAGGAGAAGACTGATCAGAGATGCAGCCAAGAGGCCCATGATCACTCTGGATGAACTGCAGAGATCTACAGCTGAGGTGGGAGACTCTGTCCATAGCACAAATCTGGCCTTTATGGAAGAGTGGCAAGAAGAAAGCCATTTCTTAAAGATATCCATAAAATATCCATAAAAAGTGTCGTTTAAAGTTTGCCATCTATATGTATAGCAGACCCTCTTCCATCTATATGTATAGCAGACCCTCTTCCATCTATATGTATAGCAGACCCTCTTCCATCTATATGTATAGCAGACCCTCTTCGATCTATATGTATAGCAGACCCTCTTCCATCTATATGTATAGCAGACCCTCTTCCATCTATATGTATAGCAGACCCTCTTCCATCTATATGTATAGCAGACCCTCTTCCATCTATATGTATAGCAGACCCTCTTCCTCTTCATTGTTTTTGGGTAGGTTTCCAAACTGCATTCCTTTCATCTATAGCATTTCTTAATGTTACTCAGTTCCTTTGGCTTTGACGCTCATGATTGAGTATTGTTCTGTTCAAGTAGACTGTGATTTAGCTGTGATCTGATAGGTATGTCAGTGGGCTGACTGTAACTCTGAGAGACTCTGGGTTGAGGTCAGTTAAAAAAAAAATTGTATCCCTTATTTTACCAGGTAAGTTGACTGAGAACACGTTCTCATTTGCAGCAACGACCTGGGGAATAGTTACAGGGGAGAGGAGGGGGATGAATGAGCCAATTGGAAAGTGGGGATGAATAGGTGACCGTGATGGTTTGAGGGCAATATTGGGAATTTAGCCCGGACACCGGGGTTAAAACCCCTACTCTTACGATAAATGCTCTGGGTTCTTTAATGACCTCAGAGAGTCAGGACACCGGGGTTAACACCCCTACTCTTACGATAAATGCTCTGGGTTCTTTAATGACCTCAGAGAGTCAGGACACCGGGGTTGACACCCCTACTCTTACGATAAATGCTCTGGGTTCTTTAATGACCTCAGAGAGTCAGGACACCGGGGACACCCCTACTCTTACGATAAATGCTCTGGGTTCTTTAATGACCTCAGAGAGTCAGGACACCTGTTTAACATCCGAAAGACGGCAACCTACAGAAGGCAGTGTCCCCAATCACTGCCCTGGGGCATTGGGATATTTTTTTAGACCAGAGGAAAGAGTGCCTCCTACTGGCCCTCCAACACCACTTCCAGCAGCATCTGGTCTCCCATCCAGGGACTGACCAGGACCAACCCTGCTTAACTTCAGAAGCAAGCCAGCAGTGGTATGCAGGGTGGTATGCTGCTGACCAGGACCAACCCTGCTTAGCTTCAGAAGCAAGCCAGCAGTGGTATGCAGAGTGGTATGCTGCTGACCAGGACCAACCCTGCTTAGCTTCAGCAGCAAGCCAGCAGTGGTATGCAGGGTGGTATGCTGCTGACCAGGACCAACCCTGCTTAGCTTCAGAAGCAAGCCAGCAGTGGTATGCTGCTGGCAAAGTGATAAAGTAGATGAGTCGAAGCCAACCATTGACTATGTGCATTCCCAGGATGTAACAGAGTTGTAGGTGTACCTAGCGTAGTTGTCCCCTCGAAGCCTACCATTGACTATGTACATACCCAGGATGTAACAGAGTTGTAGGTGTACCTAGCGTAGTTGTCCCCTCGAAGCCTACCATTGACTATGTACATTCCCAGGATGTAACAGAGTTGTAGGTGTACCTAGCGTAGTTGTCCCCTCGAAGCCTACCATTGACTATGTACATACCCAGGATGCGACAGAGCTGCAGGAGTTGTGACCCATTTTTGTTGGTTATGTTGTCGTAGTTGTGCCTAGGGGTCATATGTGGGAGGGAATGCTGTCACCTGCAGGCAGGTGTTTGTCACCCTGTGTGCTGAGGGTGTCAGGTTCTTGTCCGTTTCTGGCATTTCGGTCGCCACAGACTAGTCCATGTCCCTGGGCCTGGAAATGATTGATTTCTGCCTCTAGGGTGGAGAAGCTGTCTTCATTAAAGTTTGGGGATTCTAGTGGGGGGATATAGGTAGCACACAGGAGGACATTTTGATATTGTTGATACTTTATTTATTTATTTCTAGCCAAACGTAACATTTCTAGCCAAACGTAAAATGTTCCTGTTTTGATTAATTTAATAGAATGAGTTAGTTCTGATCTCTCTCACTTTATCTCTCGCTGTCTTTCTCTTTCTCTCTTTCTCTCTTTCTCTCTTTCTAAAGAGATCAGAACACTCATCTAAATCACCTCAAAATTTACTGGGATCCTGATGGAGAAACTGGAGGGAAATTAGGAAAAAATTTAGCCAGAAAACAAAAACGAACGGAGAGAACAAATGAAAGATTGAGTCCAGCCACTGGAATGGAGAGATGGAGAGAACAAATGAAGGATTGAGTCCAGCCACTGGAATGGAGAGATGGAGAGAACAAATGAAGGATTCAGTCACTGGAATGGAGAGATGGAGAGAACAAATGAAGGATTCAGTCACTGGAATGGAGAGATGGAGAGAACAAATGAAGGATTCAGTCACTGGAATGGAGAGATGGAGAGAACAAATGAAGGATTCAGTCACTGGAATGGAGAGAACTAACAGGCAACAGTGTGTCTCTGTGTGTGTGTGTGTGTGTGTATGTGTGTGTGTGTGTGTGTGTGTGTGTTTGTTTGTGTGTGTGTCTGTGTGTGTGTGTGTGTGTGTGTGTGTGTGTGTCCATGGTGTTGTAGAGACAGTATGTCCATGGTGTTATAGAGACAGTATGTCCATGGTGTTGTAGAGACAGTATGTAAATGGTGTTGTAGAGACAGTCTGTCCATGGTGTTGTAGAGACAGTATGTCCTCTCCCCTCCCCTCCCTTCCCTTCCCATCCCTTCCCTTCCCTTCCCTTCCCTCACCTCCCCTTCCCTTCCATTCCCTTCCCTTCCCTTCCCTTCCCCTCCCTTCCCTTCCCCTCCCTTCCCTTACCTTACCTTCCCTCCCCTCCCCTCCCCTCCTCTCCTCTCTCTTCCCTTCCCCTCCCTCCCCTTCCCTTCCCTTCCCTTCACTTCCCCTCCCCTCCCTCCCTTCCCTTCCCTTACCTTACCTTACCTTACCTTCCCTTCCCTTCCCCTTCCCTTCCCCTTCCTTCCCTTCCCCTCACTTCCCCTCCCCTCCCTTCCCTTCCCTTCCCTTCCCTTCCCTTCCCCTCCCTTCCCTTCCCCTCCCTTCCCTTCCCTTCCCTTCCCTTCCCTTCCCTTCCCTTCCCCTTCCCCTTCCCCTTCCCTTCCCCTCCCTTCCCTTCCCTTCCCTTCCCCTTCCCCTTCCCCTTCCCTTCCCTTCCATTCCCTTCCCTTCCCTTCCCTTCCCTTCCCCTTCCCTTCCCCAACCTTCCCTTCCCTTCCCTCTCCTTCACCTCCCTTCCCTTCCCCTCCCTTCCCTTTCCTTCCCTTCCCTTCCCTTCCATTCCCTTCCCTTCCCTTCCCTTCCCTTCCCTTCCCTTCCCTTCCCCTCCCCTTCCCCAACCTTCCCTTCCCTTCCCTCTCCTTCACCTCCCTTCCCTTCCCTTCCCTTCCCCAACCTTCCCTTACCTTCCCTTCCCTTCACCTCCCTTCCCTTCCCTTTCCTTCACTTCCCTTTCCTTCACTTCCCTTTCCTTCACTTCCCTTTCCTTCACTTCCCTTCCCTTCCCTTCCCTACCCTTCCCCTCACCTCCTCTCCTCTCTCTTCCCTTCCCCTTCCTTCCCTCCCCCCCTTCCCTCCCCTTCCCTCTCCTCCCATCCCTTCCCTTCCCTCCCTCCCCTCCCTTCCCTTCCCTCGCCTAACTTCCCTTCCTTTCACCTTCTCTTCCCTCCCCTTCCCTCCCTTCCCACCCCTTCCCTCTCCTCCCCTCCCTTCCCTTCCCTTCCCTTCCTTTCCCCTCCCTTCCCTCCCCTCCCCTCCCTCCCCTCCCTCCCTTCACTTCCCTTCCCTTCCCTTCCCTTCCCTTCCCTTACCTTACCTTACCTTACCTTCCCTTCCCCTTCCTTCCCTTCCCCTCACTTCCCCTCCCCTCCCTTCCCTTCCCTTCCCTTCCCCTCCCTTTCCTTCCCTTCCCTTCCCCTCCCTCCCCTTCCCTTCCCTTTCCTTTCCTTCCCTTCCCTTCCCTTCCCCTTCCCTTCCCTTCCCTTCCCCTCCCTTCCCTTCCCTTCCCTTCCCTTCCCCTTCCCCTTCCCCTTCCCTTCCCCTCCCTTCCTTCCCTCTCCTTTCCTTCCCTTCCCTTCACTTCCCTTCCCTTCCCTTCCCTTCCCTTCCATTCCCTTCCCTTCCCTTCCCTTCCCCTTCCCTTCCCCAACCTTCCCTTCCCTTCCCTTCCCTCTCCTTCACCTCCCTTCCCTTCCCTTCCCTTCCCCAACCTTCCCTTCCCTTCCCTTCCACTCCCTTTCCTTCCCTTTCCTTCCCTTCCCTTCCCTTCCCTTCCCCTCCCTTCCCTTCCCTTCCCCAACCTTCCCTTACCTTCCCTTCCATTCACCTCCCTTCCCTTCCCTTTCCTTCACTTCCCTTTCCTTCACTTCCCTTCCCTTCCCTTCCCTTCCCTACCCTTCCCCTCACCTCCTCTCCTCTCTCTTCCCTTCCCCTTCCTTCCCTCCCCCCCTTCCCTCCCCTTCCCTCTCCTCCCATCCCTTCCCTTCCCTCCCTCCCCTCCCTTCCCTTCCCTCGCCTAACTTCCCTTCCCTTCCCTTCACCTTCTCTTCCCTCCCCTTCCCTCCCTTCCCACCCCTTCCCTCTCCTCCCCTCCCTTCCCTTCCCTTCCCTTCCTTTCCCCTCCCCTCCCTTCCCTTCCCTTCCCTTCCCTTCCCTTCCCTCTCCTCCTTTCCCTTCCCTCCCCTTCCCTCTCCTCCCTTCCCCTCCCTTCCCTCCCCTCCCTTCACTTCCCTTTCCTCTCCTCCCAGCCCTTCCCTCCCCTTCCCTCTCCTCCCTTCCCTTTCCTTCCCTTCCCTTCCCTTCCCTTCCCTTCCCTCTCTTCCCTTCAATTCCCTTCCTCTCCCTTCCCTTCCCTTCCCTTCCCTTCCCTTCTCTTCCCTTCCCCTCCCCTCCCTTCCCTTCCCTTCCCTTCCCTTCCGCCCCTCCCTTCTCTTCCCTTCCCTTCCCCTCCCTTCCCTTCCCTTCCGCCCCTCCCTTCCCTTCCCTGCCCCTCCCTGCCCTTCCCTTCCCTTCCCTTCCCTTCCCTTCCCTTCCCTTCCCTTCCCTTCCCCTTCCCTCCCTTCTCTTCCCTCCCATCCCTTCCCTCTCCTCCCTTCCCTTCCCTTCCCTTCCCCTCACCTCACCGCCCCTCCCCTCCCCTCCCCCCTTCCCTTCCTCCCCTCCCTTCCCCTCCCTTCCCTTCCTCTCCCCTCCCTTCCCTTCCCTTCCCTTCCTCTCCCCTCCCCTCCCTTCCCTCCCCTTCCCTCTCCTCCCATCCCTTCCCTTCCCTTCCTCTCCCCTCCCCTCCCCTTTCCCTTCCCTTCCCTTCCTCTCCCCTCCAATCCCCTCCCTTCCCTCCCCTTCCCTCCCCTCCCCTCCCCTCCCTTCAATTCCCTCCCCTCCCCTCCCTTCCCTTCCTCCCTTCCTTCCCTTCCCTTCCCTTCCCTTCCCTTCCTCTCCCCTCCCCTCCCTTCCCTCCCCTTCCCTCTCCTCTCATCCCTTCCCTTCACTTCCTGTCCCCTCCCTTCCCTTCCCTTCCCCTCTCCTCCCCTCCCATCCCTTCCCTTCCCTTCCTCTCCCCTCCCCTCCCCTTCCCTTCCTCTCCCCTCCCCTCCCCTCCCCTCCCCTCCCCTCCCCTCCCCTCCCATCCCTTCCCTCCCCTTCCCTTTCCTCCCATCCCTTCCCTCCCCTCCCCTCCCCTCCCCTCCCCTCCCTTCCCTTCCCTTCCCTTCCCTTCCTCCCCTCCCCTCCCTTCCCTTCCCATCCCTTCCCCTCCCTTCCCTTCCCTTCCCTTCCCTTCCTCTCCCCTCCCCTTCCCTCTCCTCCCATCCCTTCCCTTCACTTCCTGTCCCCTCCCCTCCCCTCCCTTCCCTTCCCTTCCCTTCCCTTCCCTTCCCTTCCCTTCCCTTCCCTTCCCCTCCCCTCCCCTCCCATCCCTTCCCTTCCCTTCCCTTCCCTTCCCTTCCTCTCCCCTCCCCTCCCCTCCCCTCCCTTCCCTTCCCTCCCCTTCCCTCTCCTCCCATCCCTTCCCTTCCTTTCCCTTCCCTTCCCTTCCCTTCCTCTCCCCTCCCCTCCCTTCCCTCCCCTTCCCTCTCCTCCCATCCCTTCCCTTCCCTTCCCTTCCCTTCCTCTCCCCTCCCCTCCCCTCCCATCCCTTCCCTTCCCTCCCCTCCCCTTCCCTCTCCTCCCATCCCTTCCCTTCCCTTCCCTTCCCTTCCCTTCCCTTCCCTTCCTCTCCCCTCCCCTCCCCTCCCTTCCCTCCCCTTCCCTCTCCTCCCATCCCCTCCCCTTCCCTTCCCTTCCCTTCCCTTCCCTTCCATTCCCTTCCCTTCCCTTCCCTCCCCTTCCCTCTCCTCCCATCCCTTCCCTTCCCTTCCCTTCCCCTCCCCTCCCCTCCCCTCCCCTCCCCTCCCCTCCCCTCCCATCCCTTCCCTTCCCTTCCCTTCCCCTCCCCTCCCCTCCCCTCCCCTCCCCTCCCTTCCCTCCCCTTCCTCTCCCCTCCCATCCCTTCCCTTCCCTCCCCTCCCATCCCTTCCCTTCCCTTCCCATTCCTCCCCTCCCCTCCCCTCCCCTCCTAACATGGTACATGATTCACACTAACATGCTACATGATTCATACTAACATGCTACATGATTCACACTAACATGCTACATGATTCACACTAACATGCTACATGATTCACACTAACATGCTACATGATTCACACTAACATGCTACATGATTCACACTAACATGCTACATGATTCACACTAACATGTTACATGATTCACACTAACATGCTACATGATTCACACTAACATGCTACATGATTCACACTAACATGCTACATGATTCACACTAACATGCTACATGATTCATACTAACATGCTACATGATTCACACTAACATGCTACATGATTCACACTAACATGCTACATGATTCATACTAACATGGTACATGATTCACACTAACATTGCTACATGATTCACACTAACATGGTACATGATTCACACTAACATGCTACATGATTCACACTAACATGCTACATGATTCACACTAACATGCTACATGATTCACACTAACATGATTCATGATTCACACTAACATGCTACATGATTCACACTAACATGCTACATGATTCACACTAACATGCTACATGATTCATAACTAACATGCTACATGATTCACACTAACATGCTACATGATTCACACTAACATGCTACATGATTCACACTAACATGCTACATGATTCACACTAACATGCTACATGATTCATAACTAACATGCTACATGATTCACACTAACATGCTACATGATTCACACTAACATGCTACATGATTCACACTAACATGGTACATGATTCACACTAACATGCTACATGATTCATACTAACATGGTACATGATTCACACTAACATGCTACATGATTCACACTAACATGCTACATGATTCACACTAACATGCCACATGATTCACACTAACATGCTACATGATTCACACTAACATGCTACATGATTCACACTAACATGCTACATGATTCACACTAACATGCTACATGATTCACACTAACATGCTACATGATTCACACTAACATGTTACATGATTCATAATAACATGCTACATGATTCACACTAACATGTTACATGATTCACACTAGCATGGTACATGATTCACACTAACATGTTACATGTACTATTGAGACAGGAACACTTAGCTGAAACTTAAAAAACTAAAAACTTTGGAGAGGTCTCATTTCTCTTCTTCACACTTTCTCTCTCTTTCTCTCATGCTTTGTCTCCTGTCTCTGTCTGAACAGACGGACTGAAAGTTTAATGTCCCCTCCATCTCCATCGCTGTCTCTCCGTCTCTCTCTCTCCGTGTCTCTCTTCGTCTAACTCCTTTCTCCATCTCTCCCTCCTCTCTCCATCTCTCTTCATCTCTCCCTTCTCTCTCCCTCCTTTCTCCATCTCTCCCTCCTCTCTCCCTCCTCTCTCCAT
>NC_092158.1:97722253-97727253 GCF_045791955.1 Oncorhynchus clarkii lewisi | reverse complement strand
GTCTGTGGACTGACTGTGAACGCTCTGAGAGACTCTGGGTTGAGTTCAGTGGCCTGACTGTGAACGCTCTGAGAGACTCTGGGTTGAGGTCAGTGGACTGACTGTGAACGATCTGAGAGACTCTGGGTTGAGGTCAGTGGACTGACTGTGAATGCTCTGAGAGACTCTGGGTTGAGGTCAGTGATAAAGTAGTCTACAGTACTACTGCCAAGAGATGAGCTATAGCTGTACCTACCATAGAAGTCCCCTCGAAGCCTACCATTGACTATGTACATACCCAGCGTGCGACAGAGCTGCAGGAGTTGTGACCCGTTTCTGTTGGTTATGTTCTCGTGGTTGTGTCTAGTGGGGCATATGAAGGAGGGAATGCTGTCACCTCCAGGCAGGTGTTTGTCCCCCTGATTGAGTTAGGTCTGCTCTATACCAAATTAGCACACCCCCTGAGTCCCTTCCCTGTTTCACACCTGGTAGTTTGGTGGATGGGACTATCAGCTCTCTGTAACCTAGCAACCAGTTAGGTGCCAAAGGTTAGATGCCAAAGGCAGATGACCTCTGACCTTGTACATTCCAGGATGAGATAGTAAAAGCTTTGTGTTCCATAGTGTCTAGTGTTGTTTTTGTGTTGTTTAAGGCCGGACCATCACAGTAGGAGCAGAGCATGTTGAGCATCTGATACCTACCTTGGGGGTGGGGGGGTTGTATTAGTGGGGCTTGGGCCTGTTGCTCTGCTCACAGCCTGAGTGAAGCTGTCATGGTGAGGTCATTGCTGCAGGGGTGGGAGGCATGTGGGGGGAGGCAGAAGACCCCTTTCGGGAGGAGGGGGCCAATTTCAGGTCTGTGAGGGTGTCTCACTGGTCTGGGCGGTGGTGTCCTCCTGTGTGGTGCTGGGGCCACAGTTGAGGGTGACGTCCTTCAGGGCAAAACGTTGGGATGTCTGCCTTGTGTGTCGTGAAGGCTGGTCAAGTCCAGAGTGGAAAGAAAACAGAAAGACGTTAGGTTTCTGAGGTACTTGTCCCCTGTGTGCTGAGGGTGTCAGGTTCTTGTCCAGTAACCAACACTAGTCACAGTGACATAACCAACACTAGTCACAGTGATATAACCACCACTAGTCACAGTGATATAACCACCACTAGTCACAGTGATATAACCACCACTAGTCACAGTGATATAACCACCACTAGTCACAGTGATATAACCACCACTAGTCACAGTGATATAACCATCACTAGTCACAGTGATATAACCACCACTAGTCACAGTGATATAACCATCACTAGTCACAGTGATATAACCACCACTAGTCACAGTGATATAACCACCACTAGTCACCTCCTCCACAGTACCTGGAGCATCACAGTGATATAACCACCACTAGTCACAGTGATATAACCACCACTAGTCACCTCCTCCACAGTACCTGGAGCATCACAGTGATATAACCACCACTAGTCACCTCCTCCACAGTACCTGGAGCATCACAGTGATATAACCACCACTAGTCACAGTGATATAACCACCACTAGTCACAGTGATATAACCACCACTAGTCACAGTGATATAACCATCACTAGTCACAGTGACATAACCACCACTAGTCACAGTGATATAACCATCACTAGTCACAGTGATATAACCACCACTAGTCACAGTGATATAACCACCACTAGTCACAGTGATATAACCATCACTAGTCACAGTGATATAACCACCACTAGTCACAGTGATATAACCACCACTAGTCACCTCCTCCACAGTACCTGGAGCATCACAGTGATATAACCACCACTAGTCACAGTGATATAACCACCACTAGTCACCTCCTCCACAGTACCTGGAGCATCACAGTGATATAACCACCACTAGTCACAGTGATATAACCACCACTAGTCACAGTGATATAACCACCACTAGTCACAGTGATATAACCACCACTAGTCACCTCCTCCACAGTACCTGGAGCATCACAGTGATATAACCACCACTAGTCACAGTGATATAACCACCACTAGTCACCTCCTCCACAGTACCTGGAGCATCACAGTGATATAACCACCACTAGTCACAGTGATATAACCACCACTAGTCACAGTGATATAACCACCACTAGTCACAGTGATATAACCACCACTAGTCACAGTGATATAACCACCACTAGTCACAGTGATATAACCACCACTAGTCACCTCCTCCACAGTACCTGGAGCATCACAGTGATATAACCACCACTAGTCACCTCCTCCACAGTACCTGGAGCATCACAGTGATATAACCACCACTAGTCACAGTGATATAACCACCACTAGTCACCTCCTCCACAGTACCTGGAGCATCACAGTGATATAACCACCACTAGTCACAGTGATATAACCACCACTAGTCACAGTGATATAACCACCACTAGTCACAGTGATATAACCACCACTAGTCACCTACTCCACAGTACCTGGAGCATCACAGTGATATACCCACCACTAGTCACAGTGATATAACCACCACTAGTCACAGTGATATAACCAACACTAGTCACAGTGATATAACCACCACTAGTCACCTCCTCCACAGTACCTGGAGCATCACAGTGATATAACCACCACTAGTCACAGTGATATAACCACCACTAGTCACCTCCTCCACAGTACCTGGAGCATCACAGTGATATACCCACCACTAGTCACAGTGACATAACCAACACTAGTCACAGTGATATAACCACTACTAGTCACAGTGATATAACCATCACTAGTCACAGTGATATAACCACCACTAGTCACAGTGATATAACCACCACTAGTCACAGTGATATAACAACCACTAGTCACAGTGATATAACCACCAGTAGTCACAGTGATATAACCACCACTAGTCACAGTGATATAACCACCACTAGTCACAGTGATATAACCACCACTAGTCACCTCCTCCACAGTACCTGGAGCATCACAGTGATATAACCACCACTAGTCACAGTGATATAACCACCAGTAGTCACAGTGATATAACCACCACTAGTCACAGTGATATAACCACCACTAGTCACAGTGATATAACCACCACTAGTCACAGTGATATAACCACCACTAGTCACAGTGATATAACCACCACTAGTCACCTCCTCCACAGTACCTGGAGCATCACAGTGATATAACCACCACTAGTCACAGTGATATAACCAACACTAGTCACCTCCTCCACAGTACCTGGAGCATCACAGTGATATAACCACCACTAGTCACAGTGATATAACCACCACTAGTCACAGTGATATAACCACCACTAGTCACCTCCTCCACAGTACCCGGAGCATCACAGTGATATAACCACCACTAGTCACCTCCTCCACAGTACCTGGAGCATCACAGTGTGATGGTAGATATATGTATATTACCCAGGACCAAAACAGAGCGTTTCCACTTCTCCTTTACACCATTTTGCCAGGAATCTTTTTAGCACCAACACTTATTTATTTTATCTCCGTTGATGATTTGCTAATTTCAGTATCTTTGTGTCGTTGTTGTGTTTTATGGTCTATTTACTGCTAATAGATGTATTGGCTGGTGCAATCTAATGTCCCCTCTGGGGGTGTAATACATTACTATCTCCCACTTCCCTCTGTCTCTCTACATCTCTCTCTGTCTCTCTACATCTCTCTCTGTCTCTCTACATCTCTCTCTGTCTCTCTACATCTCTCTCTGTCTCTCTACATCTCTCCCTGTCTCTCTACATCTCTCTCTCTCTCTCTCCATCTCTCCCTGTCTCTCTACATCTCTCTCTGTCTCTCTACATCTCTCTCTCTACATCTCTCTCTGTCTCTCTACATCTCTCTCTCTACATCTCTCTTTGTCTCTCTACATCTCTCTCTCTACATCGCTCTCTGTCTCTCTACATCTCTCTCTACATCTCTCTCTGTCTCTCTACATCTCTCTCTCTACATCTCTCTCTGTCTCTCTACATCTCTCTCTGTCTCTCTACATCTCTCTCTGTCTCTCTCCTTCTCTCTCTCTCCATCCTTCTCTCTCTCTCCATCTCTCTCTCGCCATCTCTCTTTCTCTCCATCTCCCTCTCTCCACCTCTCTCTCCATCTCCCTTTTTCTCTGCCTTTCTCAATATCTCCCTCTCTCTCCATCTGTCCCTCTCTCTCCATCTCCCTCTCGCCCTCTCTCTCCATCTCCCCCTCTCTCCCTCTCCCTCTCCCTCCCTGTCCCTCTCTATCATTTGTTCTCTATATTTTTCTCCCTCAATCTCTCCCTCTCCACCTCACCCCCTCCCTGTCAAGCTCTCTTTCTCTCCATCTCCCTCTCTGTTCCAGTCAACTACAGAGGAGACCAGAGGAGACCAGTCAACTACAGAGACCATCTCCCTCTCTTTCCATCTCCCTCTCACCCTTTCTATATCCCTCTCCCTCTCTCTCTCTCTCTCTCTCTCTCTCCATCTCCCTCTCTCTCTCTCTCTCTCTCTATCTCTCTCCCTATCTCTCTCCCTCCCTATCTCTCTCTCTCTCCCTATCTCTCTCCCTCCCTATCTCTCTCTCTCTCTCTCTCTCTCCCTCTCTATTTCTCTCTCCCTCCCATCTCTCCATATCATTGTCTTTCTAGCTCTCTCGCTTTCCCTCTATATTTTTCCCCCTTCTCTCTCCCTTCTTCTCTCCCTTTCTCTCCCTCCCTTTGCTATCTCTCGCTCTCCCTCTCTCTCCCTCTCTCTCTCTCTGTCTCTCTCTCTCTCTGTCTCTCTCTCTCTCTAGCTATCTCTCTCTCTCTCTCTCTCTCTCTCTCTCTCTCTCTCTCTCTCTCTCTCTCTCTCAATATGGAGGAGGAAGAGTTTCAATAATACAATGGATGTCGGGAAGTGTTGATGTTATGTAGTTGAGTCATTTTAATAATGTAGTGTAGTAACGAACTGCAGTGGTACACTTTACACTATTGCTTCTCACATAAGAACTTCATTACACATTCATTACCAAATACTGAAATGCTTATGTCACTTCCACTTCTCCTGCAAATCTA
>NC_092158.1:97717253-97719753 GCF_045791955.1 Oncorhynchus clarkii lewisi | reverse complement strand
TCAGTAACTCACTCACTCACACACTCAGTAACTCACTCACTCACACACTCAGTAACTCACTCACTCACACACTCAGTAACTCACAGAGACACATAGAAAAGTGTGTTTTTCTGGGGTGGCAGCTGCTGGAGCCTGAGAGAGAGAGAGACTGAGGATGGAGCGTGTCTACCCAGAGAGAGAGAGAGAGAGAGACTGAGGATGGAGCGTGTCTACCCAGAGAGAGAGAGAGAGAGACTGAGGATGGAGAGTGTCTACCCAGAGAGAGAGAGAGAGAGAGAGAGAGACTGAGGATGGAGCGTGTCTACCCAGAGAGAGAGAGAGACTGAGGATGGAGTGTCTACCCAGAGATAGAGAGAGAGAGACTGAGGATGGAGCGTGTCTACCCAGAGAGAGAGAGAGAGACTGAGGATGGAGCGTGTCTACCCAGAGATAGAGAGAGAGAGACTGAGGATGGAGTGTCTACCCAGAGAGAGAGAGACTGAGGATGGAGTGTCTACCCAGAGAGAGAGAGACTGAGGATGGAGCGTGTCTACCCAGAGAGAGAGAGAGAGACTGAGGATGGAGTGTCTACCCAGAGAGAGAGAGACTGAGGATGGAGCGTGTCTACCCAGAGAGAGAGAGACTGAGGATGGAGTGTCTACCCAGAGAGAGAGAGACTGAGGATGGAGCGTGTCTACCCAGAGAGAGAGAGAGAGACTGAGGATGGAGTGTCTACCCAGAGAGAGAGAGACTGAGGATGGAGTGTCTACCCAGAGAGAGAGAGACTGAGGATGGAGCGTGTCTACCCAGAGAGAGAGAGAGAGACTGAGGATGGAGTGTCTACCCAGAGAGAGAGAGACTGAGGATGGAGCGTGTCTACCCAGAGAGAGAGAGACTGAGGATGGAGTGTCTACCCAGAGAGAGAGAGACTGAGGATGGAGCGTGTCTACCCAGAGAGAGAGAGAGAGACTGAGGATGGAGAGTGTCTACCCAGAGAGAGAGAGAGAGAGAGAGAGACTGAGGATGGAGTGTGTCTACCCAGAGAGAGAGAGAGACTGAGGATGGAGTGTCTACCCAGAGAGAGAGAGAGAGAGACTGAGGATGGAGCGTGTCTACCCAGAGAGAGAGAGAGAGACTGAGGATGGAGCGTGTCTACCCAGAGAGAGAGAGAGAGAGACTGTGGAGAGTGTCTACCCAGAGAGAGAGAGAGACTGAGGATGGAGCATGTCTACCCAGAGAGAGAGAGAGAGACTGAGGATGGAGCATGTCTACCCATGCTCAGTGTATTGATTCTCGGGTGACTACAGGGAGAGGTAGGCCTGCTGGATCCTTATGCAGCCAGTTTACGAGGGAGGGAGGGAGGGAGGGAGGGAGGGAGGGAGGGAGGGAGAGAGGGAGAGAGGGGGAATAGAGCAAAAAAGAGAGAGAGGAGAGGAGGAGAGGATGGGATGAGAGGGGGAGAAGAGAGAGAGAGAGATAGAGGAACAGAAAGAGAAAGGGATTATGGAACCCCTGCTCTCAGTTTACAACACCAGGAGATGGCTTATAATGAGGGAAAACAAGAGAGAGACAGGGAGAGAGGGAGACAGGGAGAGAGGGAGACAGGGAGAGAGAGAGAGAGAGAGAGAGAGAGGGAGAGAGGGAGACAGGGAGAGAGAGAGAGAGAGACAGGGAGAGAGGGAGACAGGGAGAGAGGGAGAGAGAGAGAGAGGGAGAGAGAGAGACAGGGAGAGAGAGAGAGAGAGGGAGAGAGAGAGACAGGGAGAGAGAGAGGGAGACAGGGAGAGAGGGAGACAGGGAGAGAGAGAGAGAGAGAGAGAGAGAGAGAGAGAGAGAGACAGGGAGAGAGAGAGAGAGAGGGAGAGAGAGAGACAGGGAGAGAGAGAGGGAGAAATGGAGAGAGGGAGACAGGGAGAGAGAGAGAGACAGGGAGAGAGAGAGAGACAGGGAGAGAGAGAGACAGGGAGAGAGAGAGAGACAGGGAGAGAGAGAGAGAGAGAGAAAGAGAGAGAGAGAGAGAGACAGGAAGAGAGAGAGAGAGAGAGAGAGAGAAAGAGAGAGGGAAGGAGAGAGAAAGATCTGCTAAATTTTACAACCACCTAAAAGGAATCCATGCCCACACATTCCACCATAAATCCCTCACCTACAGAGAGATGAACCTAGAGAAGAGTCCCCTCAGCCAGCTGGTTTCTGGGCCTCTGTCTACAAACACACACAGACCCCACAGAGTCCTCACCTACAGAGAGATGAACCTAGAGAAGAGTCCCCTCAGCCCTCAGCCTGGTTTCTGGGCCTCTGTCTACAAACACACACAGACCCCACAGAGTCCTCACCTACAGAGAGATGAACCTAGAGAAGAGTCCCCTCAGCCCTCAGCATGGTTTCTGGGCCTCTGTCCACAAACACACACAGACCCCACAGAGTCCTCACCTACAGAGAGATGAACCTAGAGCAGAGCAAACTGCAATGCTATCTGGCCCTAAACAGAATACCTGACCGCTGTGACTAAACACAAATTAAT
>NC_092158.1:97707253-97714753 GCF_045791955.1 Oncorhynchus clarkii lewisi | reverse complement strand
ATGACTTCAGATTGTTTTGTCCCCCCCCCCCTCCATCCTATAAGTCATGATGCCTTCAGATTGTTTTGTCCCCCCCCCCCCCCTCCATCCTATAAATCATGATGACTTCAGATTGTTTTGTCCCCCCCCCCCTCCATCCTATAAGTCATGATGACTTCAGATTGTTTTGTCCCCCCCCCCTCCATCCTATAAGTCATGATGACTTCAGATTGTTTTGTCCCCCCCCCCTCCATCCTATAAGTCATGATGACTTCAGATTGTTTTGTCCCCCCCCCCCCTCCATCCTATAAGTCATGATGACTTCAGATTGTTTTGTCCCCCCCCCCCCCTCCATCCTATAAGTCATGATGACTTCAGATTGTTTTGTCCCCCCCCCCCCTCCATCCTATAAGTCATGATGACTTCAGATTGTTTTGTCCCCCCCCCCCCTCCATCCTATAAGTCATGATGACTTCAGATTGTTTTGTCCCCCCCCCCCCCCCTCCATCCTATAAGTCATGATGACTTCAGATTGTTTTGTCCCCCCCCCCCCTCCATCCTATAAGTCATGATGACTTCAGATTGTTTTGTCCCCCCCCCCCCCCCCCCTCCATCCTATAAGTCATGATGACTTCAGATTGTTTTGTCCCCCCCCCCCCCTCCATCCTATAAGTCATGATGACTTCAGATTGTTTTGTCCCCCCCCCCCCCCTCCATCCTATAAGTCATGATGACTTCAGATTGTTTTGTCCCCCCCCCCCCCCCCTCCATCCTATAAGTCATGATGACTTCCCCCTCCATCCTATAAGTCATGATGACTTCAGATTGTTTTGTCCCCCCCCCCCCCCTCCATCCTATAAGTCATGATGACTTCAGATTGTTTTGTCCCCCCCCCCCCTCCATCCTATAAGTCATGATGACTTCAGATTGTTTTGTCCCCCCCCCCCTCCATCCTATAAGTCATGATGACTTCAGATTGTTTTGTCCCCCCCCCCCTCCATCCTATAAGTCATGATGACTTCAGATTGTTTTGTCCCCCCCCCCCCCTCCATCCTATAAGTCATGATGACTTCAGATTGTTTTGTCCCCCCCCCCTCCATCCTATAAGTCATGATGACTTCAGATTGTTTTGTCCCCCCCCCCCCCCTCCATCCTATAAGTCATGATGACTTCAGATTGTTTTGTCCCCCCCCCTCCATCCTATAAGTCATGATGACTTCAGATTGTTTTGTCCCCCCCCCCCCCTCCATCCTATAAGTCATGATGACTTCAGATTGTTTTGTCCCCCCCCCCCCTCCATCCTATAAGTCATGATGACTTCAGATTGTTTTGTCCCCCCCCCCCTCCATCCTATAAGTCATGATGACTTCAGATTGTTTTGTCCCCCCCCCCCCTCCATCCTATAAGTCATGATGACTTCAGATTGTTTTGTCCCCCCCCCCCCCCCTCCATCCTATAAGTCATGATGACTTCAGATTGTTTTGTCCCCCCCCCCCTCCATCCTATAAGTCATGATGACTTCAGATTGTTTTGTCCCCCCCCCCCTCCATCCTATAAGTCATGATGACTTCAGATTGTTTTGTCCCCCCCCCTCCATCCTTTAAGTCATGATGACTTCAGATTGTTTTGTCCCCCCCCTCCATCCTATAAGTCATGATGACTTCAGATTGTTTTGTCCCCCCCCCCTCCATCCTATAAGTCATGATGACTTCAGATTGTTTTGTCCCCCCCCCCCTCCATCCTATAAGTCATGATGACTTCAGATTGTTTTGTCCCCCCCCCCTCCATCCTATAAGTCATGATGACTTCAGATTGTTTTGTCCCCCCCTCCATCCTATAAGTCATGATGACTTCAGATTGTTTTGTCCCCCCCCCCCCTCCATCCTATAAGTCATGATGACTTCAGATTGTTTTGTCCCCCCCCCCTCCATCCTATAAGTCATGATGACTTCAGATTGTTTTGTCCCCCCCCTCCCCCTCCATCCTATAAGTCATGATGACTTCAGATTGTTTTGTCCCCCCCCCCCTCCATCCTATAAGTCATGATGACTTCAGATTGTTTTGTCCCCCCCCCCCCCCTCCATCCTATAAGTCATGATGACTTCAGATTGTTTTGTCCCCCCCCCCCCCTCCATCCTATAAGTCATGATGACTTCAGATTGTTTTGTCCCCCCCCCCTCCATCCTATAAGTCATGATGACTTCAGATTGTTTTGTCCCCCCCCCCTCCATCCTATAAGTCATGATGACTTCAGATTGTTTTGTCCCCCCCCCCCTCCATCCTATAAGTCATGATGACTTCAGATTGTTTTGTCCCCCCCCCCTCCATCCTATAAGTCATGATGACTTCAGATTGTTTTGTCCCCCCCCCCTCCATCCTATAAGTCATGATGACTTCAGATTGTTTTGTCATGATGACTTCAGATTGTTTTGTCCCCCCCCTCCATCCTATAAGTCATGATGACTTCAGATTGTTTTGTCCCCCCCCCTCCATCCTATAAGTCATGATGACTTCAGATTGTTTTGTCCCCCCCCCCTCCATCCTATAAGTCATGATGACTTCAGATTGTTTTGTCCCCCCCCCCCCTCCATCCTATAAGTCATGATGACTTCAGATTGTTTTGTCCCCCCCCCCCCCTCCATCCTATAAGTCATGATGACTTCAGATTGTTTTGTCCCCCCCCCTCCATCCTATAAGTCATGATGACTTCAGATTGTTTTGTCCCCCCCCCCTCCATCCTATAAGTCATGATGACTTCAGATTGTTTTGTCCCCCCCCCCCCTCCATCCTATAAGTCATGATGACTTCAGATTGTTCCCCCCCCCCCCCTCCATCCTATAAGTCATGATGACTTCAGATTGTTTTGTCCCCCCCCCTCCATCCTATAAGTCATGATGACTTCAGATTGTTTTGTCCCCCCCCCCTCCATCCTATAAGTCATGATGACTTCAGATTGTTTTGTCCCCCCCCCCTCCATCCTATAAGTCATGATGACATCAGATTGTTTTGTCCCCCCCCCCCTCCATCCTATAAGTCATGATGACTTCAGATTGTTTTGTCCCCCCCCTCCATCCTATAAGTCATGATGACTTCAGATTGTTTTGTCCCCCCCCCCCTCCATCCTATAAGTCATGATGACTTCAGATTGTTTTGTCCCCCCCCCCCCCTCCATCCTATAAGTCATGATGACCTCAGATTGTTTTGTCCCCCCCCCCTCCATCCTATAAGTCATGATGACTTCAGATTGTTTTGTCCCCCCCCCTCCATCCTATAAGTCATGATGACTTCAGATTGTTTTGTCCCCCCCCCCTCCATCCTATAAGTCATGATGACTTCAGATTGTTTTGTCCCCCCCCCCTCCATCCTATAAGTCATGATGACTTCAGATTGTTTTGTCCCCCCCCCTCCATCCTATAAGTCATGATGACTTCAGATTGTTCCCCCCCCCCTCCATCCTATAAGTCATGATGACTTCAGATTGTTTTGTCCCCCCCCCTCCATCCTATAAGTCATGATGACTTCAGATTGTTTTGTCCCCCCCCCTCCATCCTATAAGTCATGATGACTTCAGATTGTTTTGTCCCCCCCCCTCCATCCTATGAGTCATGATGACTTCAGATTGTTTTGTCCCCCCCTCCTCCATCCTATAAGTCATGATGACTTCAGATTGTTTTGTCCCCCCCCCCCCCCCTCCATCCTATAAGTCATGATGACTTCAGATTGTTTTGTCCCCCTCCTCCATCCTATAAGTCATGATGACTTCAGATTGTTTTGTCCCCCCCCCCTCCATCCTATAAGTCATGATGACTTCAGATTGTTTTGTCCCCCCCCTCCATCCTATAAGTCATGATGACTTCAGATTGTTTTGTCCCCCCCCTCCATCCTATAAGTCATGATGACTTCAGATTGTTTTGTCCCCCCCCCCTCCATCCTATAAGTCATGATGACTTCAGATTGTTTTGTCCCCCCCCCCCCCCCTCCATCCTATAAGTCATGATGACTTCAGATTGTTTTGTCCCCCCCCTCCATCCTATAAGTCATGATGACTTCAGATTGTTTTGCCCCCCCCCCCTCCATCCTATAAGTCATGATGACTTCAGATTGTTTTGTCCCCCTCCTCCATCCTATAAGTCATGATGACTTCAGATTGTTTTGTCCCCCCCTCCCTCCATCCTATAAGTCATGATGACTTCAGATTGTTTTGTCCCCCCCCCCTCCATCCTATAAGTCATGATGACTTCAGATTGTTTTGTCCCCCCCCCCCCCCCTCCATCCTATAAGTCATGATGACTTCAGATTGTTTTGTCCCCCCCCCCTCCATCCTATAAGTCATGATGACTTCAGATTGTTTTGTCCCCCCCCCTCCATCCTATAAGTCATGATGACTTCAGATTGTTTTGTCCCCCCCCCTCCATCCTATAAGTCATGATGACTTCAGATTGTTTTGTCCCCCCCCCTCCACCCTATAAGTCATGATGACTTCAGATTGTTTTGCCCCCCCCCCCTCCATCCTATAAGTCATGATGACTTCAGATTGTTTTGTCCCCCCCCCTCCATCCTATAAGTCATGATGACTTCAGATTGTTTTGTCCCCCCCCCTCCATCCTATAAGTCATGATGACTTCAGATTGTTTTGTCCCCCCCCCTGCATCCTATAAGTCATGATGACTTCAGATTGTTTTGTCCCCCCCCCCCCTCCCTCCATCCTATAAGTCATGATGACTTCAGATTGTTTTGTCCCCCCCCCTCCATCCTATAAGTCATGATGACTTCAGATTGTTTTGTCCCCCCCCCCCTCCATCCTATAAGTCATGATGACTTCAGATTGTTTTGTCCCCCCCCCCTCCATCCTATAAGTCATGATGACTTCAGATTGTTTTGTCCCCCCCCCTCCATCCTATAAGTCATGATGACTTCAGATTGTTTTGTCCCCCCCCCTCCATCCTATAAGTCATGATGACTTCAGATTGTTTTGTCCCCCCCCCCTCCATCCTATAAGTCATGATGACTTCAGATTGTTTTGTCCCCCCCCCCCCCCTCCATCCTATAAGTCATGATGACTTCAGATTGTTTTGTCCCCCCCCCCTCCATCCTATAAGTCATGATGACTTCAGATTGTTTTGTCCCCCCCCCTCCATCCTATAAGTCATGATTACTTCAGATTGTTTTGTCCCCCCCCCCTCCATCCTATAAGTCATGATGACTTCAGATTGTTTTGTCCCCCCCCTCCATCCTATAAGTCATGATGACTTCAGATTGTTTTGTCCCCCCCCTCCATCCTATAAGTCATGTTGACTTCAGATTGTTTTGTCCCCCCCTCCATCCTATAAGTCATGATGACTTCAGATTGTTTTGTCCCCCCCCCCCTCCATCCTATAAGTCATGATGACTTCAGATTGTTTTGTCCCCCCCCCCTCCATCCTATAAGTCATGTTGACTTCAGATTGTTTTGTCCCCCCCCCCCTTCATCCTATAAGTCATGATGACTTCAGATTGTTTTGTCCCCCCCCCCTCCATCCTATAAGTCATGATGACTTCAGATTGTTTTGTCCCCCCCCCTCCCTCCATCCTATAAGTCATGTTGACTTCAGATTGTTTTGTCCCCCCCCCCCTCCATCCTATAAGTCATGATGACTTCAGATTGTTTTGTCCCCCCCCCTCCATCCTATAAGTCATGATGACTTCAGATTGTTTTGTCCCCCCCTCCTCCATCCTATAAGTCATGATGACTTCAGATTGTTTTGTCCCCCCCCCCCCTCCATCCTATAAGTCATGATGACTTCAGATTGTTTTGTCCCCCCCCCTCCATCCTATAAGTCATGATGACTTCAGATTGTTTTGTCCCCCCCCCTCCATCCTATAAGTCATGATGACTTCAGATTGTTTTGTCCCCCCCCCTCCATCCTATAAGTCATGATGACTTCAGATTGTTTTGTCCCCCCCCCCCCCTCCATCCTATAAGTCATGATGACTTCAGATTGTTTTGTCCCCCCCCCCTCCATCCTATAAGTCATGATGACTTCAGATTGTTTTGTCCCCCCCCCCTCCATCCTATAAGTCATGATGACTTCAGATTGTTTTGTCCCCCCCCCTCCATCCTATAAGTCATGATGACTTCAGATTGTTTTGTCCCCCCCCCCCCTCCATCCTATAAGTCATGATGACTTCAGATTGTTTTGTCCCCCCCCCTCCATCCTATAAGTCATGATGACTTCAGATTGTTTTGTCCCCCCCCCCCCCCCCCTCCATCCTATAAGTCATGATGACTTCAGATTGTTAACAAGGCAGTTATCCCACTGTTCCCCCCTGAACAAGGCAGTTAACCCACTGTTCCCCTGAACAAGGCAGTTAACCCACCGTTCCCCTGAACAACGCAGTTAACCCACTGTTCCCCTGAACAAGGCAGCTAACCCACTGTTCCCCTGAACAAGGCAGTTAACCCAGTGTTCCCCTGAACAAGGCAGTTAACCCAGTGTTCCCCTGAACAAGGCAGTTAACCCACCGTTCCCCTGAACAAGGCAGTTAACCCACTGTTCCCCTGAACAAGGCAGTTTAACCCACTGTTCCCCTGAACAAGGCAGTTATCCCACTGTTCCCCTGAACAAGGCAGTTAACCCACCGTTCCCCTGAACAAGGCAGTAAACCCACTGTTCCCCTGAACAAGGCAGTTATCCCACTGTTCCCCTGAACAAGGCAGTTAACCCACTGTTCCCCTGAACAAGGCAGTTAACCCACTGTCCCCCCCTGAACAAGGCAGTTGACCCACTGTTCCCCCCTGAACAAGGCAGTTATCCCACTGTTCCCCTGAACAATGCAGTTAACCCACTGTTCCCCTGAACAAGGCAGTTATCCCACTGTTCCCCTGAACAAGGCAGTTAACCCACTGTTCCCTTGAACAAGGCAGTTATCCCACTGTTCCCCTGAACAAGGCAGTTAACCCACTGTTCCCCTGAACAAGGCAGTTATTATTATTAAAGTAACCAGTGATTCCATGTCTATGTACAGAGGACAGCAGCCTCTAAGGTGCAGGGTTGAGTAACCAGTGATTCCATGTCTATGTACAGTACAGAGGACAGCAGCCTCTAAGGTGCAGGGTTGAGTACCCAGTGATTCCATGTCTATGTACAGTACAGAGGACAGCAGCCTCTAAGGTGCAGGGTTGGTGACCAGTGATTCCATGTCTATGTACAGAGGACAGCAGCCTCTAAGGTGCAGGGTTGGTAACCAGTGATTCCATGTCTATGTACAGAGGGCAGCAGCCTCTAAGATGCAGGGTTGAGTAACCAGTGATTCCATGTCTATGTACAGTACAGAGGACAGCAGCCTCTAAGGTGCAGGGTTGGTGACCAGTGATTCCATGTCTATGTACAGAGGACAGCAGCCTCTAAGGTGCAGGGTTGGTAACCAGTGATTCCATGTCTATGTACAGAGGGCAGCAGCCTCTAAGATGCAGGGTTGAGTAACCAGTGATTCCATGTCTATGTACAGTACAGAGGACAGCAGCCTCTAAGGTGCAGGGTT
>NC_092158.1:97699753-97702253 GCF_045791955.1 Oncorhynchus clarkii lewisi | reverse complement strand
ACGATTACAAGCAGACCCATAAAACAAGAACTACCACAGTGCTTGAAAATATGGAGAGTTTTACTAAGTGATGTGTTTTATTCAATTTGCCACAATGCTTTTGTATTAAGGACAAAAATTGAATTTCTTTGCTACATTTTTTGCAGATGTTTCTACAACTTGAGGTGTTTCTACAACTTGAGGTGTTTCTACAACTTGAGATGTTTCTACAACTTGAGATGTTTCTACAACTTGAGATGTTTCTACAACTTGAGGTGTTTCTACAACTTGAGGTGTTTCTACAACTTGAGGTGTTTCTACAACTTGAGGTGTTTCTACAACTTGAGGTGTTTCTACAACTTGAGGTGTTTCTACAACTTGAGGTGTTTCTACAACTTGAGGTGTTTCTACAACTTGAGATGTTTCTACAACTTGAGGTGTTTCTACAACTTGAGGTGTTTCTACAACTTGAGATGTTTCTACAACTTGAGGTGTTTCTACAACTTGAGATGTTTCTACAACTTGAGGTGTTTCTACAACTTGAGGTGTTTCTACAACTTGAGATGTTTCTACAACTTGAGATGTTTCTACAACTTGAGGTGTTTCTACAACTTGAGATGTTTCTACAACTTGAGGTGTTTCTACAACTTGAGGTGTTTCTACAACTTGAGGTGTTTCTACAACTTGAGGTGTTTCTACAACTTGAAGTGTTTCTACAACTTGAGGTGTTTCTACAACTTGAGGTGTTTCTACAACTTGAGGTGTTTCTACAACTTGAGGTGTTTCTACAACTTGAGGTGTTTCTACAACTTGAGGTGTTTCTACAACTTGAGATGTTTCTACAACTTGAGGTGTTTCTACAACTTGAGGTGTTTCTACAACTTGAGATGTTTCTACAACTTGAGATGTTTCTACAACTTGAGGTGTTTCTACAACTTGAGATGTTTCTACAACTTGAGGTGTTTCTACAACTAGAAGTGTTTCTACAACTTGAGGTGTTTCTACAACTAGAAGTGTTTCTACAACCTGAGGTGTTTCTACAACTAGAAGTGTTTCTACAACTTGAGGTGTTTCTACAACTAGAAGTGTTTCTACAACTTGAGGTGTTTCTACAACTAGAAGTGTTTCTACAACCTGAGGTGTTTCTACAACTAGAAGTGTTTCTACAACTTGAGGTGTTTCTACAACTTGAGGTGTTTCTACAACTAGAAGTGTTTCTACAACTTGAGGTGTTTCTACAACTTGAGGTGTTTCTACAACTAGAAGTGTTTCTACAACCTGAGGTATTTCTACAACTAGAAGTGTTTCTACAACCTGAGGTGTTTCTACAACTAGAAGTGTTTCTACAACTAGAAGTGTTTCTACAACTTGTGTTTCTACAACTAGAAGTGTTTCTACAACTTGAGGTGTTTCTACAACTTGAGGTGTTTCTACAACTTGAGGTGTTTCTACAACTAGAGATGTTTCTACAACTTGATTGGAACAGGCCTTTATGGTCGAGAGGCCAGACAGAAGCCATTCTTCAGTAAGAGTTTGCCAAAAGGCACCTAAAGGACTCAGACCATGATAAACAAGATTCTCTGGTCTGATGAAACCAAGATTGAACTCTTTGGCCTGAATGCCAAGCGTTACGTCTGGAGGAAACCTGCCACCATCCCTACAGTGAAGCATGGTGGTGGCAGCATCCCTACGGTGAAGCATGGTGGTGGCAGCATCATGCCGTGGGGATGTTTTTCAGCAGAAGGGACTGGGAAACTAGTCAGGATCAAGGCAAAGGTGAACATAGAAAAGTACAGGGAGATCCTTGATGAAAACCTGCTCCAGAGCATTCAAGGTTCACCTTCCAGCAGGACAACGACCCTAAGTGCACAACCAAGACAACACAGGAGTGGCTTTGGGACAAGTCTCTGAATGTCCTTGAGTGTGGCCCAGCCAGAGCCCGGACATGAACCTGATCGAGCATCTCTGGAGAGACCTGACAACAGCTGTGCAGCAACACTCCCCATCCAACCTGACAGAGCTTGAGAGGTTTTGCAGAGAAGCCTGGGAGAAACTCCTCAAATACAGGTTTGCCAAGCTTGGAGCGTCATACTCAAGAAGACTCGAGACTGTAATCGCTGACAAAGATGCTTCAACAAAGTACTGAGTAAAGTGTCTGAATACTAAACTATACGTAAATAGAATATTTAAATTATTTATTTATATATACAGTGGGGCAAAAAAGTATTTAGTCAGCCACCAATTGTGCAAGTTCTCCCACTTAAAAAGATGAGAGTGGCCTGTAAAGTTTCATCATAGGTACACTTCAACTATGACAGAATTGAATGTGAATTTATTTGCAAATGATGGTGGAAAATGTATATATATATATATATATATTTATATTTTCTAAACCTATTTTTGCCTTGTCATTTTGAAGTATTGTGTGTAGGTTGATGAGGCGAAAAAACTATTAAATCCATTTTAGAATGAGGCTGTAACGTAACAGAATGTGTAAATATTCAAAGGGTCAGAATGTGTT
>NC_092158.1:97684753-97692253 GCF_045791955.1 Oncorhynchus clarkii lewisi | reverse complement strand
CACCCCTAAAAACTAAAAGCATTTCCCATAAGAAACTAGCTCCCTGGTATACAGAAAATACCCGAGCTCTGAAAACAAGCTTCCAGAAAATTGGAACGGAAATGGCGCCACACCAAACTGGAAGTCTTCCGACTAGCTTGGAAAGACAGTACCGTGCAGTATCGAAGAGCCCTTACTGCTGCTCGATCATCCTATTTTTCCAACTTAATTGAGGAAAATAAGAACAATCCGAAATTCCTTTTTGATACTGTCGCAAAGCTAACTAAAAAGCAGCATTCCCCAAGAGAGGATGGCTTTCACTTCAACAGAAATAAATTCATGGACTTCTTTGAGGAAAAGATCATGATTATTAGAGAGCAAATTACGGACTCCTCTTTAAATCTGTGTATTCCTTCAAAGCTCAGTTGTCCTGAGTCTGCACAACTCTGTCAGGACCTAGGATCAAGAGAGACACTCAAGTGTTTTAGTACTACATCTCTTGATACAATGATGAAAATAATCATGGCCTCTAAACCTTCAAGCTGCATACTGGACCCTATTCCAACTAAACTACTGAAAGAGCTGCTTCCTGTGCTTGGCCCTCCTATGTTGAGCATAATAAACTCTATCCACCGGATGTGTACCAAACTCACTAAAAGTGGCAGTAATAAAGCCTCTCTTGAAAAAGCCAAACCGACCCAGACAATATAAAAAACTATCGGCCTATATCGAATCTTCCATTCCTCTCATTTTTTTTTTTAGAAAAGGCTGTTGCGCAGCAACTCACTGAAGACAAACAATGTATACGAAATGCTTCAGTCTGGTTTTAGACCCCATCATAGCACTGAGACTGCACTTGTGAAGGTGGTAAATGACCTTTTAATGGCATCAGACCGAGGCTCTGCATCTGTCCTCGTGCTCCTAGACCTTAGTGCTGCTTTTGATACCATCGATCACCACATTCTTTTGGAGAGATTGGAAACCCAAATTGGTCTACACGGACAAGTTCTGGCCTGGTTCAGATCTTATCTGTCGGAAAGATATCAGTTTGTCTCTGTGAATGGTTTGTCCTCTGACAAATCAACTGTAAATTTCGGTGTTCCTCAAGGTTCCGTTTTAGGACCACTATTGTTTTCACTATATATTTTACCTCTTGGGGATGTTATTCGAAAACATAATGTTAACTTTCACTGCTATGCGGATGACACACAGCTGTACATTTCAATGAAACATGGTGAAGCCCCAAAATTGCCCTCGCTAGAAGCATGTGTTTCAGACATAAGGAAGTGGATGGCTGCAAACTTTCTACTTTTAAATTCGGACAAAACAGAGATGCTTGTTCTAGGTCCCAAGAAACAAAGAGATCTTCTGTTGAATCTGACAATTCATCTTAATGGTTGTACAGTCGTCTCAAATAAAACTGTGAAGGACCTCGGCGTTACTCTGGACCCTGATCTCTCTTTTGAAGAACATATCAAGACCATTTCAAGGACAGCTTTTTTCCATCTACGTAACATTGCAAAAATCAGAAACTTTCTGTCCAAAAATGATGCAGAAAAATTAATCCATGCTTTTGTCACTTCTAGGTTAGACTACTGCAATGCTCTACTTTCCGGCTACCCGGATAAAGCACTAAATAAACTTCAGTTAGTGCTAAATACGGCTGCTAGAATCCTGACTAGAACCAAAAAATGTGATCATATTACTCCAGTGCTAGCCTCCCTACACTGGCTTCCTGTCAAAGAAAGGGCTGATTTCAAGGTTTTACTGCTAACCTACAAAGAATTACATGGGCTTGCTCCTTCCTATCTCTCTGATTTGGTCCTGCCGTACATACCTACATGTACGCTACGGTCACAAGACGCAGGCCTCCTAATTGTCCCTAGAATTTCTAAGCAAACAGCTGGAGGCAGGGCTTTCTCCTATAGAGCTCCATTTTTATGGAACGGTCTGCCTACCCATATCAGAGACGCAAACTCTGTCTCAACCTTTAAGTCTTTACTGAAGACTCATCTCTTCAGTGGGTCATATGATTGAGTGCAGTCTGGCCCAGGAGTGGGAAGGTGAACGGAAAGGCTCTGGAGCAACGAACCGCCCTTGCTGTCTCTGCCTGGCCGGTTCCCCTCTTTCCACTGGGATTCTCTGCCTCTAACCCTATTACAGGGGCTGAGTCACTGGCTTACTGGGGCTCTCTCATACCGTCCCTGGGAGGGGTGCGTCACCTGAGTGGGTTGAGTCACTGATGTGATCATCTTGTCTGAGTTGGCGCAACCCCCCTTGGGTTGTGCTGTGGCGGAGATCTTTGTGGGCAATAGTCAGCCTTGTCTCAGGATGGTAAGTTGGTGGTTGAAGATATCCCTCTAGTGGTGTGGGAGCTGTGCTTTGGCAAAGTGGGTGGGGTTATATCCTTCCTGTTTGGCCCTGTCCGGGGTTGTCCTCGGATGGGGCCACAGTGTCTCCTGACCCCTCCTGTCTCAGCCTCCAGTATTTATGCTGCAGTAGTTTATGTGTCAGGGGGCTAGGGTCAGTTTGTTATATCTGGAGTACTTATCCTGTCCTATTCGGTGTCCTGTGTGAATCTAAGTGTGCGTTCTCTAATTTTCTCCTTCTCTCTTTCTTTCTCTCTCTCGGAGGACCTGAGCCCTAGGACCATGCCTCAGGACTACCTGACATGATGACTCCTTGCTGTCCCCAGTCCACCTGGCCGTGCTGCTGCTCCAGTTTCAACTGTTCTGCCTTATTATTATTCGACCATGCTGGTCATTTATGAACATTTGAACATCTTGGCCATGTTCTGTTATAATCTCCACCCGGCACAGCCAGAAGAGGACTGGCCACCCCACATAGCCTGGTTCCTCTCTAGGTTTCTTCCTAGGTTTTGGCCTTTCTGAGTAGTTTTTCCTAGCCACCTGCATTGCTTGCTGTTTGGGGTTTTAGGCTGGGTTTCTGTACAGCACTTTGAGAAATCAGCTGATGTACGAAGGGCTATATAAATAAATTTGATTTGATTTGATTTGATTTGTACCGGTACCCCCTGTATATAGCCTCCACATTGACTCTGTACCAGTACCCTCTGTATATATAGCCTCCACATTGACTCTGTACCGGTACCCCCTGTATATTGCCTCCACATTGACTCTGTACCAGTACCTCCTGTATATAGCCTCCACATTGACTCTGTACCAGTACCACCTGTATATAGCCTCCACATTGACTCTGTACTGGTACCCCCTGTATATAGCCTCCACATTGACTCTGTACCAGTACCACCTGTATATAGCCTCCACATTGACTCTGTACCAGCACCACCTGTATATAGCCTCCACATTGACTCTGTACCGGTACCCCCTGTATATAGCCTCCACATTGACTCTGTACCAGTACCACCTGTATATAGCCTCCACATTGACTCTGTACCGGTACCCCCTGTATATAGCCTCCACATTGACTCTGTACTGTACTCTGTATATGTATAGAGCCTCGCTATTGTTATTTTACTGCTGATCTTTAATTATTTGTTGGTTAAAGTTTGAGGTTTGTAAGAGAGCATTTCACATTAAGGTCTACACCTGTTCTATTTGGATCATGTGACAAATACAATTTAATCATCAATTTATCTCAGCCAATCATCAGCAATTTGTGTTAAAGTGCTGTGCTTGTTGAATTTCCTTCCCTATAGGCATGCTGAAAGTATGTTGTCAGTGTGTTTACTGTAAAATAACATTGTTTCAGTACAAAACACAGCTTTTTTTCCCAGAAGTTTACTCTGGGTTTTTAACAGACTGATTGGTCAGCTATTTGACCAGTAAAAGGAGCTTTACTATTCTTAGGTAGCATCATGTCTTTAGCTTTCCTTCATGCCTGAGGGTACATGCTTTCCAGTCGGCTTAAATTGAAGATAAGGCAAATAGGAGTGGTAATATCGTCCTCTATTATCCTCAGTAATCTTCCATCCAGGTTGTCAGACCCCGGTGGTTTTTCATTGTCGATAGACAACAATAATTGTTTAAAACCTCTCCCACAATGACTTTACAAAAAACTCAAATCACTACACTTGTCTTTCATAATATATACTTGGATGTGTCGTGTCAGCGTTTGTTTCTGGCATTTCATCCCCTATGGTTTCTTTTCTTTCCGACGAAAAAAAAATAAAGTCATTAAAGTAGTTGTCAATATCTGTGGGTTTTGTGATGAATGAGCTTTTCTGATTAAATTAATGACGGAGCTGAGTTTGCCTTTTTTCCCCCAAAAAAAATTACATTGAAGGTGCTGCAAAGTGGGTTTTTTTCACTATCGTTCTTTATATCATTTATCTTTGTAGTTTCTTCCTCTTTTTCATTCAGTTTAGTCACATGACTTGATTCAGTTTAGTCACATGACTTGATTCAGTTTAGTCACACGACTTTGATTCAGTTTAGTCACATGACTTGATTCAGTTTAGTCACACGACTTTGATTCAGTTTAGTCACATGACTTGATTCAGTTTAGTCACATGACTTGATTCAGTTTAGTCACACGACTTTGATTCAGTTTAGTCACACGACTTGATTCAGTTTAGTCACATGACTTGATTCAGTTTAGTCACATGACTTGATTCAGTTTAGTCACACGACTTGATTCAGTTTAGTCACATGACTTGATTCAGTTTAGTCACATGACTTACCAACTTTACGTTTTCCAATCGGTTGTTTGCACTTATTTGCCACATCTCAATCATAGCATTTTGTTTTTTGTTGTAATTCCACATCAATCAACAGGGGGATTTAATCGTTTTTACAGTCATTTTCTTAATGGGTGTTTATTAGTAACTGGGATTAAGCAATTTCATAAATGTGTCAAGTGCAGCGTCTGGTTGCTCGTTATTACACACCATTAGACACAGACAGATATTCTTCACACCAACAACATGGGCTCTCGGGTGGCGCAGCCGACATGGGCTCTCGGGTGGTGCAGCGGACTAAGGCACTGCACTAGAGGATCACTACAGACACCTCACACCAACAACATGGGCTCTCGGGTGGTGCAGTGGACTAAGGCACTGCGCTAGAGGATCACTACAGACACCTCACACCAACAACATGGGCTCTCGGGTGGTGCAGTGGACTAATACATCTCAGTACTAGAGGAGTCACTACAGACACCTCACACCAACACATGGGCTCTCGGGTGGTGCAGTGGACATCTCAGTACTACAGGATCACTACAGACAGGCTGTATCACAGTGGTCTAAGACATATCAGTACTAGAGGATCACTACAGACAGGCTGTATCACAGTGGTCTAAGACATCTCAGTACTAGAGGATCACTACAGACCCTGGTTCAGTGGTCTAAGACATCTCAGTACTACAGGATCACTACAGACAGGCTGTATCACAGTGGTCTAAGACATCTCAGTAATAGAGGCGTCACTACAGACCCTGGTTCAGTGGTCTAAGACATCTCAGTACTAGAGGATCACTACAGACCCTGGTTCCATTCTAGGCTGTATCACAGTGGTCTAAGACATCTCAGTCCTAGAGGATCACTACAGACCCTGGTTCCATTCTAGGCTGTATCACAGTGGTCTAAGACATCTCAGTCCTAGAGGATCAATACAGACCCTGGTTCAGTGGTCTAAGACATCTCAGTTCTAGAGGATCACTACAGACAGGCTGTATCACAGTGGTCTAAGACATCTCAGTCCTAGAGGATCACTACAGACCCTGGTTCAGTGGTCTAAGACATCTCAGTTCTAGAGGATCAATTCAGACAGGCTGTATCACAGTGGTCTAAGACATCTCAGTCCTAGAGGATCACTACAGACCCTGGTTCAGTGGTCTAAGACATCTCAGTTCTAGAGGATCACTAGAGACCCTGGTTCAGTGGTCTAATGCATCTCAGTACTAGAGGATCACTACAGACCCTGGTTCCATTCTAGGCTGTATCCCAGTGGTCTAAGACATCTCAGTACTAGAGGATCACTACAGACCCTGGTTCAGTGGTCTAATGCATCTCAGTCCTAGAGGATCACTACAGACCCTGGTTCAGTGGTCTAAGACATCTCAGTTCTAGAGGATCACTACAGACCCTGGTTCAGTGGTCTAATGCATCTCAGTACTAGAGGATCACTACAGACCCTGGTTCCATTCTAGGCTGTATCCCAGTGGTCTAAGACATCTCAGTACTAGAGGATCACTACAGACCCTGGTTCAGTGGTCTAATGCATCTCAGTACTAGAGGGTCACTACAGACCCTGGTTCAGTGGTCTAAGACATCTCAGTACTAGAGGGTCACTACAGAGCCTGGTTCAGTGGTCTAAGACATCTCAGTAATAGAGGCGTCACTACAGACCCTGGTTCAGTGGTCTAAGACATCTCAGTACTAGAGGGGTCACTACAGACCCTGGTTCAGTGGTCTAAGACATATCAGTACTAGAGGGTCACTACAGACACTGGTTCCGTTCCAGACTGTATCACAGTGGTTTAAGACATCTCAGTACTAGAGGGTCACTACAGACCCTGGTTCCGTTCCAGACTGTATCACAGTGGTCTAAGACATCTCAGCACTAGAGGATCACTACAGACCCTGGTTCAGTGGTATAAGACATCTCAGTACTAGAGGGGTCACTACAGACCCTGGTTCAGTGGTCTAAGGCATCTCAGTACTAGATGGTCACTACAGACCCTGGTTCAGTGGTATAAGACATCTCAGTACTAGAGGGTCACTACAGACCCTGGTTCAGTAGTCTAAGACATCTCAGTACTAGAGGATCACTACAGACAGGATGTATCACAGTGGTCTAAGACGTCTCAGTGCTAGAGGGTTACTACAGACCCTGGTTCAGTGGTCTAAGACATCTCAGTACTAGAGGCTTACTACAGACCCTGGTTCAGTGGTCTAAGAGATCTCAGTACTAGAGGAGTCACTACAGACCCTGGTTCAGTGGTCTAAGATATCTCAGTACTAGAGGGTCACTACAGACCCTGGTTCCAATCCAGGCTGTATCACAACCGGCCGTGATTGGGAGTCCCTGGGTTTGGCCAGGGTAGTCCATCATTGTAAATAAGAATTTGTTCTTAAAACTGACTTGCCTAGATAAACTAAGGTTACATTTATTTACAAAATAAACATAGGAATCACTACAAAGCTTATTTTATGACCTCTTATACACAATATTTGGCCTTCGGAACATCCCATGGATGTGGATACTGCTTTTAAACAAATGTATGTTAGCATTAGTAAAGACACGATCGTTGAGGATTTCATTCCTGTACTGTTTGCAATTACCCGGGTTGGTTGAATGATAACCTGAACCAGGTTGCACTAGTTACAGTTTGAATCTTTCTCTTGAGTGGGCAGCAGAAAATACACCTCTCTGTTGATATCACATACATTATCAAGCATTTCACACGTTATCCAGATAGTGACTGTTAGCACTTGGTTGTGTATAGCAGCTTCTCACCAGAATGGGTTTTAGGTTGAGGCAGATGATTACTTCAACAATATTTAACATGAGATCCTCTCTAATCGCTGTGCAAAAC
>NC_092158.1:97657253-97677253 GCF_045791955.1 Oncorhynchus clarkii lewisi | reverse complement strand
TCATGTTAATCTGTTCTCTACCCATAGAAACGGTCCACTGAGCTCCCATGCCATGTTAATCTGTTCTCTACCCATAGAAACAGTCCACTGAGCTCCCATTGTCATGTTAATCTGTTCTCTACCCATAGGAACAGTCCACTGAGCTCCCATTGTCATGTTAATCTGTTATCTACCCATTGAAACAGTCCACTGAGCTCCCATGTCATGTTAATCTGTTCTCTACCCATAGAAACAGTCCACTGAGCTCCCATGTCATGTTAATCTGTTCTCTACCCATAGAAACAGTCCACTGAGCTCCCATGTCATGTTAATCTGTTCTCTACCCATAGAAACAGTCCACTGAGCTCCCATGTCGTGTTAATCTGTTCTCTACCTATAGAAACAGTCCACTGAGCTCCCATGTCATGTTAATCTGTTCTCTACCCATAGAAACAGTCCACTGAGCTCCCATGCCATGTTAATCTGTTCTCTACACATAGAAACAGTCCACTGAGCTCCCATGTCATGTTAATCTGTTCTCTACCCATATAAACAGTCCACTGAGCTCCCATGTCATGTTAATCTGTTCTCTACCCATATAAACAGTCCACTGAGCTCCCATGTCATGTTAATCTGTTCTCTACCCATAGAAACAGTCCACTGAGCTCCCATGTCATGTTAATCTGTTCTCTACCCATAGAAACAGTCCACTGAGCTCCCATGTCATGTTAATCTGTTCTCTACCCATATAAACAGTCCACTGAGCTCCCATGCCATGTTAATCTGTTCTCTACCCATAGAAACAGTCCACTGAGCTCCCATGTCATGTTAATCTGTTCTCTACCCATAGAAACAGTCCACTGAGCTCCCATGTCATGTTAATCGTGTTTCACTCATACAACACTGTTAGTTTGTAATCAATCAGACTCTATTTCAAAGGAAACAATCACTCATTAAGACCAGGTGTGGCCCAATTAGAGACAGCAGCCAACACACCTGAAGAGAGAGTTTTGTTGATGCTGAGAACAGAATTTATCTTTTTTTTAAAATAACATTCTTGGAACGTTCTTTGAACATTAGTCAAGTTAACTGGAATTGCCAAAGAAGAAGGTTGTTTATCAGTGTGTTGGTTCACCTTCCGGGAAGGGAGAGGGGAGGGAGAGAGGGACTATATTCTGTATTATGAAGAGGGGAAGTATAATTCTATTATAAGAGGTCGGAGGTTAAGGAAGTATGATTCTATTAGAAGAGGTAGGAGGGTAAAGTATGATTCTATTATAAGAGGTAGGAGGGTAAAGTATGATTCTATTATAAGAGGTAGGAGGGTAAAGTATGATTCTATTATAAGAGGTAGGAGGGTAAAGTATGATTCTATTATAAGAGGTAGGAGGGTAAAGTATGATTCTATTATAAGAGGTAGGAGGGTAAAGAAGTATGATTCTATTATAAGAGGTAGGAGGTTAAGGAAGTATGATTCTATTATAAGAGGTAGGAGGGTAAAGTATGATTCTATTATAAGAGGTAGGAGGGTAAAGAAGTATGATTCTATTATAAGAGGTAGGAGGGGTAAAGTATGATTCTATTATAAGAGGTAGGAGGGTAAAGAAGTATGATTCTATTATAAGAGGTAGGAGGTTAAGGAAGTATGATTCTATTATAAGAGGTAGGAGGGTAAAGTATGATTCTATTATAAGAGGTAGCAGGGTAAAGATGTATGATTCTATTATAAGAGGTAGGAGGGTAAAGAAGTATGATTCTATTATAAGAGGTAGGAGGGGTAAAGTATGATTCTATTATAAGAGGTAGGAGGTTAAAGAAGTATGATTCTATTATAAGAGGTAGGAGGGGTAAAGTATGATTCTATTATAAGAGGTAGGAGGGTAAAGAAGTATGATTCTATTATAAGAGGTAGGAGGGTAAAGAAGTATGATTCTATTATAAGAGGTAGGAGGGTAAAGTATGATTCTATTATAAGAGGTAGGAGGGTAAAGTATGATTCTATTATAAGAGGTAGGAGGGTAAAGTATGATTCTATTATAAGAGGTAGGAGGGTAAAGAAGTATGATTCTATTATAAGAGGTAGGAGGGGTAAAGAAGTATTATTCTATTAAAAGAGGTAGGAGGGTAAAGTATGATTCTATTATAAGAGGTAGGAGGATAAAGAAGTATGATGTTATTATAAGAGGTAGGAGGGTAAAGAAGTATGATTATATTATAAGAGGTAGGAGGGTAAAGAAATATGATTCTATTATAAGAGGTAGGAGGGTAAAGAAGTATGATTCTATTATAAGAGGTAGGAGGGTAAAGTATGATTCTATTATAAGAGGTAGGAGGGTAAAGAAGTATGATTCTATTATAAGAGGTAGGAGGGGTAAAGAAGTATGATTCTATTATAAGAGGTAGGAGGGTAAAGAAGTATGATTCTGTTATAAGAGGTAGGAGGGTAAAGAAGTATGATTCTATTATAAGAGGTAGGAGGGTAAAGAAGTATGATTCTATTATAAGAGGTAGGAGGGTAAAGTATGATTCTATTATAAGAGGTAGGAGGGTAAAGAAGTATGATTCTATTATAAGAGGTAGGAGGTTAAGGAAGTATGATTCTATTATAAGAGGTAGGAGGGGTAAAGAAGTATGATTCTATTATAAGAGGTAGGAGGGTAAAGAAGTATGATTCTATTATAAGAGGTAGGAGGGTAAATAAGTATGATTCTATTATAAGAGATAGGAGGGGTAAAGTATGATTCTATTATAAGAGGTAGGAGGGTAAAGAAGTATGATTATATTATAAGAGGTAGGAGGGTAAAGTATGATTCTATTATAAGAGGTAGGAGGGTAAAGTATGATTCTATTATAAGAGGTAGGAGGGTAAAGAAGTATGATTCTATTATAAGAGGTAGGAGGGTAAAGAAGTATGATTCTATTATAAGAGGTAGGAGGGGTAAAGAAGTATGATTCTATTATAAGAGGTAGGAGGGTAAAGAAGTATGATTCTGTTATAAGAGGTAGGAGGGTAAAGAAGTATGATTCTATTATAAGAGGTAGTAGGGTAAAGTATGATTATATTATAAGAGGTAGGAGGGTAAAGTATGATTCTATTATAAGAGGTAGGAGGGTAAAGAAGTATGATTCTATTATAAGAGGTAGGAGGGTAAAGTATGATTCTATTATAAGAGGTAGGAGGGTAAAGTATGATTCTATTATAAGAGGTAGGAGGGTAAAGTATGATTATATTATAAGAGGTAGGAGGGTAAAGAAGTATGATTCTATTATAAGAGGTAGGACGGTAAAGAAGTATGATTATATTATAAGAGGTAGGAGGATAAAGAAGTATGATTCTATTATAAGAGGTAGGAGGGTAAAGTATGATTCTATTATAAGAGGTAGGAGGGTAAAGAAGTATGATTCTATTATAAGAGGTAGGAGGGTAAAGTATGATTCTATTATAAGAGGTAGGAGGGTAAAGTATGATTCTATTATAAGAGGTAGGAGGGTAAAGAAGTATGATTTTATTATAAGAGGTAGGAGGGGTAAAGTATGATTCTATTATAAGAGGTAGGAGGGTAAAGAAGTATGATTCTATTATAAGAGGTAGGAGGGTAAAGAAGTATGATTCTATTATAAGAGGTAGGAGGGTAAAGTATGATTCTATTATAAGAGGTAGGAGGGGTAAAGAAGTATGATTCTATTATAAGAGGTAGGAGGGTAAAGAAGTATGATTCTATTATAAGAGGTAGGAGGGTAAAGTATGATTATATTATAAGAGGTAGAAGGGGTAAAGAAGTATGATTCTATTATAAGAGGTATCAGGGTAAAGAAGTATGATTCTATTATAAGAGGTAGGAGGGTAAAGAAGTATGATTCTATTATAAGAGGTAGGAGGGGTAAAGAAGTATGATCCTATTATAAGAGGTAGGAGGGTAAATTAGTATGATTCTATTATAAGAGGTAGGAGGGTAAAGAAGTATGATTCTATTATAAGAGGTAGGAGGTTCTAGAAGTATGATTCTATTATAAGAGATAGGAGGGGTAAAGTATGATTCTATTATAAGAGGTAGGAGGGTAAAGTATGATTCTATTATAAGAGGTAGGAGGGTAAAGTATGATTCTATTATAAGAGGTAGGAGGGTAAAGAAGTATGATTCTATTATAAGAGGTAGGAGGGTAAAGAAGTATGATTATATTATAAGAGGTAGGAGGGTAAAGTATGATTCTATTATAAGAGGTAGGAGGGTAAATAAGTATGATTCTATTATAAGAGGTAGGAGGGTAAAGTATGATTCTATTGTAAGAGGTAGGAGGGTAAAGTATGATTCTCTTATAAGAGGTAGGAGGGTAAAGTATGATTCTATTATAAGAGGTAGGAGGGTAAAGAAGTATGATTCTATTATAAGAGGTAGGAGGGTAAAGTATGATTCTATTATAAGAGGTAGGAGGGTAAAGTATGATTCTATTATAAGAGGTAGGAGGGTAAAGAAGTATGATTCTATTATAAGAGGTAGGAGGGGTAAAGAAGTATGATTCTACTATAAGAGGTAGGAGGGTAAAGAAGTATGATTCTATTATAAGAGGAAGCAGGGTAAAGTATGATTCTATTATAAGAGGTAGGAGGGTAAAGAAGTATGATTCTATTATAAGAGGTATCAGGGTAAAGTATGATTCTATTATAAGAGGTAGGAGGATAAAGAAGTATGATTCTATTATAAGAGGTAGGAGGGTAAAGAAGTATGATTATATTATAAGAGGTAGGAGGGTAAAGAAGTATGATTCAATTATAAGAGGTAGGAGGGTAAAGTATGATTATATTATAAGAGGAAGCAGGGTAAAGTATGATTCTATTATAAGAGGTAGGAGGGTAAAGAAGTATGATTCTATTATAAGAGGTAGGAGGTTAAAGAAGTATGATTCGATTATAAGAGGTAGGAGGGGTAAAGTATGATTCTATTATAAGAGGTAGGAGGGTAAAGAAGTATGATTATATTATAAGAGGTAGCAGGGTAAAGAAGTATGATTCTATTATAAGAGGTAGGAGGGTAAAGAAGTATGATTCTATTATTAGAGGTAGGAGGGTAAAGTATGATTCTATTATAAGAGGTAGGAGGTTAAGGAAGTATGATTCTATTATAAGAGGTAGGAGGGTAAAGAAGTATGATTCTATTATAAGAGATAGGAGGGGTAAAGAAGTATGATTCTATTATAAGAGGTAGGAGGTTAAGGAAGTATAATTCTATTATAAGAGGTAGGAGGGGTAAAGAAGTATGATTCTATTATAAGAGGTAGGAGGGGTAAAGAAGTATGATTCTATTATAAGAGGTAGGAGGTTAAGGAAGTATGATTCTATGATAAGAGGTAGGAGGGGTAAGGAAGTATGATCCTATTATAAGAGGTAGGAGGGTAAAGAAGTATGATTCTATTATAAGAGGTAGGAGGGGTAAAGAAGTATGATTCTATTATAAGAGGTAGGAGGGGTAAAGAAGTATGATTCTACTATAAGAGGTAGGAGGGTAAAGAAGTATGATTCTATTATAAGAGGAAGCAGGGTAAAGTATGATTCTATTATAAGAGGTAGGAGGGTAAAGAAGTATGATTCTATTATAAGAGGTATCAGGGTAAAGTATGATTCTATTATAAGAGGTAGGAGGATAAAGAAGTATGATTCTATTATAAGAGGTAGGAGGTTAAAGAAGTATGATTATATTATAAGAGGTAGGAGGGTAAAGAAGTATGATTCAATTATAAGAGGTAGGAGGGTAAAGTATGATTATATTATAAGAGGAAGCAGGGTAAAGTATGATTCTATTATAAGAGGTAGGAGGGTAAAGAAGTATGATTCTATTATAAGAGGTAGGAGGTTAAAGAAGTATGATTCGATTATAAGAGGTAGGAGGGGTAAAGTATGATTCTATTATAAGAGGTAGGAGGGTAAAGAAGTATGATTATATTATAAGAGGTAGCAGGGTAAAGAAGTATGATTCTATTATAAGAGGTAGGAGGGTAAAGAAGTATGATTCTATTATAAGAGGTAGGAGGGTAAAGTATGATTCTATTATAAGAGGTAGGAGGTTAAGGAAGTATGATTCTATTATAAGAGGTAGGAGGGTAAAGAAGTATGATTCTATTATAAGAGATAGGAGGGGTAAAGAAGTATGATTCTATTATAAGAGGTAGGAGGTTAAGGAAGTATAATTCTATTATAAGAGGTAGGAGGGGTAAAGAAGTATGATTCTATTATAAGAGGTAGGAGGGGTAAAGAAGTATGATTCTATTATAAGAGGTAGGAGGTTAAGGAAGTATGATTCTATGATAAGAGGTAGGAGGGGTAAGGAAGTATGATCCTATTATAAGAGGTAGGAGGGTAAAGAAGTATGATTCTATTATAAGAGGTAGGAGGGGTAAAGAAGTATGATTCTATTATAAGAGGTAGGAGGGTAAAGAAGTATGATTCTATTATAAGAGATAGGAGGGGTAAAGCATGATTCTATTATAAGAGGTAGGAGGGTAAAGTATGATTCTATTATAAGAGGTAGGAGGGAAAAGTATGATTCTATTATAAGAGGTAGGAGGGTAAAGAAGTATGATTCTATTATAAGAGATAGGAGGGTAAAGTATGATTCTATTATAAGAGGTAGGAGGGTAAAGAAGTATGATTCTATTATAAGAGGTAGGAGGGTAAAGAAGTATGATTCTATTATAAGAAGTAGGAGGGTAAAGAAGTATGATTCTATTATAAGAGGTAGGAGGGGTAAAGTATGATTATATTATAAGAGGTAGGAGGGGTAAAGAAGTATGATTCTATTATAAGAGGTAGGAGGGTAAAGTATGATTCTATTATAAGAGGTAGGAGGTTAAGGAAGTATAATTCTATTATAAGAGGTAGGAGGGGTAAAGAAGTATGATTCTATTATAAGAGGTAGGAGGGGTAAAGAAGTATGATTCTATTATAAGAGGTAGGAGGTTAAGGAAGTATGATTCTATGATAAGAGGTAGGAGGGGTAAGGAAGTATGATCCTATTATAAGAGGTAGGAGGGTAAAGAAGTATGATTCTATTATAAGAGGTAGGAGGGGTAAAGAAGTATGATTCTATTATAAGAGGTAGGAGGGTAAAGAAGTATGATTCTATTATAAGAGATAGGAGGGGTAAAGCATGATTCTATTATAAGAGGTAGGAGGGTAAAGTATGATTCTATTATAAGAGGTAGGAGGGAAAAGTATGATTCTATTATAAGAGGTAGGAGGGTAAAGAAGTATGATTATATTATAAGAGATAGGAGGGTAAAGTATGATTCTATTATAAGAGGTAGGAGGGTAAAGAAGTATGATTCTATTATAAGAGGTAGGAGGGTAAAGAAGTATGATTCTATTATAAGAAGTAGGAGGGTAAAGAAGTATGATTCTATTATAAGAGGTAGGAGGGGTAAAGTATGATTATATTATAAGAGGTAGGAGGGGTAAAGAAGTATGATTCTATTATAAGAGGTAGGAGGGTAAAGTATGATTCTATTATAAGAGGTAGGAGGGTAAAGAAATATGATTCTATTATAAGAGGTAGGAGGGTAAAGTATGATTCTATTATAAGAGGTAGGAGGGTAAAGAAGTATGATTCTATTATAAGAGGTAGGAGGGTAAACTATGATTATATTATAAGAGGTAGGAGGGTAAAGTATGATTCTATTATAAGAGGTAGGAGGGTAAAGTATGATTCTATTATAAGAGGTAGGAGGGTAAAGAAGTATGATTCTATTATAAGAGGTAGGAGGTTAAGGAAGTATGATTCTATTATAAGAGGTAGGAGGGTAAAGTATGATTCTATTATAAGAGGTAGGAGGGTAAAGAAGTATGATTCTATTATAAGAGGTAGGAGGGGTAAAGTATGATTCTATTATAAGAGGTAGGAGGGTAAAGAAGTATGATTCTATTATAAGAGGTAGGAGGTTAAGGAAGTATGATTCTATTATAAGAGGTAGGAGGGTAAAGTATGATTCTATTATAAGAGGTAGGAGGGTAAAGAAGTATGATTCTATTATAAGAGGTAGGAGGGGTAAAGTATGATTCTATTATAAGAGGTAGGAGGTTAAAGAAGTATGATTCTATTATAAGAGGTAGGAGGGGTAAAGTATGATTATATTATAAGAGGTAGGAGGGTAAAGAAGTATGATTCTATTATAAGAGGTAGGAGGGTAAAGAAGTATGATTCTATTATGAGAGGTAGGAGGGTAAAGTATGATTCTATTATAAGAGGTAGGAGGGTAAAGTATGATTCTATTATAAGAGGTAGGAGGGTAAAGTATGATTCTATTATAAGAGGTAGGAGGGTAAAGAAGTATGATTCTATTATAAGAGGTAGGAGGGGTAAAGAAGTATGATTCTATTAAAAGAGGTAGGAGGGTAAAGTATGATTCTATTATAAGAGGTAGGAGGATAAAGAAGTATGATGTTATTATAAGAGGTAGGAGGGTAAAGAAGTATGATTATATTATAAGAGGTAGGAGGGTAAAGAAGTATGATTCTATTATAAGAGGTAGGAGGGTAAAGAAGTATGATTCTATTATAAGAGGTAGGAGGGTAAAGTATGATTCTATTATAAGAGGTAGGAGGGTAAAGAAGTATGATTCTATTATAAGAGGTAGGAGGGGTAAAGAAGTATGATTCTATTATAAGAGGTAGGAGGGTAAAGAAGTATGATTCTGTTATAAGAGGTAGGAGGGTAAAGAAGTATGATTCTATTATAAGAGGTAGGAGGGTAAAGAAGTATGATTCTATTATAAGAGGTAGGAGGGTAAAGTATGATTCTATTATAAGAGGTAGGAGGGTAAAGAAGTATGATTCTATTATAAGAGGTAGGAGGTTAAGGAAGTATGATTCTATTATAAGAGGTAGGAGGGGTAAAGAAGTATGATTCTATTATAAGAGGTAGGAGGGTAAAGAAGTATGATTCTATTATAAGAGGTAGGAGGGTAAATAAGTATGATTCTATTATAAGAGATAGGAGGGGTAAAGTATGATTCTATTATAAGAGGTAGGAGGGTAAAGAAGTATGATTATATTATAAGAGGTAGGAGGGTAAATAAGTATGATTCTATTATAAGAGATAGGAGGGGTAAAGTATGATTCTATTATAAGAGGTAGGAGGGTAAAGAAGTATGATTATATTATAAGAGGTAGGAGGGTAAAGTATGATTCTATTATAAGAGGTAGGAGGGTAAAGTATGATTCTATTATAAGAGGTAGGAGGGTAAAGAAGTATGATTCTATTATAAGAGGTAGGAGGGTAAAGAAGTATGATTCTATTATAAGAGGTAGGAGGGGTAAAGAAGTATGATCCTATTATAAGAGGTAGGAGGGTAAAGAAGTATGATTCTATTATAAGAGGTAGTAGGGTAAAGTATGATTATATTATAAGAGGTAGGAGGGTAAAGTATGATTCTATTATAAGAGGTAGGAGGGTAAAGAAGTATGATTCTATTATAAGAGGTAGGAGGGTAAAGTATGATTCTATTATAAGAGGTAGGAGGGTAAAGTATGATTCTATTATAAGAGGTAGGAGGGTAAAGTATGATTATATTATAAGAGGTAGGAGGGTAAAGAAGTATGATTCTATTATAAGAGGTAGGACGGTAAAGAAGTATGATTATATTATAAGAGGTAGGAGGATAAAGAAGTATGATTCTATTATAAGAGGTAGCAGGGTAAAGTATGATTCTATTATAAGAGGTAGGAGGGTAAAGAAGTATGATTCTATTATAAGAGGTAGGAGGGTAAAGTATGATTCTATTATAAGAGGTAGGAGGGTAAAGTATGATTCTATTATAAGAGGTAGGAGGGTAAAGAAGTATGATTCTATTATAAGAGGTAGGAGGGGTAAAGAAGTATGATTCTATTATAAGAGGTAGGAGGTTAAGGAAGTATGATTCTATGATAAGAGGTAGGAGGGGTAAGGAAGTATGATCCTATTATAAGAGGTAGGAGGGTAAAGAAGTATGATTCTATTATAAGAGGTAGGAGGGGTAAAGAAGTATGATTCTATTATAAGAGGTAGGAGGGTAAAGAAGTATGATTCTATTATAAGAGATAGGAGGGGTAAAGCATGATTCTATTATAAGAGGTAGGAGGGTAAAGTATGATTCTATTATAAGAGGTAGGAGGGAAAAGTATGATTCTATTATAAGAGGTAGGAGGGTAAAGAAGTATGATTCTATTATAAGAGATAGGAGGGTAAAGTATGATTCTATTATAAGAGGTAGGAGGGTAAAGAAGTATGATTCTATTATAAGAGGTAGGAGGGTAAAGAAGTATGATTCTATTATAAGAAGTAGGAGGGTAAAGAAGTATGATTCTATTATAAGAGGTAGGAGGGGTAAAGTATGATTATATTATAAGAGGTAGGAGGGGTAAAGAAGTATGATTCTATTATAAGAGGTAGGAGGGTAAAGTATGATTCTATTATAAGAGGTAGGAGGTTAAGGAAGTATAATTCTATTATAAGAGGTAGGAGGGGTAAAGAAGTATGATTCTATTATAAGAGGTAGGAGGGGTAAAGAAGTATGATTCTATTATAAGAGGTAGGAGGTTAAGGAAGTATGATTCTATGATAAGAGGTAGGAGGGGTAAGGAAGTATGATCCTATTATAAGAGGTAGGAGGGTAAAGAAGTATGATTCTATTATAAGAGGTAGGAGGGGTAAAGAAGTATGATTCTATTATAAGAGGTAGGAGGGTAAAGAAGTATGATTCTATTATAAGAGATAGGAGGGGTAAAGCATGATTCTATTATAAGAGGTAGGAGGGTAAAGTATGATTCTATTATAAGAGGTAGGAGGGAAAAGTATGATTCTATTATAAGAGGTAGGAGGGTAAAGAAGTATGATTCTATTATAAGAGATAGGAGGGTAAAGTATGATTCTATTATAAGAGGTAGGAGGGTAAAGAAGTATGATTCTATTATAAGAGGTAGGAGGGTAAAGAAGTATGATTCTATTATAAGAAGTAGGAGGGTAAAGAAGTATGATTCTATTATAAGAGGTAGGAGGGGTAAAGTATGATTATATTATAAGAGGTAGGAGGGGTAAAGAAGTATGATTCTATTATAAGAGGTAGGAGGGTAAAGTATGATTCTATTATAAGAGGTAGGAGGGTAAAGAAATATGATTCTATTATAAGAGGTAGGAGGGTAAAGTATGATTCTATTATAAGAGGTAGGAGGGTAAAGAAGTATGATTCTATTATAAGAGGTAGGAGGGTAAACTATGATTATATTATAAGAGGTAGGAGGGTAAAGTATGATTCTATTATAAGAGGTAGGAGGGTAAAGTATGATTCTATTATAAGAGGTAGGAGGGTAAAGAAGTATGATTCTATTATAAGAGGTAGGAGGTTAAGGAAGTATGATTCTATTATAAGAGGTAGGAGGGTAAAGTATGATTCTATTATAAGAGGTAGGAGGGTAAAGAAGTATGATTCTATTATAAGAGGTTGGAGGGGTAAAGTATGATTCTATTATAAGAGGTAGGAGGGTAAAGAAGTATGATTCTATTATAAGAGGTAGGAGGTTAAGGAAGTATGATTCTATTATAAGAGGTAGGAGGGTAAAGTATGATTCTATTATAAGAGGTAGCAGGGTAAAGATGTATGATTCTATTATAAGAGGTAGGAGGGTAAAGAAGTATGATTCTATTATAAGAGGTAGGAGGGGTAAAGTATGATTCTATTATAAGAGGTAGGAGGTTAAAGAAGTATGATTCTATTATAAGAGGTAGGAGGGGTAAAGTATGATTCTATTATAAGAGGTAGGAGGGTAAAGAAGTATGATTCTATTATAAGAGGTAGGAGGGTAAAGAAGTATGATTCTATTATGAGAGGTAGGAGGGTAAAGTATGATTCTATTATAAGAGGTAGGAGGGTAAAGTATGATTCTATTATAAGAGGTAGGAGGGTAAAGTATGATTCTATTATAAGAGGTAGGAGGGTAAAGAAGTATGATTCTATTATAAGAGGTAGGAGGGGTAAAGAAGTATGATTCTATTAAAAGAGGTAGGAGGGTAAAGTATGATTCTATTATAAGAGGTAGGAGGATAAAGAAGTATGATGTTATTATAAGAGGTAGGAGGATAAAGAAGTATGATTATATTATAAGAGGTAGGAGGGTAAAGAAGTATGATTCTATTATAAGAGGTAGGAGGGTAAAGAAGTATGATTCTATTATAAGAGGTAGGAGGGTAAAGTATGATTCTATTATAATAGGTAGGAGGGTAAAGAAGTATGATTCTATTATAAGAGGTAGGAGGGGTAAAGAAGTATGATTCTATTATAAGAGGTAGGAGGGTAAAGAAGTATGATTCTGTTATAAGAGGTAGGAGGGTAAAGAAGTATGATTCTATTATAAGAGGTAGGAGGGTAAAGAAGTATGATTCTATTATAAGAGGTAGGAGGGTAAAGTATGATTCTATTATAAGAGGTAGGAGGGTAAAGAAGTATGATTCTATTATAAGAGGTAGGAGGTTAAGGAAGTATGATTCTATTATAAGAGGTAGGAGGGGTAAAGAAGTATGATTCTATTATAAGAGGTAGGAGGGTAAAGAAGTATGATTCTATTATAAGAGGTAGGAGGGTAAATAAGTATGATTCTATTATAAGAGATAGGAGGGGTAAAGTATGATTCTATTATAAGAGGTAGGAGGGTAAAGAAGTATGATTATATTATAAGAGGTAGGAGGGTAAATAAGTATGATTCTATTATAAGAGATAGGAGGGGTAAAGTATGATTCTATTATAAGAGGTAGGAGGGTAAAGAAGTATGATTATATTATAAGAGGTAGGAGGGTAAAGTATGATTCTATTATAAGAGGTAGGAGGGTAAAGTATGATTCTATTATAAGAGGTAGGAGGGTAAAGAAGTATGATTCTATTATAAGAGGTAGGAGGGTAAAGAAGTATGATTCTATTATAAGAGGTAGGAGGGGTAAAGAAGTATGATCCTATTATAAGAGGTAGGAGGGTAAAGAAGTATGATTCTATTATAAGAGGTAGTAGGGTAAAGTATGATTATATTATAAGAGGTAGGAGGGTAAAGTATGATTCTATTATAAGAGGTAGGAGGGTAAAGAAGTATGATTCTATTATAAGAGGTAGGAGGGTAAAGTATGATTCTATTATAAGAGGTAGGAGGGTAAAGTATGATTCTATTATAAGAGGTAGGAGGGTAAAGTATGATTATATTATAAGAGGTAGGAGGGTAAAGAAGTATGATTCTATTATAAGAGGTAGGACGGTAAAGAAGTATGATTATATTATAAGAGGTAGGAGGATAAAGAAGTATGATTCTATTATAAGAGGTAGCAGGGTAAAGTATGATTCTATTATAAGAGGTAGGAGGGTAAAGAAGTATGATTCTATTATAAGAGGTAGGAGGGTAAAGTATGATTCTATTATAAGAGGTAGGAGGGTAAAGTATGATTCTATTATAAGAGGTAGGAGGGTAAAGAAGTATGATTTTATTATAAGAGGTAGGAGGGGTAAAGTATGATTCTATTATAAGAGGTAGGAGGGTAAAGAAGTATGATTCTATTATAAGAGGTAGGAGGGTAAAGAAGTATGATTCTATTATAAGAGGTAGGAGGGTAAAGTATGATTCTATTATAAGAGGTAGGAGGGGTAAAGAAGTATGATTCTATTATAAGAGGTAGGAGGGTAAAGAAGTATGATTCTATTATAAGAGGTAGGAGGGTAAAGTATGATTATATTATAAGAGGTAGAAGGGGTAAAGAAGTATGATTCTATTATAAGAGGTATCAGGGTAAAGAAGTATGATTCTATTATAAGAGGTAGGAGGGTAAAGAAGTATGATTCTATTATAAGAGGTAGGAGGGGTAAAGAAGTATGATCCTATTATAAGAGGTAGGAGGGTAAATTAGTATGATTCTATTATAAGAGGTAGGAGGGTAAAGAAGTATGATTCTATTATAAGAGGTAGGAGGTTCTAGAAGTATGATTCTATTATAAGAGATAGGAGGGGTAAAGTATGATTCTATTATAAGAGGTAGGAGGGTAAAGTATGATTCTATTATAAGAGGTAGGAGGGTAAAGTATGATTCTATTATAAGAGGTAGGAGGGTAAAGAAGTATGATTCTATTATAAGAGGTAGGAGGGTAAAGAAGTATGATTATATTATAAGAGGTAGGAGGGTAAAGTATGATTCTATTATAAGAGGTAGGAGGGTAAATAAGTATGATTCTATTATAAGAGGTAGGAGGGTAAAGTATGATTCTATTGTAAGAGGTAGGAGGGTAAAGTATGATTCTCTTATAAGAGGTAGGAGGGTAAAGTATGATTCTATTATAAGAGGTAGGAGGGTAAAGAAGTATGATTCTATTATAAGAGGTAGGAGGGTAAAGTATGATTCTATTATAAGAGGTAGGAGGGTAAAGTATGATTCTATTATAAGAGGTAGGAGGGTAAAGAAGTATGATTTTATTATAAGAGGTAGGAGGGGTAAAGTATGATTCTATTATAAGAGGTAGGAGGGTAAAGAAGTATGATTCTATTATAAGAGGTAGGAGGGTAAAGAAGTATGATTCTATTATAAGAGGTAGGAGGGTAAAGTATGATTCTATTATAAGAGGTAGGAGGGGTAAAGAAGTATGATTCTATTATAAGAGGTAGGAGGGTAAAGAAGTATGATTCTATTATAAGAGGTAGGAGGGTAAAGTATGATTATATTATAAGAGGTAGAAGGGGTAAAGAAGTATGATTCTATTATAAGAGGTATCAGGGTAAAGAAGTATGATTCTATTATAAGAGGTAGGAGGGTAAAGAAGTATGATTCTATTATAAGAGGTAGGAGGGGTAAAGAAGTATGATCCTATTATAAGAGGTAGGAGGGTAAATTAGTATGATTCTATTATAAGAGGTAGGAGGGTAAAGAAGTATGATTCTATTATAAGAGGTAGGAGGTTCTAGAAGTATGATTCTATTATAAGAGATAGGAGGGGTAAAGTATGATTCTATTATAAGAGGTAGGAGGGTAAAGTATGATTCTATTATAAGAGGTAGGAGGGTAAAGTATGATTCTATTATAAGAGGTAGGAGGGTAAAGAAGTATGATTCTATTATAAGAGGTAGGAGGGTAAAGAAGTATGATTATATTATAAGAGGTAGGAGGGTAAAGTATGATTCTATTATAAGAGGTAGGAGGGTAAATAAGTATGATTCTATTATAAGAGGTAGGAGGGTAAAGTATGATTCTATTGTAAGAGGTAGGAGGGTAAAGTATGATTCTCTTATAAGAGGTAGGAGGGTAAAGTATGATTCTATTATAAGAGGTAGGAGGGTAAAGAAGTATGATTCTATTATAAGAGGTAGGAGGGTAAAGTATGATTCTATTATAAGAGGTAGGAGGGTAAAGTATGATTCTATTATAAGAGGTAGGAGGGTAAAGAAGTATGATTCTATTATAAGAGGTAGGAGGGGTAAAGAAGTATGATTCTACTATAAGAGGTAGGAGGGTAAAGAAGTATGATTCTATTATAAGAGGAAGCAGGGTAAAGTATGATTCTATTATAAGAGGTAGGAGGGTAAAGAAGTATGATTCTATTATAAGAGGTATCAGGGTAAAGTATGATTCTATTATAAGAGGTAGGAGGATAAAGAAGTATGATTCTATTATAAGAGGTAGGAGGGTAAAGAAGTATGATTATATTATAAGAGGTAGGAGGGTAAAGAAGTATGATTCAATTATAAGAGGTAGGAGGGTAAAGTATGATTATATTATAAGAGGAAGCAGGGTAAAGTATGATTCTATTATAAGAGGTAGGAGGGTAAAGAAGTATGATTCTATTATAAGAGGTAGGAGGTTAAAGAAGTATGATTCGATTATAAGAGGTAGGAGGGGTAAAGTATGATTCTATTATAAGAGGTAGGAGGGTAAAGAAGTATGATTATATTATAAGAGGTAGCAGGGTAAAGAAGTATGATTCTATTATAAGAGGTAGGAGGGTAAAGAAGTATGATTCTATTATAAGAGGTAGGAGGGTAAAGTATGATTCTATTATAAGAGGTAGGAGGTTAAGGAAGTATGATTCTATTATAAGAGGTAGGAGGGTAAAGAAGTATGATTCTATTATAAGAGATAGGAGGGGTAAAGAAGTATGATTCTATTATAAGAGGTAGGAGGTTAAGGAAGTATAATTCTATTATAAGAGGTAGGAGGGGTAAAGAAGTATGATTCTATTATAAGAGGTAGGAGGGGTAAAGAAGTATGATTCTATTATAAGAGGTAGGAGGTTAAGGAAGTATGATTCTATGATAAGAGGTAGGAGGGGTAAGGAAGTATGATCCTATTATAAGAGGTAGGAGGGTAAAGAAGTATGATTCTATTATAAGAGGTAGGAGGGGTAAAGAAGTATGATTCTATTATAAGAGGTAGGAGGGGTAAAGAAGTATGATTCTACTATAAGAGGTAGGAGGGTAAAGAAGTATGATTCTATTATAAGAGGAAGCAGGGTAAAGTATGATTCTATTATAAGAGGTAGGAGGGTAAAGAAGTATGATTCTATTATAAGAGGTATCAGGGTAAAGTATGATTCTATTATAAGAGGTAGGAGGATAAAGAAGTATGATTCTATTATAAGAGGTAGGAGGGTAAAGAAGTATGATTATATTATAAGAGGTAGGAGGGTAAAGAAGTATGATTCAATTATAAGAGGTAGGAGGGTAAAGTATGATTATATTATAAGAGGAAGCAGGGTAAAGTATGATTCTATTATAAGAGGTAGGAGGGTAAAGAAGTATGATTCTATTATAAGAGGTAGGAGGTTAAAGAAGTATGATTCGATTATAAGAGGTAGGAGGGGTAAAGTATGATTCTATTATAAGAGGTAGGAGGGTAAAGAAGTATGATTATATTATAAGAGGTAGCAGGGTAAAGAAGTATGATTCTATTATAAGAGGTAGGAGGGTAAAGAAGTATGATTCTATTATAAGAGGTAGGAGGGTAAAGTATGATTCTATTATAAGAGGTAGGAGGTTAAGGAAGTATGATTCTATTATAAGAGGTAGGAGGGTAAAGAAGTATGATTCTATTATAAGAGATAGGAGGGGTAAAGAAGTATGATTCTATTATAAGAGGTAGGAGGTTAAGGAAGTATAATTCTATTATAAGAGGTAGGAGGGGTAAAGAAGTATGATTCTATTATAAGAGGTAGGAGGGGTAAAGAAGTATGATTCTATTATAAGAGGTAGGAGGTTAAGGAAGTATGATTCTATGATAAGAGGTAGGAGGGGTAAGGAAGTATGATCCTATTATAAGAGGTAGGAGGGTAAAGAAGTATGATTCTATTATAAGAGGTAGGAGGGGTAAAGAAGTATGATTCTATTATAAGAGGTAGGAGGGTAAAGAAGTATGATTCTATTATAAGAGATAGGAGGGGTAAAGCATGATTCTATTATAAGAGGTAGGAGGGTAAAGTATGATTCTATTATAAGAGGTAGGAGGGTAAAGTATGATTCTATTATAAGAGGTAGGAGGGTAAAGAAGTATGATTCTATTATAAGAGATAGGAGGGTAAAGTATGATTCTATTATAAGAGGTAGGAGGGTAAAGAAGTATGATTCTATTATAAGAGGTAGGAGGGTAAAGAAGTATGATTCTATTATAAGAAGTAGGAGGGTAAAGAAGTATGATTCTATTATAAGAGGTAGGAGGGGTAAAGTATGATTATATTATAAGAGGTAGGAGGGGTAAAGAAGTATGATTCTATTATAAGAGGTAGGAGGGTAAAGTATGATTCTATTATAAGAGGTAGGAGGGTAAAGAAATATGATTCTATTATAAGAGGTAGGAGGGTAAAGTATGATTCTATTATAAGAGGTAGGAGGGTAACGAAGTATGATTCTATTATAAGAGGTAGGAGGGTAAAGTATGATTATATTATAAGAGGTAGGAGGGTAAAGTATGATTCTATTATAAGAGGTAGGAGGGTAAAGTATGATTCTATTATAAGAGGTAGGAGGGTAAAGTATGATTCTATTATAAGAGGTAGGAGGGTAAAGTATGATTCTATTATAAGAGGTAGGAGGGTAAAGTATGATTCTATTATAAGAGGTAGGAGAGGTAAAGTATGATTCTATTATAAGAGGTAGCAGGGTAAAGTATGATTCTATTATAAGAGGTAGGAGGGTAAAGAAGTATGATTATATTATAAGAGGTAGGAGGGTAAAGTATGATTATATTATAAGAGGTAGGAGGGTAAAGAAGTATGATTCTATTATAAGAGGTAGGAGGGGTAAAGTATGATTATATTATAAGAGGTAGGAGGGGTAAAGAAGTATGATTATATTATAACAGGTAGCAGGGTAAAGTATGATTATATTATAAGAGGTAGGAGGGTAAAGAAGTAAGATTATATTATAACAGGTAGCAGGGTAAAGTATGATTCTATTATAAGAGGTAGGAGGGTAAAGAAGTATGATTCTATTATAAGAGGTAGGAGGGGTAAAGTATGATTATATTATAAGAGGTAGGAGGGGTAAAGAAGTATGATTCTAGTATAACAGGTAGCAGGGTAAAGTATGATTATATTATAAGAGGTAGGAGGGTAAAGAAGTAAGATTCTATTATAAGAGGTAGGAGGGTAAAGAAGTATGATTCTATTATAAGAGGTAGGAGGGTAAAGTATGATTCTATTATAAGAGGTAGGAGGGTAAAGTATGATTCTATTATAAGAGGTAGGAGGGTAAAGACGTATGATTCTATTATAAGAGGTAGGAGGGGTAAAGAAGTATGATTCTATTATAAGAGGTAGGAGGGTAAAGTATGATTCTATTATAAGAGGTAGGAGGGTAAAGTATGATTCTATTATAAGAGGTAGGAGGGTAAAGTATGATTCTATTATAAGAGGTAGGAGGGTAAAGAAATATGATTCTATTATAAGAGGTAGGAGGGTAAAGTATGATTCTATTATAAGAGGTAGGAGGGTAAAGAAGTATGATTCTATTATAAGAGGTAGGAGGGTAAAGTATGATTATATTATAAGAGGTAGGAGGGTAAAGTATGATTCTATTATAAGAGGTAGGAGGGTAAAGTATGATTCTATTATAAGAGGTAGGAGGGTAAAGTATGATTCTATTATAAGAGGTAGGAGGGTAAAGTATGATTCTATTATAAGAGGTAGGAGGGTAAAGAAGTATGATTCTATTATAAGAGGTAGGAGGGTACAGAAGTATGATTCTATTATAAGAGGTAGGAGGGTAAAGTATGATTCTATTATAAGAGGTAGGAGAGGTAAAGTATGATTCTATTATAAGAGGTAGCAGGGTAAAGTATGATTCTATTATAAGAGGTAGGAGGGTAAAGAAGTATGATTATATTATAAGAGGTAGGAGGGTAAAGTATGATTATATTATAAGAGGTAGGAGGGTAAAGAAGTATGATTCTATTATAAGAGGTAGGAGGGGTAAAGTATGATTATATTATAAGAGGTAGGAGGGGTAAAGAAGTATGATTCTATTATAACAGGTAGCAGGGTAAAGTATGATTATATTATAAGAGGTAGGAGGGTAAAGAAGTAAGATTATATTATAACAGGTAGCAGGGTAAAGTATGATTCTATTATAAGAGGTAGGAGGGTAAAGAAGTATGATTCTATTATAAGAGGTAGGAGGGGTAAAGTATGATTATATTATAAGAGGTAGGAGGGGTAAAGAAGTATGATTCTAGTATAACAGGTAGCAGGGTAAAGTATGATTATATTATAAGAGGTAGGAGGGTAAAGAAGTAAGATTCTATTATAAGAGGTAGGAGGGTAAATAAGTATGATTCTATTATAAGAGGTAGGAGGGTAAAGTATGATTCTATTATAAGAGGTAGGAGGGTAAAGTATGATTCTATTATAAGAGGTAGGAGGGTAAAGACGTATGATTCTATTATAAGAGGTAGGAGGGGTAAAGAAGTATGATTCTATTATAAGAGGTAGGAGGGTAAAGTATGATTCTATTATAAGAGGTAGGAGGGTAAAGTATGATTCTATTATAA
>NC_092158.1:97647253-97652253 GCF_045791955.1 Oncorhynchus clarkii lewisi | reverse complement strand
CCAAACTAAAGGTCTTGTGTTGTTATAACCCAAACTAAAGGTCTTGTGTTGTTATAACCCAAACTAAAGGTCTTATAACCCAAACTAAAGGTCTTATAACCCAAACTAAAGGTCTTATAACCCAAACTGAAGGTCTTATAACCCAAACTAAAGGTCTTATAACCCAAACTAAAGGTCTTATAACCCAAACTAAAGGTCTTATAACCCAAACTAAAGGTCTTATAACCCAAACTGAAGGTCTTATAACCCAAACAAAAGGTCTTATAACCCAAACTAAAGGTCTTATAACCCAAACTAAAGGTCTTATAACCCAAACTAAAGGTCTTATAACCCAAACTGAAGGTCTTATAACCCAAACTAAAGGTATAGTGTTGTTATAACCCAAACTAAAGGTATTCTGTTGTTATAACCCAAACTAAAGGTCTAGTGTTGTTATAACCCAAACTAAAGGTCTTATAACCCAAACTAAAGGTCTTACAACCCAAACTAAAGGTCTTATAACCCAAACTAAAGGTCTTATAACCCAAACTAAAGGTCTGTGTTGTTATAACCCAAACTAAAGGTCTTATAACCCAAACTAAAGGTCTTATAACCCAAACTAAAGGTCTAGTGTTGTTATAACCCAAACTAAAGGTCTAGTGTTGTTATAACCCAAACTAAAGGTCTAGTGTTATTATAACCCAAACTAAAGGTCTTATAACCCAATCTGAAGGTCTTATAACCCAAACTAAAGGTCTTATAACCCAAACTAAAGGTCTTGTGTTGTTATAACCCAAACTAAAGGTCTTGTGTTGTTATAACCCAAACTAAAGGTCTTATAACCCAAACTAAAGGTCTAGTGTTGTTATAACCCAAACTAAAGGTCTAGTGTTGTTATAACCCAAACTAAAGGTCTTGTGTTGTTATAACCCAAACTAAAGGTCTTGTGTTGTTATAACCCAAACTAAAGGTCTTGTGTTGTTATAACCCAAACTAAAGGTCTTATAACCCAAACTAAAGGTCTAGTGTTGTTATAACCCAAACTAAAGGTCTTGTGTTGTTATAACCCAAACTAAAGGTCTTATAACCCAAACAAAATGTCTTGTGTTGTTATAACCCAAACTAAAGGTCTTATAACCCAAACTAAAGGTCTTATAACCCAAACTAAAGGTCTTATAACCCAAACTGAAGGTCTTATAACCCAAACTAAAGGTCTTATAACCCAAACTAAAGGTCTTATAACCCAATCTAAAGGTCTAGTGTTGTTATAACCCAAACTAAAGGTCTTGTGTTGTTATAACCCAAACTAAAGGTCTTATAACCCAAACTGAAGGTCTTATTACCCAAACTAAAGGTATAGTGTTGTTATAACCCAAACTAAAGGTATTCTGTTGTTATAACCCAAACTAAAGGTCTTATAACCCAAACTAAAGGTCTAGTGTTGTTATAACCCAAACTAAAGGTCTTATAACCCAAACTAAAGGTCTTATAACCCAAACTAAAGGTCTTATAGCCCAAACTAAAGGTCTTATAACCCAATCTAAAGGTCTAGTGTTGTTATAACCCAAACTAAAGGTCTTGTGTTGTTATAACCCAAACTAAAGGTCTTATAACCCAAACTGAAGGTCTTATAACCCAAACTAAAGGTCTAGTGTTGTTATAACCCAAACTAAAGGTCTTATAACCCAAACTAAAGGTCTTATAACCCAAACTAAAGGTCTAGTGTTGTTATAACCCAAACTAAAGGTCTAGTGTTGTTATAACCCAAACTAAAGGTCTTATAACCCAAACTAAAGGTCTTATAACCCAAACTAAAGGTCTTATAACCCAATCTAAAGGTCTAGTGTTGTTATAACCCAAACTAAAGGTCTTGTGTTGTTATAACCCAAACTAAAGGTCTTATAACCCAAACTGAAGGTCTTATAACCCAAACTAAAGGTCTAGTGTTGTTATAACCCAAACTAAAGGTCTTATAACCCAAACTAAAGGTCTTATAACCCAAACTAAAGGTCTAGTGTTGTTATAACCCAAACTAAAGGTCTAGTGTTGTTATAACCCAAACTAAAGGTCTTATAACCCAAACTAAAGGTCTTATAACCCAAACTAAAGGTCTTATAACCCAAACTAAAGGTCTAGTGTTGTTATAACCCAAACTAAAGGTCTAATAACCCAAACTAAAGGTCTTATAACCCAAACTAAAGGTATTGTGTTGTTATAACCCAAACGAAAGGTCTTATAACCCAAACTAAAGGTCTTATAACCCAAACTAAAGGTCTTATAACCCAAACTAAAGGTCACTACTGTACCTACTAATAATACTACTACCAATACTATTAATAATAATACTAATAATAATAATACTGATAATAATAATACCAATACAGCTAATACTACTACCACTATGTTCCTCCTCCTCCTAGTCCCACTACACTACTAGACCACCTCCTCCTCCTAGTCCCACTACACTACTAGACCACCTCCTCCTCCTAGTCCCACTACACTACTAGACCACCTCCTCCTCCTAGTCCCACTCCACTACTAGACCACCTCCACCTCCTAGTCCCAATACACTACTAGACCACCTCCTCCTCCTAGTCCCACTACACTACTAGACCACCTCCTCCTCCTAGTCCCACTCCACTACTAGACCACCTCCTCCTCCTAGTCCCACTACACTACTAGACCACCTCCTCCTCCTAGTCCCACTCCACTACTAGTCCACCTTCTCCTCCTAGTCCCACTACACTACTAGACCACCTACTCCTCCTAGTCCCACTACACTACTAGACCACCTCCTCCTCCTCCTAGTCCCACTCCACTAGACCACCTCCTCCTCCTAGTCCCACTCCACTACTAGACCACCTCCTCCTCCTAGTCCCAATACACTACTAGACCACCTCCTCCTCCTAGTCCCACTACACTACTAGACCACCTCCTCCTCCTAAGTCCCACTCCACTACTAGACCACCTCCTCCTCCTAGTCCCACTACACTACTAGACCACCTCCTCCTCCTAGTCCCACTCCACTACTAGACCACCTCCTCCCCCTAGTCCCACTCCACTACTAGACCACCTCCTCCTCCTAGTCCCACTCCACTACTAGACCACCTCCTCCTCCTAGTCCCACTACACTACTAGACCACCTCCTCCTCCTAGTCCCAGTCCCAGTCCACTACTAGACCACCTCCTCCTAGTCCCACTCCACTACTAGACCACCTCCTCCTCCTAGTCCCACTACACTACTAGACCACCTCCTCCTAGTCCCACTCCACTACTAGACCACCTCCTCCTCCTAGTCCCACTACACTACTAGACCACCTCCTCCTCCTAAGTCCCACTCCACTACTAGACCACCTCCTCCTCCTAGTCCCACTACACTACTAGACCACCTCCTCCTCCTAGTCCCACTACACTACTAGACCACCTCCTCCTCCTAGTCCCACTCCACTACTAGACCACCTCCTCCTCCTAGTCCCACTCCACTAGACCACCTCCTCCTCCTAGTCCCACTACACTACTAGACCACCTCCTCCTCCTAGTCCCAGTCCTCTACACAGGCATGATCCAATCTTACCTGTTAGACAGTGCATCATATCCACATTGTAAAAGACCCTCCAACATCCAACCATTTTATTGGACTGTTCTGGCAACGAGATCTCACACTCTCACTTCACTGTTTAACGTTTGTCCTGTGTGTGGGGGGGTCCTGTGTGTGGGGGGGTTGAGGGGTCGATAACCTGTCTGTTGGTGAAGAGATAGTAGCACTTCACTGTTTAACGTTTGTCCTGTGTGTGGGGGTGTTGAGGGGTCGATAACCTGTCTGTTGGTGAAGAGATAGTAGCACTGTTTAACGTTTGTCCTGTGTTGGGGGGGTTGAGGGGTCGATAACCTGTCTGTTGGTGAAGAGATAGTAGCACTGTTTAACGTTTGTCCTGTGTTGGGGTGGTTGAGGGGTTGATAACCTGTCTGTTGGTGAAGAGATAGTAGCACCTCACTGTTTAACGTTTGTCCTGTGTTTGGGGGGGTTGAGGGTTGATAACCTGTCTGTTGGTGAAGAGATAGTAGCACCTCACTGTTTAACGTTTGTCCTGTGTTTGGGGGGGTTGAGGGGTCGATAACCTGTCTGTTGGTGAAGAGATAGTAGCACTGTTTAACGTTTGTCCTGTGTTGGGGGGGTTGAGGGGTTGATAACCTGTCTGTTGGTGAAGAGATAGTAGCACCTCACTGTTTAACGTTTGTACTGTGTTTGGGGGGGTTGAGGGGTTGATAACCTGTCTGTTGGTGAAGAGATAGTAGCACCTCACTGTTTAACGTTTGTCCTGTGTTTGGGGGGGTTGAGGGGGCGATAACCTGTCTGTTGGTGAAGAGATAGTAGCTAAGTGTGGATGTTGCTAAAACAGGAAAAGATTGGACAGTTAAACCAACAATAACTTTATTCCCCAAATCCCAAAGTATCTGTTCGACGTTTGGAATAAGGTTAATTAAAACTGTTTATTTTAATTTTTTCTTATTAACTATTGCCAAGCACAAGAATTGATCCCATGATCCTGGGAGCTGAAGTGTGAGGTTTAGGTAGATGGCAAAACGTGCTCACGTCGCCCCATGTGGATGGGAATGAAGGTCCTCTACCGACGTCCTGGGGAGAAAACGTAGATTATTGAAGTCTGTCTGGTGTGATCTGTCTGGTCCCAGAGATCTCTGGTCTTCAGGGACGACTTGTATTGAAGACACATTGAGTTGGTCGTGTGTTTTCTCTGTAACATGGATCCCAACATCAACTTCCCCCTCCTACCTCCCTTCCTGTTTCTGCCCTCCTCCCCCTCCCTCCCTCCCCCTCCTACCTCCCTCCCTGTTTCTGCCCTCCCTCCCCCTCCTCCTCCCTGTTTCTGCCCTCCCTCCCCATCCTACCTCCCTCCCTATTTCTGCCCTCCCCCTCCTACCCCCTCCCTGTTTCTGCCCTGCCTCCCTCCCCCTCCTACCTCCCTCCCTGTTTCTGCCCTCCCTCCCCCTCCTCCCTCCCT